>NW_006408725.1:4387174-4412903 GCF_000296735.1 Chrysochloris asiatica
GTACATTCCATGTTCCAATTTTCAGTGGATGTTTATAGCTGTTTCTCTTCATTTTGAGTGGTGGCCCATCAGCAAATGAAGGTTCTGTGCGCTTTCTCCCCTGAGCTTAATTCTATTCACGTCATCATGGTCAACTCTACTTTGAGGAGGCATTTTTTCTCCCAGTTGAATTTGAGTGCCTTCCCACATGAAGGGCTCATTTTACGGTCCTGTATCTGACAGTGTTTCTCTGCTATTCATAGAGTTTTCAGTGACTAGCGATTCTGAAGTAGTTTGTCACTCTTTCTTCCTAGTCTGTCTTTGTCTGGAAGCTCATCTGAAACCTGTACACCATGGGTGACCCTGCCTCATCTCTCTCCCATGGAGGGCCTGGTGGATTTGAGCTGCTGACCGTGGGGTTCACAGCCAGATTCTTAACCACTACACTACCAGGCCTTGCACCTTCAAGATGGCGGATTGGGTAGACGTGTAGTGAGAAGCTCCGTCAACAACAACATGGAATACCGGACCAAGAGGGCTCAGGAGATGGTGTTGGAACTCTGAAACAAATATAAAGGTATGTTTGGAGGTTTGGAGGATCGGAGGGTTTACAGCTGTGGAATTTGCAGGAGAATCCAAAAATCCATTGCTTTCTCGTTCAAGACACTCAGCTATTCCCGGAGCCGCCATCTTGTGAGAGAATATCTTGATTATATCAGGATTGATAGTAACAGGAGAGAACATCTTGATTGTATCTTGATTATATCAGGATTGTATTAGGATTGCTATCGAAACTTCAAGCGACAGTTTCGACATAAAACCAAATGGCCACCACTCACCTGTCTGTCGTGCTGTGGTGGATTGAGTTGATGTGATTCTGAGGTCTCTGCCACCGGTATTTATGAAATCAATAGCTTTATTATATTTCCTCAGTTCTAAGATGCCTTAATTATTAGCATATATATCATTAAGTTAACAACAACTTTCAGAACAAAAATAAACAACATATAGTGGCACTGTGGGTTAATTCACCAGACTGCTTAGCCGTTTGAACTGCCAGGTCGGAGGTTCAAGCTCACCAGCTGCTCTTTGGAAACCCTATACAGGGTCGCTATGGGTCAGAATCGACTTGATGGCACTTAACAACAACATTAAATATAAGATGCATTTCAACAATAAAAAGTAAGTTATGGGGAAAGTGTATTTTATTATCGAGAAAACAATGTAACTTTGAAAAAAGTAGGTAAGATTTCAGCATGTTCAGTATTTACTGATATTAAATCTTGTATCAAAACATTGAATCTTTTTGGCTCTCAGTTACCTCAACTTTAAAAGGAAAAGTTTCTTTTCCTTTCTGAGAAGTAAAGAAAGAAAGGTGGAACAGATGAGCTTTTGAAGGACAATTCTAGCTCTAAGACTTTAAGTCAGTGCTACCATGGGTCTCAGAAACCCTGTACAGGGTCACTATGGGTCGGAACCGACTCGACGGCACTTAACAACAACCATGGGTCTCAAAAACAATAAAATTATCGAAAAGCAGCAAATTAATTCATACAAACACTTTCATTACCTTCCATTCTCATTTAAATCCATATCCACAGTTCCTAGAGAATTTATACCTTTGTAACTCCTAATTTCAAAAGGGCCCTTGAAGTTGTTGATTTTAGGAGTCGGTGAGTCATTCTTTCTTCATAAAATCTTTGTCGACAAGCTCCAATAGCTAAAGTAGACACAGCTTCCAATGAGCAGGACGGCAGCTCCATTTCTAATAAGTTAATCCAATGGTTTTTGTCATGAGCAAAACAAGAAATCATGTTTTTAATCATACTAAAAGGTCTCTGCATCTTGTTAACATCTGGAGTTCAATCATTTCTGTGCTAAAAACCGGGGAATGCTTCAGCAGGGCATAAATCTTGCCCCTCATTGTACATGTGATCCAGATGCTGGGGGAGAATTAATGTTCGTTTGTAACACATCTGGTGTCGGCAGCTTTGAGTAAGCTCTAATAGAAAGAGTGCGGAACTAACGTGGCATTACACCTTCCCTCAGGCCAAGGGTTCTAGGCTAAAGGTAAAAGCCTGCAGGTGTCCCTTGAGGCTTAGCAATAAACTGCACTAATCAGCTCTGGCATTGCGTTAAGTGCAGGGTGTTTTGAATTTTCCACAGAAATTTCACAGCCCAGTAATTCCTGCATTCCAATTGTCTGCTTGTGTCAACTCTTTAGATTTGCCACCATGTTGAAATTCCAAATGAAAGGAAGGCCAAGCATCTTGGTCAGGTTTTGGACTATCCATTAAGATGTGGAGAGAGGGTGTCACTATCAAGGCAGTAGTGACTTTACCTTAGATAGAAGAGATAACTTGGCATTCCCCATGAAAGGCAGCATGGTGAAGTCAAAAGTGCATTGAAGGAAGGAGGTCCAAAATGGTAGTATGGCCATATATGTCATAAAATCCCCCTTACAAAAAAAGAGTTAAAAACATAAGCAAGTAAATCAGCAATAGATGACAGCTTTGGAACCCTGAGCATCAAAGGCAAAACTAAAGAATTGGACTGAGCATCAAGTGGAAGGTGAAACTTATGAAATGGCAGGCATGGAGAAATATGGATTACTGGCACCCTGTCAGCCAAACCTGTACTGTGCAGCTATACTGAAACAAGGCAAACAGTGTTCCCAGGTGAAGACCCCATCGCCTGGTACAGCTAAGCAGGAGCAACTCTGCAACCATATCCAGTCACTAAGGAGTGCCCCCCACCCTGCAAAAGTTAAGTACACTCGCCTCACCCACTATGGGTTGGTTGGTTGGTGGTGAACCATGGAGTCGGTTCTGACTCATAGTGACCCTGTACAGGGTTTCCAAGGCTGTAAATCTTTACCGGAGCAGAAAGCCTCATCGTCTCCCATGGAATGGCTAGTAATTTCAAACTGCTGACTAAAGGTTAGAAATCCAACTCGTAAGCACTATGCTACCAGAGACACCCCCTAACCCCAGTGCCTGAGGCCCAGAGACCTGTGGTACCCTCTTTCCAACACTTATGCCGTGTATCCAGCCCTCCGCACACATGATCATGGTCTGACAGTACTCATTACATTCTACCCCCTGAGCTAGAGACCCAAAAACCAGTGACATTCATTCTTTACTCAGCCATTCATGTCATTACTCAGACAGACCGACAGCACTGGTCTCTCTGCCCAGCAACTAATGACAGGGGCACATGAAATGGCAGTGCTTATCTCCCATGACCCAGATGCCTACACCTAAGGACCATGGACCAGCAGGGTCTGCTCCTCTACCCAGCCACTGTCACTGGTCAGCCACAAACTGGAGGATCTCAGACCAGTGGTACTTTCTAATCCCTTCAGTTACTTGTGCTAGGCCAAGTGGCACACGCTCTCCTACATCACATCATGACAAAGGGGCATACATACCTAGCAGGCACCCATAGACTGATAGTATCTCCTATACCTTACCTTTTGAACTATCCCCTCCTACAACTAGTGCTCACTCTGACCACTCCTACACAACTCTGCCCATCTAAGATCATCATCAAGAATTTCGGTACCACCTAACCTGGTAACTGACAGTCTAGGCACGCTTTCCCCAATCAGCAGTTTGCACACATAACATCCAACCAAACAACTAATCAGAACACACCCTGTATGCATAACTAGATGTCTGGTCAGAAAGACACATGACCTCACCAGCAACATGAACTATAGTCTCAGCAACCCTGCAACATCCAGCTGCTGCCTTACCCTCCAGGAGTAAGGTAGTGACAGCTCCAGAGGGCCAGACTAGAGACCATAGCAGCATGTACACCCTACACAATTGGATATATCAAAACTGAACAAAAAGGCAGTGAGCAGACATACAATAAATAAATAAATGAATAAACACCTTCATGCCTCAGAGACAACAAACAAAGGAGCAGGACATGATGGCTCCAGCAAATGAACAAAATAAGAACTAAAAAGATTCCAGAGAAAAATATGGTAATGAAATTACCTAGTAAGGAATTCAAAAGACTAATATCTAGAGTTCTCCAAGAAAGCAAAAAAGAGATCTAGGAAAACACAGACAAAACAATAGGAGAATTCAGGGAAACAATACAAGAACAAAATTAAAAATAAATAGACAGAAACCTTACAAACATAGCAACTAGAAATATAAAAGAATAACAAGAAAATTTCAGAAATAGACAACTGACTAGAAGGAGATAAGAATAGAATTGAGTCAATCAATGGAAGACAGAGTTAGCAAAATGAGGACAAATCCCTTGACACCAATTTGTTTGAAAAAAAAATCAGGAAAAAGAAAGATGAAGAAAACCAGAGAATTTTATGGAACACTACCAAGGGGAAAAATTTATACTTGATTGGAATTCATAGAATAGGAAGAGGCAAACAAAAGACACAGATAGAATTGTTAAATATTTGCTGGCAGAAAATGTCCCTAATACCATGAAAAATGAGAAGATATCTATCCAAGATGCTCCATTATATACTAAACAGGATAGACTACAAAAGAAAATCAGCAAGACAGATCCTAACCAAATCCTAACCAAAACCAAAGAAAAAGAAGGAATCCTAAAAGCAACTGAGTAAAAAAACAAAAGGTCACCTACACAGGGGAGCCAATAAGATTAAGCTCTAACTGCTGGCTCTCTGGGGTAATGTTTCAGACTGCAAAGCCATTTGAACTGCAAGGTCAGCAGTTCAAACCCACCAGCTGCTCCTCAGAAACCCTATACAGAGTTACTATAGGTCAGAACAGACTCCAAGCCATTTAATAACAACGACAACTTAGCATAAATCATGCAGGCAAGAAGACAATGGGAAATGTATATGCAAATACATATGTATATGTAAATACATATGTAAATGGAAAAACACTGAATGAAAAAAGAATGGCAACCAAGCAAAATTGATTCTCAAATATGATGACAAAATTGGGATATTTCCAGATAAACAGAAATTAAGGGAATTTGTAAAAGCCAAACCAATTTGATAAGAAATATAAAAGGGAGTCCCTCAGCCAGAGAATTAACAATAACAGACAACAACCTGAGATTAGGACACAGGATAGCATCGCCATATACTAACTCAACGAAAAAATTTTGAAAGATTGAAAACAGAGCACCAGAGATGTCGATCTTTAAATTATGACATCGAAACAGAAACAGGGAATAAATGGTGTAGTTATAGAATGTCCATGTGAAAAAGGGAAGGCAATAGCAAGAAATGAAAGACTGCTTTAATGTTAGCAAGATGAAGGTAAATTTCAAGGTAACAACACAGAAAGTTAACAACCTTGTTATCAAAATAAAAAAGAAGAAAAATACAGACTAAGGAAGCACAAAATCAACAAAAATTAAAGAAGTGAAAACAAAATCCACAAATGAAAAGAACGCATCACAGAAAATTAAATAAACTGTCAATATCACAAAAAATAAAATAAAATGACAGTTGTTGTTAAGTGCGGTCCCATAGCGACCCTGAACAGGGTTTCTGAGGTTGTAAATCTTCACGGGAGCACAAAACCTCATCTTTCTCTCACGGAGCAGCTGGTAGTTTCGAACTGCTGACCTTGCGGTTCACAGCCCGATTCGTAAAAACTGTTATTGATAATCCTACTGAATGTAAATGACTTTAATGTATCAATAAAGACACAGAGTAAGGCAGAATAGATAAAACACCCACAATCCATCATTATGTTGTCTACAAGAGATATACCTTAGATACAAAAATATAAATAAATGAAAACGCTTGCTTGCTTTTGGTTATTATTTGCTTGATATATATTTTTTCCCATCCTATGAGTTTTTACTTGTTTCTATTTACCATATAAGATAAAGGAGGAAATTATATAATGATTAAAGAATTAATCCACCAAGAGACCATAACTATAATAAATATATATACACCCATTTATATTCACCCATTCAAAGGACTCCAAAATACATGAAATAAACTCTAATAGCATTGAAGAGAAAAACAAAAAAATAAACAATCCCACAATAATAGTAGGAGACTTCTACACATCATTTTTTAGTCAAAGACAGAAGAACTAGACAGAAACTCTTCAATGATTCAGATCTAAATGCCACAAACAAGTTGACCTCATAAACATATACAGAAAACTCCACCCAACACATATAAATCATTTTGCAAAATAGATATTTCAGGCCACAAAGCAAGCCCCAATAAAATCTCAAACATTGTAACAATACAAACCATTATTTCTGATTGTAACATTATAAAAGTAGAAATCAATAATAGGAAGAGCAAGAAAAAAATGAAATACATGGAAACTGAATAGTACCTTGCTTAAAAACTACTGACTAATAGAAGAAACCAAAGATAATTTTGTTTTAATCCTAGAATCAAATAAAAATGAAAATACAACGTATCAAAACTCTTGGGACACAGCAAAATCAGTGCTCAGGAGTAAATTTATAGCAATAAATACATAAACCAAAAAAGAAGAAAGCGTAAAAATCAAAACATTGACCCTACAAATCGAATAACAGAAAGAACGCAACAAGAAAAGCCCACAGTCATCAGGAAAAAGAAAATAATGACAATTACAACAGAAATAAATGAAACCGAGGACTGAAAAACAGTAGAAAGAATCAACAAGATGCTAAATTCTTTGTAAGGATCAATAAAATGGACAAACCATTGGTCAAATTGGCAAAAGAAATGCAGAAGCAGAAGCAAATACAGGTAGCATTACAACAGTATCAACTGAAATAAAAAGACTGTAACAGAACAGTAGGAAAAATTGTACTCCAACAAATTTGAAAACCTGGAGGAAATAGACAAATTTCTAGAAGCACACTACTTTCCTGTGATGGTAAACTCAGGGATCTCAGTGGTTTCACAGTTAAGATGCAATCATTTCCCAGGATGAGATCTAATGTAATATAATCACTTCCCCCATGCTGTAATCTGCTGTGACTGGCCCTGATCTAATGTAATTCTTTTGTGTGTTGCAATCCTCATTTCTATGATGTTAATGAGGTCAGATGAAAGCTGTAGGATTAGGTTTTATCTTGAGTCCGTCAAGAGCAAAGAGGGACCTACTACCTTCAAGAAAAAAATACAAGGAGTGGAGTGCAACCTTTGAACCTGCATCCCTGCACTGTGGACTCCAGGACACTTAACAACAACAACAAACAAAACCAATTGTTGTTGTCCTTGTTATTGTTAAGTGCCCTCAAGTCAGTTCCAACCCATAGTGATCCTGTATCCAGTTTCCAAGGAATGGATGGTGAGCTTGAACCACGGATCTTGCGGTTTAAATCAACTTTGCAGTACAGTGCATTAACCCACAGCATCACGCCAAAATCTGGCATTACTTTTAATGAAGAGAGATGAAAGAATTTCCCTTGACAATGGGAACCAGACAAGGATGCCCTTTATCATCACTGATATTCAACATTGAACTGGAAGTCCAGCTAGAACAATAAGGCAAGCAAAAGGGTAATGGGCAGTCCGATTGGTAAGGAAGTAAAACTATTCTTATTCAGTTGATATGATTCTACATATGTAAAATTCCCAAGATTCCACAAGAAAGACACTGGAACTTTCATCTAAGCAGCAGAATACAAGAAATACCAACAAGTCAATTGGATACTTCTACACCGACAAAGACAAATTCAAAAAGTAAACTAGAAAAACAATACCATTTACAATAACTGCCCCGTCCAAAAAAAGATAAAATACAAAACCCACTGCCATGAGTCTATTACAACTCATAGCAATCCTATACAGTTTCTGAGACTGTAAATCTATGGGAGCACACAGCTTCATTTTTCTCCCTCACAGCAACTGGTGGGTTTGAACCACCAACCTTGAGGTTTGCAGTCCAGTGCATAACTCACAGTGCCAAGGGGGCTCCTTAAAAGATAAAATTCTTAGGAATCAACCTAACCAGTGATTTAAAGACCTATTCAAAGGAGTCCTGATGTGGCGCTGTGGATTAAAAGCGCCAGACTGCAAAGCCCTTTGAACTACAAGGTTGGTGGTTCAAGCTCACCAGTCACTCCTTGGAAACCCTACACAGGGTTGCTATGGGTTGGAACCAACTCAACGGCCCTTAACAACAACAATTCAAAGAAAACTGCAAGAAACCAAAAGAGACCCACATAACTGGAGAAACATATTCATAGATAGAAAGAGTTAATATTGTGAAACTGTCAATAGTACCCAATACAATCTATAGATATAATGCAACTGCAATTCAAATTACTGCAACATTCTTTAATGAGATAGAAAAACTAATCACTAACTTTATATGGAAAGAATAGATGCCCCAGATAAGCAAAGCATTATTAAGAAGAACAACAAAGTAGGAGGCCTCAAACTACCTCAAAACCTACTATTCGACCTCTGTAGTCAAAACGGCCTGAAACTAGTACAGTGATAGACCCAAGAACAATGGTACAAAATTGAAACTCTAGACATAAATACATCCACTTACAGACAGTTGATCTTTGACAAAGGGCTAAAGTCCACTAAATAGGGAAAAGATAAGCTATTGGTTGCTGGCATAACAAAATCTATCTATAGAAAATGAAATAGGACCCATTTGATCTGCCCTTTGAAATTTTCTGTTTCAGGTGTTTAGTTGCCTTTTATGTTACTGAAAAAGAATATTTGCAATGACTACACCATTGATCTTGTAAAATTCTATCTTGTGATCTCCTTGTCATTTCTACCATCAAGGTCAGATTTTCCAGTTACTGATCCTTCCTCTTTGTTTCCAACTTCTGCATTCTAGTCACCAGTAATGACCAATGCATCTTGATAACATGTTTGATCAATTTCAGACTAAAGAAGTTGGTATAATTCTTCAATTTCATCATCACTGGTTTTAGGGGTTGGTGTGTAAATTTGAATAATAGTGGTATTAACTGGTCTTCCTTGTAGATGTATGGATATTATAGACAGCCTTGTGCTTCAAGGTGGATTCTGAAATGTTCTTTGTGACAATGAATAACGATACCATTCATCTTCAATTTATCACGTCCACCATCGTAAACCCTGTGATTTTGTGATTCAAAATGTTTTACCAGTCCACTTCAACTCACTAATGCCTAGGATATTGATATCTTTTTGAGTTCCATTTCACTTGTGACCACTTCCAATTTTTCTGGATTCATACTACATACATTCCATGTTCTGATTTTAATAGATGTCTACAGCTGTTTCTTCTCATTTTGAGTTGTGCCTCATCAGCAAATGAAGAGCCAAAAGATTTGCTCCATTCATTTCATTATGGTCAACTCTACTTTGAGGAGGCATCACTTCCCCAGACATGTTTTGAGTGCCTTCCAACCTGAAAGGCTCATCATCCAGCACTATATCTAACAATGTTCTGCTTTTATTCATAATGTTTTCTGTGGCTAATCTATCAGAAGTAGTCTGTTTTAGTATGAAAGCTTAGCTGAAACCTGTCTACCATGGGCGGCCCTGCTGGTATTTAAAATACTGGTGGCATAGCTTCCAGCATCACAGCAACATGCAAGCCATCACAGTGCAACAAACTGACAAATGAGTGGTGGTATTTATTATCCATTTTGTTGTTGTTAAGTGCCATTGAGTTCATTCTGACTCATAGTGACTGAGAAACAGCTGGTGGGTTTGAACTGCCACCTTGTGGTTCAAATCAAACTTGTGGTGCAGTGCTTATTCTACAGTGCCACACTTGTTGTTGGTAAGTGCCGTCAAGTAGACTCTGACCCATAGTGACCCTGTATAGGGTTTCCAAGGAGCAGCTGGTGAGCTTGAACCACCAACCTTGCAGTTCAAATGACTTTGCAGTCTGATGCATTAACCCACAGTGTCACACCAGTACTCCAAAAATGTCTACAGCACCTGGTATTCCCAGGTGGTCTCCTATCCAAATACTAACCAGGCCTGACCCTGCTTAGCTTCTGAGATCAGAAGAGATAGGATGCATTCACAGTGGGATGGCTGAAGACTAATGGACATAATTCATTAGAGATATGCAAATTAAAACTATAATGAGATAGCATCTCACCCTTACAATGATAATAGCCTTGAAAAGAAAAGAAAAATAGAAAATACTAAATGCTGACCATTGTGAGGAGATTGGAATTCAGGGTCAGCAGTTCGAAACTATCAGCTGTCCCACACAAGAAAGACGAGGCTTTCTGCTCCCGTAAAGATTTACAGCCTCAGAAACCCTGTACAGGGTCGCTATGAGTCAGAACCAATTCCATAGCACATAACAACAACAACAACAACTACGGAAAACACTATGAAACTTTCTTAAAAAGCTAGAAATAGGAATAGTCATTTGAGCTAGCAATCCCACTTCAAGGTTTATGCTTAAAGAAAAAAATAGCTCTGTCAAGAATAAACATATACATACCAATATATATTGCAGCATTAATCACAATAGCAAAAAGATGGAACTAGCTTAAGTGTACAACAGTCGATGACTGGATAAAAAAAAAAAATTGTCATATGCACACATGGAATACTATGCAATGATAAAAAACAACAACGAATCCATAAAACATTTCACAACAGGAATGAATTTGGAAGACATGCTGAGTGTTTTAATTTTCTTCAGCTTCAGCATAAATTTATTTGCAAGCAATTGATGATCTGCTCCACAGTTGGCCTCTGGCCTCGTTTTGGTAGATGATACTGAACTTTTCCATAATCTCTTACCACAGATGTAGTCAGTTTGATTCCTGTGTATTTATTCCATCTGGTGAGGTCTACATGTACAGTCACCATTTATGTTGAAAAAAAAAAGATAATTGCAATGAAGAAGTTATTGGTCTTCCAGCTGATAAGAAGAGAGGGCATATGCATAAGAACACCCACACTTGCAGATAATACCCACTTGACCTGGCTTCAATGGCTGGATGATCAGAGCTCAACTACAAGAAGAAAGAAGAAGAAAAAAAGAGTAATCTGATTCAATTTGATAAACTTGACCTACACCTAAGGATGCAGTAGCTCAAAGGAGGGAACAAATCTTTATAGTGAGGATCATTCCCACCCCTTCTATACACAGAGTAGACAGGGATGGGCAACTTGAACATTGCTACCCAACATGGGAGTGCTACAAAGGCAAGAAGTGACTGGTTTACAAGCTTTCAAGAAAGAGCCTAGATCTAAAGTGCTTGGAGGAAGGTAGTATCTCCACTGAGTAGTATCCAATCTGTCTAGGCTGGGCTGATGAAAGGAAATGCAGATAGGTCTCTTGTGATACAATAGTGAATAAGTGTTATCAGGACTGATTGTGAGGGTTGGAAATGTAAAGGTAGACGTTTTATAGCAAAAGGTGGGGAGTGATTTACTTTGTAGTCTAGGAGTGGAGGTCCCTGGGAGAAGAGCAGAGAGCTGGATCCTACCCAGAGAAGCAGTGATGCCAGAGATGGAGGCAGAGATGATGATGTGGAGAGATGGAGTGGCTGGGAACTTTAGACCCAGAGATTAGACCCAGAGAGGGAGAGGGGCTGTGTGCTGATGACCGGGGGGAGAGTGGGGACAGGCTTGCAGGGTATACCCTTTGGTTGGTTGATGGTTGATGATGCATGGAGGGGATTGTAACCATGGCAATGAAATGATAAATTCACAACAAAACATTAAAAAAAAGAAGTTGTTACTGGTCTTGTCAGATTCTACTACATAGTCTCCAGCATCATTTCTAACACCAGGCTCATATTTTTCAATTACCAATTCTTCCTCTTTATTTCCAACTTTTGCATCCCACTCCTCAGTAATTATCAATCCATCTTGATTACATGTTTGATCAATTTCAGACTGAAGAAGTTTCTGGAATTCTTTAATGTTGTCATCATTGGCTTTGGTGATTGGTGTATAAATCTGAACAACAGTTGTATTAACTTGTCTTCCTTTTAGGCATGTAGATATTATCCTATCTCAGATATCATTGCACTTAAAATCAGATCTGTAAATGTTCTTTTTGACAATGAATTAGACACTAACCCTTTTGTCATTCTATGTATCATAAACTATATGATAGTCGATTGAAATGTCCAGTAACTGTCCATTTCTGCTCACTAAAGCCTATGATATCAAACTTTATGTATTCCACTTCATTTTTCCCAGATTCATACTTTGAACATTTCATGTTCT
Source organism: Chrysochloris asiatica (assembly GCF_000296735.1). NCBI lineage: Eukaryota > Metazoa > Chordata > Mammalia > Afrosoricida > Chrysochloridae > Chrysochloris > Chrysochloris asiatica. The sequence continues at coordinate 4,399,302 of NW_006408725.1, forward strand.
TATTATTAATGGATGTTTGCAGCTGTTTCTTCTCATTGTGAGATATGCCCTATCAATAAATAAAGGTTATGAAAGCTTTTCTCTCTCCATATCATTAATGTCGACTCTACTTTCAAGAAGCAGCTCTTCCCCAGTTGTATTTTGAGTACCTTTCAACATGAGCTGCTCATCTTCCCACATTATATTACAATACTATTCATAAAGTTTTCAATGGCTAATCCCTCAGAAGCTGACCACCTAGTCCTTATTCTTAGTCTGTTATTAGTCTGGAAGTTCAGCAGAAATCTGTTCACCATGGGTGACCCTGCTGGTATTTGAAATACAGGTGGAATAGCTTCCAGCCTCACAGAAAGATGTCACAGTATGACAAACTGACAGATGAGTGGGAACATATGTAGATAGCTATGCTAAAGTATTGGGGGGGGAAAAAGAAGTATTGGAGAATGTAAGGTAGAACACCCACCAGCAGATACAGATGTGGTTGTGAATATTTCTACATACACATTGCATACTAATATAACCAATACAGTGTACAAGGGGCATAGTCTTGGAAACTTATTAGATATAAACAAGCAGCTCACAGGGCTAAGTTTCTAGACTAGAAGATGCAAGACCATAGACTCAGGGGACATCTATGTCATTTGGCACAAAATAGTTTATTAAGACAATGTTCTGCATCCTATTTTGGTGAGTAGCATCTGGAATCTTAAAAGTTCAAAAGTAGTCATTGAAAATACCATTATTAGTCTTTTCCTGTCCAGGGAAAAGGAAGGTATAGAAAACTAATTGCTCAAGGGAACAATTAGTAAGGGAGTAATGAACCACATGAACTTTAATGTACAGGACCTTGAGACCAGAAGAACTATATGGTGCCCAGCTACCACTAGTGACTGGTTTGACTGGGATCACAACAGAGGGTCCCAGACAGAGCAGGACAAAAATGTAGAACACATAACCAGATTTACAAAAAAGGCCAGACTGACTGGTCTACCAGGGACTGAGAGATACTTTACTGACTCGTACCTGCAGCCATTTCTGGAAAACACATTTCAATTAAACAACAGACCCACTGAGTTGATTCCGACTCATATAGCAACTCTATAGGAGCAGATCTTTCTCCCAAGGAGAGGAGTGGCTGGTGGGTTTCAGTCACTGTCCTTGAAGTTAGCAGCCCAAAGCTTAGCTCACTGAGCTACCAGAACTCCTTAAACAATAGACAAAGCCAAACAAAAGAACAATCAATTATATCAGGTCTAAAAGACATCATTTACTGCAAAGCAAAGATAAAAAGGCAGGAAAGGGTAGAAAATTCATATGGAAGGAAATGGGGAACTCAGGTTTATAATGGCATCCTGGTGTGGTGCTGTAGGATAAGTGCAAGACTGCAAGATCGGTTTAAACCACAAGGTCGGTGGTTCAAACTCAACAGTAGCTCCCCAGAAACCCTATACAGGGTCACTATGAGTCAGACTAACTGGATGACACTTAACAACAGAATTATATTGGGGAGAGTGTGGACACATTGTGGAGAATACAACCAATGTCACATAATACTTGATACAAACTATCACACTTGCTCTGTGAAGTTTCATCTAAAGCACAATAAAACATTTAAGGAAAAGAAAAAAGCACTGAACTTGAATTGTTAAATCTGAATTCACAATCCTCCTTGGTAGGTGTACAGAAGTCCAAAACTACTTGGGTCACAGTTTCTCATAAAAGATATTTCAGAACCAAATAGAATTACTTTGTTGTTGGTACCACCAAGTCTGTTCTGACTCCTAGTGACCCTGTATATGATCTTGTTCAGTGCTGTCAAGTTGGTTCCGACCCATAGTGACCCTGAATAGGGTTTCCGAGGAGCAGATGGTGAACTTGAACCACCGACCTTGAGGTTCAAATGGCTCTGCAGTCTGGCGCATTAACCCACAGCACCACACCAGGACTCCGACCTTGTATTTTGTTGTTGTTAAGTGCCATTGAGTCAATTCTGACCCATAGCAACCCTGTATAGGGTTTCCAAGGAGCAGCTGGTGAGCTTGAATCACCAACGTTGCAGTTCAAATGACTTTGTAATCTGACACATTAGCCCACAGCACCACACCAGGACCCTGTATATAAGAGACTATAAATCTTTACAGGAGCAAAAAGCCTCATCTTTCTCCCAAGAAGCAATTGGTAGATTTGAACTCAGGATCTTACTGTTAGTAGTCCATCTCATAATCCAATACACTACCAGAATTCCTTACAATAACTTTAAAAAGCTGTAAATCATATTTTTTTTTAGAACAGCGGTGATTTCTTATTTATCTTTGCATATCTACTGCTGCACACAGTGATTCCAAACTATGAGGCAATCAATTAGAATGACTTTTAAAAGCTTCAAATCATAATGCTGTTTCTGTCAAGTGTGGTTTTGTTGGTTCTGACTCATATTAACCCCGTATAGGGTTTCTGAGGAGCAACTGATGGATTTGAACCACCAACCTTTTGGTCCAGTGCTTATCCTACAGCACCACACCAGGATTCTTAAGATAAGAAATGAATGCTATATTAAGAAGTGAATTAAAATTCTGTATCAAGTTTAATATGGCACTTTAATTCACTTCAAAATATAGCCTTCTTCTCTTACCTCATTTATCCTCAAGACACTTTTATTTGTCCTCAACATACCTTGAGTGTTAAACTATAACAAACATCTTGCTTTTTTAAAACTAGTTGCATATTTTTTGTGTTTTGGAGCCTTTGTCCATGCTGGTTCTAATGTTTTGCCTAAATCCATTTGCCTATGTATTGATTCTTGGACAGTTAGTTCTTAGACTCTTCCTCCATATCTCCACTATATATATATAGCACTTTTTGTTAAGTAGGATATATTGAGCACTTGTGTGTGTGTATGCCTGTCTCCCTGGCTGGACTATGTTCCTCTTTTTAAGGACATTGTTGATTTTTTATTTATCTTTGCTTACCCACAGCTGCACACAGTGATGCCAAACTATGAGGCAATCAATTACTTTTTTGCAAAATTATTTCAGACTGTTTTTCATCTCAGCAACTGACTCCTTGTGTGATATTAAACAGATTAGTAGATTTTCTCATTATTCCTACTTTGTGGTTGGTGGTGGTTATGTGCCGTGGAGTAGGGTTTCCAAGGCTGTAAATCTTTATGTGAGCAGAAAGCCTCATCTCTCTCCTGAGTAATCACTGGTAGGCATGAGTAAAGTAATATTATCTACTTCATGAGATGGTTATGAGTGAGACCCAGGGAGATTGCACACATAATGCACTTAGAATAGTGTCTGAAACATAATAAGCCCTTCAAAATGTACCTATAGTCATGGCTAATCAACATTCCCAAGAAATGGTTTTCACAGTGAAAATACAATGAAACTAACTATAATGCTGGACCAGGAGCTCCTCATAACCAAAAAGGCCTTTTGGGTATAGGCACCCTTATTCACTTCTCTTTACTAAAGACCAAACTTAGGCTCAGCAAATTTAAGCATGCTCAAAGTTAAATTTAGACCCTACGGAGTATGATTCCAGAGCCTATGCTCTTATTCATAAAAGAGTCTCTGAAAGAAAAAAATGAATCTAATGAAGATATTTAATAAAGTCTTAGGGGGTACATTTCATTTTGTTTCAGATGACCTCTAATTATATCACATTTCTATAAGAAAATTATCTGTGATAGTGAAATGATAGGACATCCTAATGCTACTGGTCATTTGCAAGGGAGAGGGGTTATGTTAGGATTTTAAAAAGCATCTATCGAAACTCATCCTCACTGAGTCAATTCTGACTTATAGTGATCCTATGGACAGCGAAATGAAACACTATCTGGTGCTGAGTCATCTCACAATTGTGCCTATGTTTGAGCCCATTGTTACAGCCACTGTGTCAATCCATTTTGTGAAAGTCTTGCATTTTTTTCATTGACCCTCAACTTTACCAAGCACAATGTCCTTCTCCAAGGACTAGTCCATCCTGATATAGGTTCAAAGTAGATGAGATGTTTCTTAGCTTCTAAGAAACATTCTCGCCTTCTTCCAAGTCAAATTTGTTTGTTGTTCTAGCAGTCCATGGAATATTCAATATTCTTTGCCAACACCATAATTTAAAGGCATTTATTCTTCTCTGGTCTTCCTTATTCACTGTCCAGACTTCAGTTGTATACAAGGTGATTAAAAATACCATGACTTGGCTCAGGTGCACCTCAGTCCTCAAAGAGACAGCTCTGCTCTTTAACACTTTAAAGAGGTCTTTTGCAGCATATTTGCCTAGTGCAAATGTCATTTGATTTCTTGACTGGTGCTTCCACGGACATTGATTGTGGATCCAAGTAAAATGTAATGCTACACAAAGTCACTATTTTATACCTTTATCATGATGTTGCTTATTGGTCCAGTTATGAGAATTTTTGTTTACTTTATGTTGAGGTATAATCCATACTGAAGGCTGTATTTTATTATTATTATTTATGTTCTTTAGTGTTTCAAGTACTCTTTGCTTTCAGTAGCAAGAATGTGTCATCTTCATATCTTCCTCCAATACTAACCCTGTTTCCCTCTTCATATAGTCCATCTCCTTTGATACACAGATAGAAAAAGTATGATGGAACGATACAACCTTGATACTCACCCTTCCTGATTTTAAATTATGTTGTGTCCAAAAAACTGCCTCTTGGTACATATTCCATATGAGTACTATTAGCTCATCTAGATAGTAGTTAATAATGGCACTATACTCTATTGGGGACCAGTATTTATGGTCAAAGAAAGAAGATGCTAAGTCCACTGAATGATGAGCAGATTCACGTTTTCCGATTCACATGCTGCCTGGTGGCTCATGTGCTCATTGAGGGAAATGGTGGGTGAAATCTTCCACCCTATTCAAAGCAGCCTTTTTCATTTTCATTTGGCACAGCGTGCATGGTTGAATTTTATGAGTTAAATGTACACATAACTTGGCTCCACTAATCATCTGTTTTGAATCTGGTATTAGTGACTGTAAGTAGAATGTCAGACAGAGCTACTACTTTGCAATCTGAACTTGAAAACTGCCACACCACAAAATGAATTGTATAAAAGAAAAAGATGACATACACATTTATAAATGTTTCGAGTGCAGTGAATTATTTACTGTCTCTTCTAGCCATTGACTTTGTAAACTCCCATCAAACTTTTTCCTGATGGGTCTAAATGAGAGAAGGTGGAAGAAGATTCTGATGGATTATATGATTCAGTTGTGAGAATTGTTAACCAGGCTAATTGTGAATGGCCAATTTTGCCATCTTGCAGGGGATAAAATGGGCCATCTCAGAAGCAGAAGGGAGGGATCTCACTACCATCAAAGTAGAGTCTTTGGGAGTATAGTGTGTGCTTTGGCCCCTGAGATCACTGTGCATTTGAACCCCCTTGACCCAGGGACAGAAAGCTGTGATACTGGAGGAGCGGCGAGGAACAGCAGCAGAGAACCAATGGCCAGAGTATGAGACAGAGCAATGGGCGTCCCATCCTACAGAACAAGTAGAGTGACTTTGGGCAGGAGGCTTGCTTGCAGAGTGGGGTGCCTTCAGGCACTAAATTGGGGGTGGGATGGCTAGGTTTGCTGAGAGCCCTTGTACGGCACTGTAGGATATGCACTGAACTGTTAACTATGATAATCACAAGGTCAGCAGTTCAAACACACCATTTGCTTCTAGAAACCCTATACAGGATTGCTATGAGTCACAAACAACTCAATGACACATACAGCACAACAACAAAAAAAATGTTTGCTGACTCACGGAGTTAGAACTGAGTGGCTTCAGGCTGAGGTTTATGGTGGAGTGGTGTGTCCTGTAGGCATATATCAACAGCCCTAAAAGAGCTTTGTAGCAATGGCCAGACAGAAAGAGGCCTCTGTGGCTTATAGGCACAACTGAGGAGAGGGCATCCTGTGAGTCTGGTGTCTGAGCTCTGTGTGGTCATTGCAATGAATTATCAAGCTTAACTGTGGGAGCTATTGTTGATGCCACATTTTATTGCAATGTTTATAATCCCATTAGAAGAAGCAATGAAGATTAAAACAATAAGGTTGACAAAAAGTATTGATGTCTTAAAGATATAGTCTCTAGCAGTGATTGTTGAGTACCGTGTAGTTGGTTCTGACTCATAGTGACCCTGCACAGGGTTTCCGAGGCTGTAAATCTTTATAGGAGCAGAATGCCTCATCTTTCTCCCATGGAACTGCTGGTAGTTTTGAACTGCTGACCTTGTGGTTCATAGCCCGATTCATAACCACTACGCTACCAAAGCAGTGATTAGATGTTCATAATAATACCACCTGCTTTTGGACATGATTTATGTTTTTCCCAGTACCTTCATATCTCATTCATTCATTAATTCATTCACTCAAATGGTTATTGAGTACCTACTAAATGCCTGACAAATAATCTATTTTGAAGTGCTGGAGAAACAGCAATAGCCCAAAATAAATTAAACCCAATCCTCTAAACCTTACATTATGGGAGGGGAGAGAACAGAGGGAAAACGAGTAGCCTGAAAATAAAAAAAGGGAGTGGTCAGAATATAGGTATTATAATAACAAATCCATAGGACTGATGATTAACCTGGAGAGGGATTGTGCCTAGTAAAGAGAAGGGGACTGAATGCTGAATCTTTTCAGGTTGAAAAGTTAAGGAAAACCAGCAAAGGAGAAGAACAGAGCAGGTATTGAGATAGAAAGAAAAGGAAAGGAGTATGATACCTTAACTTTGGAAATAAAATTAAATAAGTGGGAGAGATTTTTCAGATAAAGAAAGAACAGTCTAACTGTGTCAAATGCTATTGTTAAGTAAAATGTGAACTGCAAATTGATTCTTTGATTTCACAAGTGTGGAACTAGCTCTTTGGTCTTTGATAACTGTACACTTATGGATACAGATTTTGTCTCCCCCAAAAAGATATCCCTGTACCTCTAAAAATGACCCTGTTTGTAGGGTCTTTGAAGATGTCATCAGCTAGACGGACATTAAGTCATGCTGGAGTAGACTGGGTCCTAATCTTATATGACCGGTGTCCTCATAAAAGAGGAAATACACAGAGACTGGAAAACAAAGGAAATATGCTCCAAAACATAGGCTTCAGGAATCGACAGAGAACAAACAGAAATCTTTAAACAAACTGATGCAGCTGCAAGAAATTAGATAACTACCTGACCAAACCGTTGGAAGACATCCATATCTGTACTCATTCCAAAAAGAGGGAATCCAATGGAATATGGAAATCATTGAACAATATCATTAGTATCATATACAAGTAAAATTTTGCTGAAAATAATTCAAAACAGCTACAACAGTACATTGATAGTGAACTGTCAGAAATTCAAGCCAGACCCAGAAGAGGACATGGAATGAGGGATATCATTGTTAATGTCAGATGGATCTTGGTTGAAAGCAGAGAATATAAAAAAGATATTTACTTGTGCTCTATTGACTATACAAAGGTTTTCAACTATGTGGATCAATACAAGCTACGGATACAATTGTGAAGAATGGGTATTCTAGAACACTTCATTGTGCTCCTGAGGAACCTGTGCATGTATTGAGAGGGAGTTATTAGAACAGAACAAGGGGATATTAAGTGGTTTTAAATCAGGTGTGCACCAGCGTTGTATCCTTTCACCATGCTTATTCAGTCTGTATGCTGAGCAAGTAATCTGAGAAACTGAATTATATATGAAGAAAAATGTGGCATCAGGATTGGAGTAAGATTCATTAACAACCTAAAATATGCAGATGATGCAACCTTCCTCCCTGAAAGCAAAGAGGACATAAGATACTTTCTGATGAAGATCAAGGTACACAATCTTCAGTGTGGGTTGCACTTCATTGTAATGAAAATAAAAATCTCCACAACTGGACATTATGATAAATGAAGAAAATATTGAAGTTGTCAAAGACTTCACTTTATTTGGATCCGCTATCAACACTCATGGAGTCCTGGTGTGGCACTGTGTGTTAATGCGCGACTGCAAAGCCATTTGAACTGCAAGGTCGACGGTTCAAGTTCACCAGTTGCTCCTCGGAAACCCTATACAGGGTCACTATGGGTTGGAACTGACTCAACACTCAACAACAACAACATCAACACTCATGAAAGCAGCATTCAAGAAAACAAATGACATGTTATATTAGGCAAATGTGCTGCCCAAGACCTCTTTAAAGTGCTTATGAGCAAAGATGTCTGTTTGAGGACTAAGGTGTGCCTTACCTAAGTTATGGTATTTTCAATGACCTCATATACATGTGAAAGTTGGACAATGAATAAGAAAGACCACAGAAGATTTAATGCATTTGAGTTATGGTGTTAGAGAAGCACTGTGGACTACTGGAAGAACAAACTAATCTGTTTTGGAAGAAGTACAGCCAGAATGCTCCTTAGAGGCCAGGCTGGTGAAACTTCGTCTCTCATACTTTCTACGTTATCAGGAGGGAATAGTTCCTGGAGAAGGACATCATGCTTGGTAAAGTGAAGGGTCAGCAAGAAAGAAGAAGACCCCCAACGTGATGGATTTACACAGTGGTAGCAGCAATGGGCTCAAGTGTGACAACAATTGTGAGGATGGCACAGGACCAGATAGTGTTTCCTTCTGTTGTGTGTAGGGTCTCTATGAGTTGGAACTGACTTGATGGCACACAATGACAACAACAGTAAGAATGGTAGAGTCTCTGGTTAAGACGGTTGGCTGCTAACAGAAAGTTTGGTGGTTTAAGTCCACCCAGAGACACATCAGAAAATCTGATGATCTACTTCCAAAAAAATCAGTCAGTGGAAATACTATGGAACACAATTTCTACTCTTTGACATGCATAGAGTTGCAAGAATCAGAGTCAGCTTGAGGCCAACTGATAGTAGTTATAGTTGTAGTATTAGTAAAAGTACGAACAGAATTTTAAGAATTTGTAACAGAGAGGAGTCCTGCTGTGGCATTGTGGGTTAATTCACTGGACTGCAAAGTCAGTTTAAAGCACAAAATCAGTGGTTCAAGCTCACCAGCCACTCCTCAGAAACCCTGTTATACAGGGTCACAATGGGTCGGAACAGACTCAACGGCACTTAACAACAATAAAGAGGAACTAAAAATTGAGGATGCGCAGTTATGAGGGGTTCTTAAACAGAAAGTACAATGTTTGAATGGTAATGGAAATGAAATTTAGTAGAAAGGGGAAATTGATGATATGGAGCAATTGCTGAAGAAATGTCCTTGAAATTGAGGAAAGAAGGTGAGGTGGAAACTGGAAGTTGTAGCATATGGGGAAATATTTAGTCATTTATTCATCAAAGGAGTATGGAGCATGTATCATAGGTCAGTGACTGTAGTGGATCCTGGAGAGGCTACAGTGAACAAAACAGAGACACTGTCTTCACAGACTTTACGTCTAATGGAAATACATGGGCATGAAAATAATGTACAAAGGCAATTTTATTACTTATAACAGTTTTGAAACATTATGTTGTTGTTAGGTGCCACTGAGTCAGTTGCAAGTCATAATGACCTGATTCACAACAGAATGAAACTGAACTGTGGGATCATTGAATTGTTGTGGAAAGCAGCAGAATTCATAGCATGATTTCTATTATTCTATCATTGCTGCTGCTCAAGCTGCCATGATAGCCACCCATCCTATTGATCTTTTCTTTCTCTACCTTCTCCTCAAATCAGGTCTACTTCCATCTAGATCCATTTGTCTCTCCTGCCTTCCTATGGTCTGATGGCCAAGATGAAACCTAAGGTAGAACGACAAGTACGAAGGACTAAATCAATCTAAAATAACCAGACTGGAAGCACATTTATGAAGAGTTACTGTAGAAAGCATCTTAAATTCAATAAGAGAGGTTTGATTTGAGTTTGATGGAAAATAGCTAACAGAAGATAAAACTATAAATTAAGTATGACTAATCCAATTGCTGAAAAATCAAAGGAAAAGAAAAATTATTAAAGACAACCAGAGAATAAAAGACATGTTAACTTCAAGGGAGAAATAATAAGACATTCCACAGATTTCTTAACAAACAGTACAGAATTTAGAAGACAATATAATAACACCTACATACCTTCACTACAGGAAACATTTTTTTAGATTGAGTGACAGTGATCTCAGAAAATATTGCAAGAAGTACTGAACAGCTCTGAAAAGAGTAAATATATGAGCAAATATAAAACAATATTGGCTATTTAAAACATCAATAATAGCAATGCCTTGTAGAGCTTATATCATGTAGAAGGATATAGCAGCAATAATAAAAACAGCAGGGGAGATAGAAGATAATGGGAACATACTGTTCTAAAGCTAATGTCCTACATTATTGGAAAAGTGGTCAATCTATTAATTTAAAACTAGACCATAACATATTAGGATGCATCTTGTAATTTTTAGGGTAAAAATTATACTTAAAAGTTTGACAAAAATCAATATGAGGTGATAAAATTGAATGTAAAAAAAGTATTATTATAAAAGAAGTCAGAGAAGGAGTGACAAAAACAGAAGGGACAAATACAAAATAGCAAGATGGTAGACTTAAACCTATTTATATCAGTAATTAAGGAGATCTGGTAGCATAGTGGTTATGAGTCAGGCTGCTAATCTCAAGGTCAGTAGTTCGAAACTACCAACCATTCCATGGGAGAAAGATGAGGATGTCTGCTCCTGTAAAGATTTACAGCCTCAGCAACCCTCTGAAGAGTCGCTATAGGTTGGAACCAACTCCTTGGTACATAGCCAGCACCAACCTATTAGTAATTGCATTAGATACAAATATAAGAAACACTTCAATTAACAAGATTTCCAGAATGGATTTAACAAAATCAGGTGCTGTTTACAAGAAATAAACTGTAAGTATAAGAATATACTGTGGTAAGTAAAAATATTGAAAAAAGACATACATTGTGAACATTAATCAAGAAACCAGGTCTCACTATAATGATATTAGATTTAATAGCCTTTACAGTGAGTAGAATAAAAATAGAAAAAAGGAATATTTCATGATACTAAAAAGGAAAATTCATTAGCATAACTCAAAATGCTGAATAATCCTTACCCATAAGAATTGATGCTTTTGCGTTATGATGGTGGAGGAGAATATTGAAAGTGCCATGGGCTGCCAAAAGAAACAATAGATCCATTTTGGAAGAAGTGCAGCCAGAGTGCTCCTTGAAGGCCAAGATGGCCAAACTTAGTCTCTCATACTTCGGACATATTGCCAGGAGGTTCCAGTCACTGGAGAAGGATATCATGTTTGGTAAGGTAGAGGGTCAGAGAAAAAGAGGAATACTCCCAACTAGATGGATTGGCCAAGTGGCAGCATCGATGGACTCAAGCATGGCAACAGTAGTGAGGTAGGCCCAGGATCAGGCAGTGTTTTGTTCAGCTGTGCATAAGATTGCTATGAGTCGGTACCAACTCGATGGCACCTAACAACAACAACAACATGTTGATTTAAACAGAAGAAAACAAATGGGGAAGCAGAAGAGAGAAGGAAAGGGAAAGAAAGCAAACAAATTACTAGTGTTACGTATAAAGAATAAAATGCAGTACTACAGGCATTAAAAGGATAATAAGAAATTCACAAATAATTTTACACCAATCCATTTAGCAATGTAGGTTGAATGAACAAATGTCTTTAATAATAGTTAAGTAAAGGCAAAAGCTTTACTTTTTTTTACTCAGTAAAGCTCAAGGGACACCACTCATCTGTAAGTTTGCTGTGCTGTGGTGGCTTGAATGTTGCTGTGATTCTGGAAGCTATCCCATGGAGTACAGGATTCAGTTGAGCTTCCAGACAAAGACAGGCTAGAAAGAAGGAAAAACCGACTAGTTCTGAATATTTGTTCACTGAAAACCTTATGAATAGCAGTAGAACACTGTCAGCACCAGAATATTTTACTATTGGAACATGATGAAGAGGGCCAGAATATTGTTAGATATAGTGCCAGAAGATGAGCACTCAAAATATGACTGGGAAAGAGCTGCCTCCTCAATGTAGAGTTGGCTGTGATGATGCAAATGGAGTAAAGCCCTGGGTACCTTCATTTGCTGATGAGGCAGAAACAGCTGTAATATCCACTAATAATCGGCACATGGAAATGTATCAAGTATGAATCTAGGAAAATTATAAGTTGTCAAAAATGAAATGGAATGCATAAACATTGATATCCTAGGCATTGTTGTTGTTGTTAAGTGCTGTCAAGTAGATTCTAACCGATAGCAACTCTGTATAGGATTTCCGAGGAGAAGCTGGTGAGTTTGAACTGCTGACCTTGCAGTTCAAATGGCTTTGCAGTCTGGTGCATTAACCCACAGCACCACACCAGGACTCCATCCTAAGCATTAGTTAGCTAAAATGAACTGGCATTGGCCATTTTGAATTTGACAATCACATAGTTTACTATGCTGGGAAAGACAAATTGAGGAGGAATGGCATAGCATTCATCATCAAAAGGAACATATAAAGCTCTATCTTGAAGTACAAAGTTGTCCGTGATAGCATAATATTCATATGCATACAAGGAAAATCAATTCATACATATCACTGTTGTTCAAATTTATGCACAAACCACTAAAGCCAGTGATTATGAAACTGAGGAATGCTACCTTCTTCAGTCTGAAATTAATCAAACATGTAATCAAGATGTATTAATAATTACTGACAATTGGAATGCAAAGGTTGGAAACAAAGCGGAAGGATCCATTTTGGAAAATATGGCTTTGGTGATAGAAAAGATGGTGGAGGTTGCAAGACAGAATTTTGCAAGACCAATGACTTCTTTATTACAAACACCTTTTTAAAACAACATAAAAGATGATTGTCCACATGGACTTCACCAATCGGAGTACACAGAAATAAAATTGACTACATCTGTAGAAAGAAATAGTAGAAAAGCTCCATATCAGCAGCCAAAACAAGGCCAGGAACAGACTGTGGAGCAGACCATCAATTGCTCATAAGCAAAGTCAGGTTGAAGCTGAAGAAAATTAAAACAATTCCATGAGAGCCAAAATATGACCTTGAACATTGTTGTTGTTGTTGATAGGTGCCATCGAGTCAGTACCAACTCATAGCAACCCTATGCACAACAGAACAAAACACTGCCCAGTCCTGGGCCAACCTCACAATTATTGCCACAATTGAGCTTATTGATGCTGCCACTTTGCCAATCCTTCTCGCTGGGGGTATTCCTCTTTTTCTCTGATCCTCCACTTTACCAAACATATCCCTGTCCTGTGACTGGTCGCTCCTGACAATATGTCTGAAGTATGAGAGACGAAGTCTGGCCATCCTGGCCTCCAAGGAGCACTCTGGCTGCACTTCTTCCAACTCAGATCTGTTAGTTCTTTTGGCAGCCCATGGTACTTTCAATATTCTCCTCCAACACCATAACTTAAATGCATCAATTTTTCTAAGATCTTCCTTATTCACTGTCCAGCTTTCGCATGCATATGAGGTTACTGAAAATACCATGACTTGTGTTAGGCGTACCTTAGTCCTCAAGCTGATGTCTTTGCTCTTCAACACTTTAAAAAGGTCTTGTGCAGTAGATTTGTCTAATGCAATACGT
>NW_006408725.1:4414306-4417715 GCF_000296735.1 Chrysochloris asiatica
AAATCAAACACCATATTGCAATAGACAAATCTGCTGCACTAGCCTTCTTTAAAGTGCTGAAGAGCATAGATGTCAGTTTGAGGACTAAAGGTGCGCCTGACCCAAGCCATGGTATTCAAGCTTACTAGCTGCTCCTGGAAAACTCTATACAGGATCACTATGAGTCAGCACAACAACAACAACAACACATACATGTGAAAGTAGGACAATGAATAATTAAGACTGTAGAAGAATTGATGCATTTGAGTTATGGTGCTGGAGGAGATTAAAAGTATCATGGATTGCCAAAAGAACAAACCAATCTGTGTTGGAAGTATAGCCAGAATGCCCCCTGGAAGAAAAGATGGCCAAACTTTCTCATACTTTGGAATATTGTCATGAGGGGACATCCCTGGAGCAGGATATCATGTTTGATAAATGGAGACTTGGAGATAAAGAGGAAGACCCCTTATTAGATGGATTGACACAGTGACAGCAGCAACGGGCTCAAATGTAGCAACGATTGTGAGGATGGTGCAGCCCCAGGCAATGTTTCATTCTGTTGTGCATAGGGTCACTATGAGTTGGTACTGGCTCTATGCCTCCTAACAACAACGAAGCGTAAGGGCAAATTGAAGCATATATCCATGTCATACTTTGTTTGGTGCATCTGTTTGCTGCTTAGGTTTTCTTTGCTTGTGAGGAGCCTGGGACTTACCACAGATCCTGCTCTCTATCCAGACTGTGCTGACATACAGCAATCACTCATGCTAGCTTTACTAGCACAGAGGTGTTTCCAAGACAACGAGCCTCCATTGCTAAAACCAGGAAGTCCCAGGATGATTTGATTTGCTAGTGTCAACCAGAATTTCTAGGGATGAAAGACCAGCTCGAGAGCTGTCCATATCTTTTCTAGTATCCTCAAAGGCTGAGTGGAGCAATAGCTCATGGAACTCCTATAATCCATTATTGGTACAACTTTGAGGAAGCACCAATTATAATGGCACCTTTAAATGGGTTCCTACTGAACTCACCCAGAGTTTTGTTCTTTCTATGGCATATATCTTAGTTATCTAGTGCTGGTATAACAAAATTACCATAAACAGATGGCTTTAACAAACAGAAATGTACTCTCCCACAGTACAGGAGGCTAAAAGTCCAAATTTAAGATGTTAGTTCTAGGGGCAGTTTTCTCTTTGTTGGCTCTGGGGAAAGTTACTAAACCCATTCAGTGAGAAAACCTTAGTCTCTTCGAAAATGATGCTTGGACAACCAGATTTACAAATGTAAAATGAAACTGCATCGTACCATATACCATATATGCATATAAATTCAAAATGTATCAAAGACCTAAATATTAAAAACTATACTATAAAACTCTTACAATAAAATGTAGTTCTAATATGTCAAGCGCTATCAACAATTTGTTGTTGTTAGGTCCCATCACATCGTTTCCTACTCATAGTAACCCTGTGCACAACAGAACAAAACACTGCCTCTGCCATCCTCAAATTATTTTTATGTTTGATCCATTGCTGCTGTCACTGTGTCATCTAGTCGTGGGTCTTCCTCTTTTTTGATGACCTTCCTCCTTAACAACCATGATGTCCTTCTCCAGGATCCTTCCTGATAGTGTGTTCAATGTGCAAGAGGTGAAGCCTCATCATATTTGTTTCTAAGGAGCATGGTAGCTGTACTTTTTCCAAGACAGATAGATATGTTTGTTCATATGGCAGTACATGGTATTTTCAATTTCATTCACCAAAACCATAATTCAAATGCATCCATTCTTCCATGGTCTTTCTTATTCATTGTCCTACTTTCACAAGCATATGAGGCCATTGAAAATGCCATGATTTAGGTCAGGTGTACCTTACTCCTCAACTGACATCTCTGCTCTTTAACACTCCAAGGAGGTCTTTTGCAGCACGTATGTCTAATGCACTAGTTATTTGATTTCTTGACTGCTGCTTCCATGACCATTGAAAAAGTCTTAGAAAACATCCATCTTTTCTTCATTTATCATGATATTATTTATTGGTCCCGTTGTAAGGATTTTTGTTTTCTTTACATTGTAGTACAATCCATATTGAAGGCTGTAGTCTTTGATCTTCATCATTAAGTATTTCAAGTCCTCTTCGAAAGCAAAATTGTGTCATCTGCATAGCATTGGTTGTAAATGAGTCTTCCTTCAATCTTCATGCCATGTTCTTATTCATATATTCCAGTTTCTCACATTATTTGCTCAGTATACAGATTAAAGTCCTGGTGTGTCTCTGCAAGATAGGTACTGGACTGCTAACCACAAGGTCAACAGTTCAAACCCAGCAGCCACTCCTTGGAAACGCTATTCAGGGTTGCTAAGAGCTGGAACAGACGCAACAACACTTACCAACAACATACAAATGAAATGAGTATAGGAAAGGATATCACCCTGGTGCATACCTTTTCTGATTTTAAACCATTCAGTACTCTCTTGTTCTGTTCTAACAAGTGTATTTTGTTCTATGTACAGGTTCCTTGTGAGCAAAATTAAGTGTTCCGGAATACTCATTTTCACAATGTTATCTATAGTTTGTTATGATCCACACAGTCAAATGTCTTTGCCTAGTCAAGAAAGCACAAATCACTATATTTCTGTTATTTCCTGCTTTCAGCCAAGATCCATTTGATACCCCTCATTTGATCCAATGTTATCCCTCATTCCACAGCCTTTTCTAGATATAAATGATAGCTATATAGGTAAATAGAAAAACTCATAGATAGATGGATGATAGTTGGATAATGGATGATTGATAGGTAGAAAGACAGATAGACAGAGGTGGTGTGTGCCACCAAGTCAGTTCCAACCCATAGTGACCCTGTACAGGCTTTCCAAGGCTATAAATCTTTACAGCAGCAGAAAGTCTCATCTTCTCCCTCAGAGTGACTGTTAGATTCAAACTGCTGACCTTATGGTTATCAGCTCAGCTAATAAAACACTACGCTACTAGTGCTCCTAGATTGTTGTTGTTAAGTGCCATCGAGTCAGTTCTGACTCATACCAACACTGTATAGGGTTTCCAAGGAGCAGCTGGTCAGTTTGAACTACCAATCTTGTGGTTCGCAATCCAGTACTGATCCTATAGCGCTACACCAGGAGCACTCCTAGACAGATTTGTTATTGTTGTTATGTGCCGTGGAGTCGGTTCCAACTCATAGCGATCCTGTACAGGGTTTCCAAGGCTGTAAATCTTTACAGGAGCAGAAAGCCTCATCTTTCTCCCACGGAACAAATGGTAGTTTCTAACTGCTGATCTTGAGTTTAATAGCCTGATTCGTAACCACTATATGCTACCAGAGCTCCAGATAGATAGATAGATAGATAGATAGATAGATAGATAGATAGATAGATAGATAGATAGATAGATAGATAGACAGATAGATAGAC
>NW_006408725.1:4417815-4429585 GCF_000296735.1 Chrysochloris asiatica
AGATAGATAGATAGATAGATAGATAGATAGATAGATAGATAGATAGATAGATAATAGATAGATAGACAGATAAAAACATGTATCCTTTCCCTGCATGCCACATCTCAATATCCTCAGATTCTTTAACTTTTCATTAGATCTACCAAACTCCTGCCTGTTCTCTGCTAGAATGACCTTCCTCCTTATTTTTGCTTAGCAAATTTCGGTCCATCTTCAGAGCCTTTTAAAATTAATCTTTCTCTTCTTTCTATCATCTGAACCTAGGTTCTTTTTCTAGTATAAAGCAGTAAACTCCATCAAGACCACCTAACACTAGAGAAAGAAAAAGAAGGGAAAGGAAACTGCTAATAATTTTTTTTTTTTTTTTTTTTTTGCCAGACACTTTAATGTCCTATGTCATTTAATTTTGTAAGAACTCACATATTATTCTAGTGGCAACTTTTGAAAATCAGTTTGAGGAGACTAAGGAATAGTCCCAATATAAACTCAACTGACCATTGGAAGTGCCGAGCTCGGGTAGCTAAGATTTGCTTTTTCATTATACAGATTTGTAGTTTATGGGATTTCTGCCACTTTCCTTTGGAATCCAAAACTTAGAGATCACTTAGTTCAACACTAGATTTACAAATGAGGAAAAGAAAACATGAGAGGTTAACTGCTTTACAATCTAGTTTGTTAGTGTTATTGGGGTTGGATAGAAAGTCTGTTAAAACACATGTATGTAATTAAGACTAGGGACATAAGGTCATCCTAGTATTCTACATTTTTATAGTAGAATTTTAAATTAACAGGATAATTGATGGTCCTTAAAATTAAAACATTGGCACAAACCACAGACTGAGGGAATTTCTGAAATGAAAAGCACTAATGCCTGATCATTACTGTCCACCTGTGAAAATGAATATCCATTCATGACATTTACAAGAATGGTTGAATGTTGTGAATTCTTTGGCAAGCATCTTTGTGTGCTAAAGACACAATGAGTTCTTGACATTCTGATACAAAGTCCATGTGCTCTACTATAAAATCCTGAGGTCTCCATGCTTACCTCCTCCCTCCAATGTCTGGCTCCCATCCCACAGCCTCTACCACAATGGCTCAGGAAGTAGGCAATTTCCTGCCCTGACTGGGCCGGATATTAAGACCTCTTTGTTCCCTTATCTCTGGGAAATAACACCTCTCTGTAATACTCCAAATGACTCACGGTGGTACCTACCTAAAAGACTCTGCTGTTTTTTAACATTGGTATTGACTACGGCAGACAAATTTGTCCACATTTTAATTGAGCATGTTAGATTACTACAATGTGTGCATTGTCTGATATTAGACTAAAAGAAAAAAAAAATTGACTATAAATCTAAGGGAAGTTCTTCTTTGTTCCTCCTGATCCCAACAACTTAGTCATGATCAAACCTGCTATTTTATGTCAGTTTCTATTTATGCCTCTCTTATGTGAGACATCTTAAATGGATTCATTCATATCAGTGCAGGCTAGACTGAAACTTCTAGGCTGCGTAATACAGGCAATTTGACTATACTCCTTGGAGGCAATACATACCGAAATAACAACTGTTGACAACTTCTTGGTACATCCCAATGTATAGAGACACTTGACATATCGATCTGTACACATACTCTGTGTTCTCGATTTGACTGATTGTTAGTAATACCATCTGTACATCCGCAGTTTATCCAGTTTCCAGGTTTCTCCCATTTGGTGGAATGTTCTTAATACAATATTCCTACTCAACACTTCAAAGCCCTTTCAAAAACATTTCACTTCTCATGTAATGCAAGCCCTACATTCCAGCTACTTCCCATTTGGAACTCTGACACCAGGAAAAGTTAAAAAAGAGTAAATCATAGCCATTATGACCAAGTGCAGAAAATAAAATTTGGAACTAAAAATATAGAGAGCATCATTCGTCCACCTCCTTCACTGGCAGGGTTGACGTGTGTTGTTGTTAATTTTGTTAGGTGCCATCCAGCTGACTCTGATTCATAGCGACCCTGTGCACAACAGAATGAAACACTGCCTGGTCCTATGCCATCCTCACAATTGTTCTTAAGCTTGAATCCATTGTTGAGTCCACTGTGACAATCCATCTCTTTGGGGGCCTTCCTCTTTTTTGCTGACCCTCCACTTTTACCAAACATGATGTTCTTCTCCAGGGACTGATCCCTCCTGATAACATATCCAAAATATGAGAGACGAAGTCTCACCATTCTGGCTTGCAAGGAGTATTCTGTTTGAACTTTTTCCAACACAGATTTGTTTGTTTCTCTGGCAGTCCATGGCACTTTCAATTTTTTTCTCCAACATCACAATTCAATGTGGCAATTCTCATATAGTCTTATTTATTCACTGTGCAACCTTCACATGCATATGAGGCTATGGACAATACCATGACTTGGGTCAGGTGTACCTTAGTCCTCAAACTGATCTCTGCTTTGTTGTTGTTGTTGTTAGGTGCCATCAAGTCGATACCGATGCTTAGCAACCTTATGCACAGCAGAATGAAACACAGCCTGATTCTAAACAAACCTCACTACTGTTGCCAAGTTTGAGTTCATGGATGCTGCCACTTGGCCAATCCATCTCACTGGGGGGTCCTTCCTCTATTTCTCTGACCCCCCACCTTATCAAACATGATATCCTTCTCCAGCAACTGGTCACTCCTGACAATATGTCTGAAGTATGAGAGCCAAAGTTTGGCCATCCTGGCCTCCAAGGAGCACTCTGGCTGCACTTCTTCCAAAACAGATCTATTGGTTCTTTGGCAGCCCATGGCACTTTCAATAATCTCCTCCAACACCATAACTCAAAAGCATCAATTCTTCTACAGTCTTCCTTATTCACTGTCCAGCTTTCACATGCATATGAGGTTATTGAAAATACATGCCTTGGTTTGGGTGCACCTTAGTCCTCAAGCTGACAGCTTTGCTCTTCAACACTTTAAAACGGTCTTGTGCAGGAGATTTGCCTAATGCAATACATCGTTTGTTTTCTTGACTGCTGCTTCTATGAGTTTGATAGTTAATCCAAGAAGAATGAAGTCCTTGACAACTTCAGTCTTTTCTCCATTGATAAGAATGTTGTTTATTGGTCCATTGGTGAGGATTTTTATTTTCTTTACATGGAGATGCAATCCATACCAAAGGCTGTGTTTTTTGATCTTCATCAGTAAATGTTTTGAGTCCTCTTCACTTTCAGCAAGTAAAGTTGTATCATCTGCATATCTCAGGTTGTTAATGAGTCTTCCTCCAATCCTGATGCCATTATTTTCTTCATATAACCCAGCTTCTCGGATGATTTGCTCAGCATACAGGTTGAATAAATACGGTGAAAGAATACAACACTGACACACACCTTTCTTAATTTTAAACCATTCAGTGTTCCCATGTTCTGTTTGGTCCAGGTACAGATTCATCATGAGCACAAACAAGTGTTCAGGAATACTCATATTTCGCAATGTTGTCCATAGCTTGACATGATCCACACAATCAAAAGCCTTTGCTTAGTCAGTAAAGTACAGGTAAACATCTTTCTGATATTCTCTGCTTTCAGCCAAGATCCATTAGACATCAGCAATGATATCTCTCATTCCATGGCCTCTTCTGAATCCAGCTTGAACCTCTGGAAGTTGTCTGTCAATGTATGCTTGCAGCTGTTTCTGTATTACCTTTAGTAAAACTTTACTCGCATGGAATATCAAAGAGATTGTCCGATGATTTCCGTATTCCATTCTCTCTGCTTTAGAACACTTTAAAGATGTTTTATGCAGCAGATTTGCCTAATGCAATCCATTGTTTGATATCTTAACTGCTGCTTCTATGACTATTGATTGTGGATCTTTGTTGATTGTGAAGTCTTTGACAACTTCAATCTTTTCTCAATTTATCATGATGCTATTTTAAAGTTATGAAAATTTAACAAGCATTTATTTTTACTTATTCCTATTGTAAGTGTGGAAACTTCAGAATGGTGAACAGAATTTTAAGTAATGGTATGGAGAAGGTTCCAGGTAAGGTGAAGAATACTTGTATAGACACAGAAATGCTGAATGGGACCACCTGGAGAGTAAGGCAACTAGATAGGCCCATTCAAGGGAAGCAGACCAAAAGGTAAAATAAATAGGATTGAACAAATTTACAAAAGGCCTTGATATTTCCATATACAGTTAGTGGGTCAATTTCTACTACTTTCCTAAAACTGTGGGTCTGAAATCATATAATTTGGAATTGGACAGGAATGTGGAATCTTGGTTATTGTTTTTTTTCTTTCTTTCATAATGCTTCTTTTATTCAGTTGTTACTTATTTAATTTCAAAATCTTAGCCATCTCCTAGATTATGTTTCCTTTCATTGTTGGCCTTCATGGCAAACATGCAGTCAATACCCAAAACTATCTGTTGAATGAATGAGGTAATATACATAAAGATAATGTTTGTTTGTATGTTTGATAGCTTCCTGGCTCTTTAAAGCTAGTCCTTGTGATATACTTGATGACAAAGCTTGGCCATCACCAATGGTGTCCATAAACTTATCAGGCTACCACTATTGAGAAATAGCCAATTTTGTGAGGTGGAGGTAAGGGAAAGACCTATAGGTTTTCATGATATTCTAGGTCAAACCCCATCCACTGCCATCAAATTAATTCTGATGCTTAGGGCTTCTGATAATTAAATCTCTACAGAAGCAGAAGATGCATCTTTCTCCCACAGAGTGGCTGGTGGGCCTGAACCACCAACCTCATGGCTAGCAGTCCAGAGGATCCTAGAATATTAAAAGTTTCTTATGTTTCAGCAGACACTCAGCTTTAGGTAAGATACAAGAGAAGCAAACATTAAAGTGTTCTTTTTTACCTATAAAAAAATCCTATGGAATAAGCATTAATGTGTGGCACTGTAGGATAAGCACTGGACTGCTAACCACAAGGTCAGCAGTTCAAATTCTTCAGTTGTTCCTTGAAAACCTTATAGAAGGTCATTATGAGTCAGATCCGACTTGACAGTGCTTGACAGCGACAAGAACAGCAATGTCCATTTTAGCTACTAGGTAACTGAGGCTAAGCTTTGAGTATTTTATTCAAGGCAACACAGCAAACTAGTGAGATGGATTTGAACCCAGTACTGACTTTGAAAACTCAGGTTCTTCCTTACTTGTTATGTGCCCTCTATTAAAAATTTTTAAAATAGTTGATATCTTGAATTTAGCTAGGGGGAGTCAATTTGTAAATACCCACAATCACACTTCTCACCAGCATATAAAATGTGCTGAAGTCCTGGGTAATGCAAATGGTTTAGACTCGGCTGTTCAGCAAAAGGTGATAGTTGAAATACACCCAGAAGAGCTGTAGAAGAAACATCTGGTGATTTGTTTCTGTAAAGATTACACCCCACCAAAAATACTCTATAGAGCTCAGTTTTATGCTGTAACACATAGAGCACCAAGTCATTGGAAATGACTTCATGACAAGGGGCTTGGGGCTTGGCATTCCATTTTGTTTTAAGCACAGAGAAGAAAACTATTAGGTATGCTATGAGTTTGGATGTGTCATAGAAGTTTTCACTGAACGGATGACCTCTGACCTGGGTCATGATTGTGACAGTCAGGTGGAATCAGTCTGACTCATCAGAAAGAATCTCCCAGATAAAGGAGTCCAAGAGCTAACTCAGAGCAAGCCAGAGCATTTTCTCACGGAGCCCTAATGAGTCTCAGTCAAGCTGGAGATACACCAACTCAACATAGAATCTCTTCAGTGGGATTTTATAAGGTTTGCCACAGTTGTTCCCCACCATCTCCACACACATATTTATACACACACCACTGCTACCCCTGGACAGTGAGTTCAGTGTTCTTTCTTCTTCACGCATTGTCTCTGAGCATTAATAAATAAGGAACTCAGCTTATGTGACTATAAGAGTACAAGGGAAGGAATTTAAAATGCCAGCTTTAGTTAATGTAACTGACTTAAATATTGCAGACACTTGTCCAGCACCACAATTTTAGAAATACACACTAAATAGCAGCAGAGAAATTTCCTAGACTTCTCATATTCATAACAGAAATTAGTAAATGTTCTCTGAGTTTGCTTTTAATATAGGTGAAATCAGTCTCTTGCAGAAACAGATACCTTCCTGTACATTTATAGCATGTGAAAAAAAAAAAAAAAAATGACTGTTTCTGGTTTTAAGATAGCCACAGACTTGCCTTACTTTCTTACTTAGAGAAAAGTCAACTGGGAATTCAAAATTAAAATCCATACTTGTTCATCACATAGAATACTTCCTAACAAACATTGAAGAGCTAACTATGAATCAAATTAGCTGCTATTATGGAGTTCTGGTGTGGTGCAGGAGAAAGATGAGGCTTTCTGCTCCCGTAAAGATTTACAGCCTCGGAAACCCTATTCAGGGTCGCTATGGGTCGGAACCGACTCGACAGCACTTAACAATAACAACAACTGTATATAAGCACTGGACCACAAGGTCAGCCTAGACCATAAGGTCAATAGTTCAAACTCACCAGCCACTCCTTGGAGTCACTATGAGTCAGAACTGACTGGATGGCAGTTAACAACAAACAACAACGGTGTTCAAACAAAACAATAGGAGTTACTTAAAATAATCAGTAAGTAGTTGGTTTGTAATTATTACTTAGCTGTTCATAGGTGTTGTGTCGATAGTCATCTTTCAAAGTAAGCAATGCTACTCTTAAATAATTTCCTTGGTTGGTCACTCAGTAAACTGAGTCCTTGGCAGCAAACACTGCATTTTAAGTTTCTTCCCACTAACACAAATACTACAACCAAGGAAGCAGGCAGTCATTATTGCATCCACACTAGACTAAATGGAATATCCATTTTTATAGCTCATCAATGATACTGAGGCTGAGGGTGGCACCACTCAGGAATTTTGGTACAATCCTACCCCAAGTCTAAGAAAATACTGAAAACGTGATGGTGGGAAGTGATATGAACAGAGTGTGGAAAGAAGTCTAATTTGAGAATGGACCTGATTTCCTTAGTCTTGAACTTGATATGCCTCAAATTTCCAACTCTCTATGGTTTGTACAACTGGACAGTCTTAATGAGGTCAGGGAAGACAATGTAGAAGTGATATTAAACCATTACAACAAGTCTTTAGAGAGCCAGTCCCTCTGCTTGAAGAGAGTTCAGATGGTTTTCTAATGCAAAGAGCTCTAGCATGTTTAGAGGGACCAAACATACTTCTGACAAAAAAAGACCCTAAGCATGGGGACCACAACAGTAAATAATAAAGGAGATGCTAGAAGCCCTGAATTTTAAAGAAATGAATGTGGAAGAAAGAATGAAAGAGATACTTGAAGAAAAAGTTCTACTATCTCAACTAACAGAAAAAGAGTAATAGGCAAAGAAAGATGAGAACATCATGACTTTAAACAGCATTATCTTTCTTCTACTTTGTCATAATACTGCTCTTAAGGACACTAATCTTGGAACTTTGATCTAAAAGGAATACTAGAGATCATGTACCACAATCTTATTATTTTACAGCTAAGGAAACTAGGGTCCAGAGACAGTGACTGATTCAAGACCACACAGCTAGAATAAAGTCTACCTTTTGGACTCCTGATCTCCAGTTTAGGGATCAGAAGATTCAGTGTAGCACTCATTGCTATATCAACTAGCTCTTAAGTATTAAAGAGATTTTGTAAGTGCTCTATGCTCCAATTTTCTTATCAGTCTTATTTCTTAGTGTTATTAGAATAAAAGAGGTGGCACATAGCATTTACTGTAACAGGCAAATAGAACTATTCAAAAATAAAGGATGCCTACAAACTGGCACCTTCATTAAGCCTAGGAATCAGTATATTAAAATTTGTATGTTCCCTAGTTTCTAACATAGTGAAAATATATAAATATTGATGAAGCAAACAGAAATATCTTATTTTTTTTAAATACACTCAAAATAACCCAATACTGTGCACAATATGAAAACCAACAACTAGGGATACTTCCAAGAACATTATATTATGGTCTCAAACAGTAAATGAATGCATTGGGGGAAAGCAATACTCTTCTGAAAAACAGACTTAGATCTAGCAATGGCCTCTACTAAAAATTTAGAGATACAGAGTTGATTGATTGGAGTGGGGTGGGGAGATACCTTTGGGTGACATTTTCAGACTTCAGAATCCTCTAATTACTGTACAAATCATTTTCCTTGTGCATCGAAGTCCTGACATGAGGCTGTAGGATAAGCACTGGACCAAAAAGTTGGTCAGCAGTTCAAACTCACTAGTTGCTCCTTGAAAACCTTATACAGGGTAGCCATGAGTCAGAACTGACTAGAGAACATTTAACAATTTAAACAACATAGGGGATAAAAAACACTACTGCAACTTATCTTCTTTACAGTTGTAAATTAACTTCACAAATATATATTTTTTAAGTTTAATTTTCAAAACAAATGGGCCACTCAGTTAGTTTAGCTGTGTCTATGTATTTAGCATTTACTTAAAAATACAAAGGGCAATTTTGAGCCAATTTATTCATTATATGTCTCAGTCAAATTATAATTCTGGGGTAGGGAATAAACACAGGATAGTTTGGGTGCTGGGGGGGGCAATATAAAAGAAGGGGGAGGAGAATGGAAGAAGGAGGCCATAGGAGAACAGTTAGGCAGGTTTGCATGTGCTAAGTGGGACAGAAGTAAATAATAATGTATACTCAACATTGGAACAACAGGGCTCTAGGATACAAGGATTGAGGCATATTTTGAATGGGTAAAAGAGGTGAAATAATGTTAAGATGTTTAGTTGTTTTTTGAATCTTGGTTTCCCTTGCCTACTATGGTAAAATAGAGACTTGAGGGGGAAAGAAAGGAATAGCCAGAAACATCACCATAGAAATCTTGTAAGTCTTTCTTCAGCCTATAATTGATTGGAACACCTAAAATGGGGCTACAACTTGCCCGGTGAAGGAAGCTTTCTGCAGAGCCTTTGCTGAACCCCATCCAGAATCTTCTGAGGTGGGAAATTTCCACGTTAAAGGACATGCAACCAGCCTGGAGTAGCTAGAATAACAGAAGATATTTCTTGAAAGAAAGACCAGCAGGAAAAATAAAAAAC
Source organism: Chrysochloris asiatica (assembly GCF_000296735.1). Classification (NCBI taxonomy): domain Eukaryota; kingdom Metazoa; phylum Chordata; class Mammalia; order Afrosoricida; family Chrysochloridae; genus Chrysochloris; species Chrysochloris asiatica. The sequence goes on from NW_006408725.1 coordinate 4,426,930, forward strand.
AATAACGGCAGTCCAACTGATTACTTCAAGAACAAGCAAGTTGCTTGACCAGGAGACATCAAGGCAAGTGGTCAAGTCCCCTCAGAAAAAAACCCCTTCAAAGACTAATGGCCTTGCTGGTGACTACATTGGTCCACTGATAAAAGCAAGTAATGGAAAAACAGCAGTGAAGTTGTGAGATATGTCTGACCATGTTCAATAGACTCCTGTCAACCTGGATTGAGAACTGGTTGTCCAGCAGTATGGCAAGACCTGGGGATTCCTGGGCCCAGGGACAGGGACTTGGCCACAAGAACCAGAGCAAAGTGTGAAGCATCCAGCTGATATGAAGTGAGGGGAGATGCATAAGAACACCCATACTTGCAAACAGTACTCATTTGACCTGGCTTCAATTGCTGGATGATCAGAACTTGACTAGAGGAAGAAAGAAGAGGAAAAAAAGAGTAATCCTCTACAATTTGGTGAACTTGACCTATACCTATGGATGTAGTAGCTCAAAAGAGGGAACAAATCTTTACAGTGAGGATCATTCCCACCCTCTCAGTAAAGAGCATTGACAAGGATGGGCAAGTTAGACATTGGCTACCCAAAATGGTGGGTGGGGGACTACAAAGTCACTGGCTTATAAGCTTTCAAGAGGGAGCCTAGTTTCAGAGGGTGTGGGGAAAGGTAGAATCTCCACTAAGTGGTTTACAACCTGTCTGGATAGGGCTGATGAAAGGAGATGGGGATAAGACTCTTGTGGTTCAATAGTGAATAATTGCTATGAGGACTGACTGTGAGATTTGCAAATGTAAAGGTAGACATTTTGTAATAAAAGGAGGGGAGTGGTTGATTTTCCAGTTCAGAAGCAGAGGTCCCTGGGACCATCAAGGGAGAAGAACAGAGTGTTGGACCCTACCCAGAGAAGCAGTGATACGAGAGATGAAGGCAGAGATGATGACATGGAGAGATGGAGCGGCTGGTGACTCTGGACTCAGGAAGAGAGAGGGGCTATGTGCTGATGGCCAGGGGGCAGGCTTGTGGGTTGTACACTTTGGTTCTTTTTTTGTTGGAATGCTTATACATTCCTGAGTGCTTCAGTGTACATCCCACCCCCACCCCACCCCCCAAAAAAAAAAAAAAAAAAAAAAACACAGAGGGATTGGAAGCAAATGCTGTTGAACGACGATGCATGGAGGGGATTGTAATCATTGCAATGAAACAAAATATGATAGGATGAATGTAAAGCTGATGTTCTCCCATGTAAACTATCACTCAATTCTCAATAAAAAAAAATTATAATTCTGTTTCAGTTTACTATTTGAATATGTTCTAAAAATAGTATACTACATTGATAAAACCAGACATTGCTTGATTTGCTACCTTGTTTTAAAGTGGAAGATCCTAAACCAGTTATTTAAATTGATAAAATTTAGTCTTTTTAGTCTGCCTTAGTCCAGAAGATCCACTGAAACCTGTCCACCATAGATGACCCTGCTGATATTTGAACCAGTAATGGCAGAGCTTACAACACCATAGCAACTTGCAAGCGGCCAAAGTACAGTCAACAGACAAACAGGTGGTGGGTCTTAAATGGATGTGCTGTTAATTAGGATATCAAATAGCTCATGCTACCATTTATTTCTTTCATATCATCTCCAGAACACATCCATCATTCAGCACATTAAAATGATACACGGCCTCCTTTCAGGAGTGGCTGAATATCAATGGGTATATTTTGTGCCACAACTGCTGTCAAGAAAAGAAATTGGTTCAAATGTCAAACTTGATATGATCTCTCAGCTTCAGAGCAATGGAAACTTTAGTTGTCTTCATCATAAGAATGTTCCAGGAACAAATACTATCAGCTAAAATAGTATCATTGCAAAGAAAATAAGATCCCTGAGATAAGTGATTTTAATCTTTGGCATGGATTGAGTTGTACCCCCAAAACTATATGTCACCCTAGCTGCACCATGATTCTCAGTGGCTTCTCAGGTATATAATGATGTAATGTGACAGTTATGTGATGATCTCCTATGATGTGATCTGACATGATAAATCATTAAGAGGAATAAGGGTGGGATGCAGTAACCTTAAACCCATCATAGTTCTGATCCAATGAAAGGGTAGCTTCCCTGGAATGTGGCCTGAGCCACCTTTTAAATTACAAGAGATAAAATGAGAAGTGAGCAGAGACAGAGGGACCTACTGCCACCAAGAAAGAAAATGTGGGAATAGAACACATCCTTTGGACTTGGAGTCCCTGCATTGAGAAACTCCTAGACCCAGGGCAAGATCACTGCCAAGACACCTAGAGATCTCCAAGAAATGCCACGTTTACAGGTGCTGAGAGGAGACAAGGACCTTTTCCCAGAGTCAATGGAGAGGAAAACCTTTTCTTAGAGTTTGTGCTCTGAATTTAGACTTCTAGTCTCTTAAACTGTGAGAGAATAAGTTTCTGTTTGTTAAAGCCAACCACTTGTGATATTTCAGTTATAACAGCCCTAGATAACTAAAACAACTTTCAAATATGATTTCCCTAAATGAAGAAAATCCAAATCATGTCTTAAATGCACAGAACCTTTGCTGCCATCATCAACAAATGAATACTGGATAGATAATCTTGAGCATTCCAATCACCAAATACTATAATAAAATTATAAAGCCAAAT
>NW_006408725.1:4434375-4437823 GCF_000296735.1 Chrysochloris asiatica
ACACGTGACTACATTTGCAAGTATACATATGGGGGGAAAAAATCCACTGCCATCAGGTCAATTCCAACTCATAGTAATTGACCTAGTAGGAAGAGTAGAGCTGTCACAAAGGATTTCCAGGACTGTAATTTTTATGGGACCAGACTAATACATCTTTCTACTGTGAAGTGACTAGTGAGTTAGAACTGCTGACCTTTCAGTTAGCAGCTGAGTTCTTAACCATTGGGGTACCAGGACTCCTGATGGATCTATGTATGCAGGTATGTATATGTACAGGTATGTATTCAACAGAAATATATAACACTATTGGGTTCTTTATGTCATGCCAACTAATACCTTTCCATTTGCAGAAACAAAAAACTGTTCCCAGTCATATGGCCACAATCCCTGTATCTTATGACTACAATGTTCCAGATTGTTCTTACCCAAAAGGTTTGGTGTCTCAAAGTGTGGCCAGGCATGGACTATGCTAATTCAGGACAGAGAGTAAAAAAAAAAAAATTCATGAGTCACAGTCACTATGCTTGCTCTTTTAAAAATAATGTTCTATTGTGTTTTTGATGAGACTTTACACAGTAAATTGAGTTCCCATTTGACAATTTCTACATGAATTATTCAGTGACATCAATTTCATTGTTCACAATTTGTTAACATTCTCAATAATTCCATTCTGGTTTTCTTTTCCTTCTCATCTATTGTCCTTACCCCCGACCCTGTCATCTTTGTTTGAGGGTAGTTGTTGATCAGTTAGTCTCAAATAGATGAATTTGTAAGGAAAGCACTACTTACAAGTGATATTCTTTATTTTGTGAGATAACCCATTATTTAGCTAAAAGATGACCTCAGAGGATCGTTTCAATTCAAAGTTTTAAACGTATCTCTGAATGACAGTTTCAAAGTCTTCCCATTTCAACAAGCCCACTAAGCCTGGACTTTTTAAGAATTTGTGTTCTGTTTCATATTTTTCTCCCATTTTATCAGGACCCACTTATTATGATCCTGATGAGAACAGTCATGGTGTTTGGGTACCATCTAGTTCTGGTCTCAGGATAGATGAGGTCATGGTTTATGTAGACTATAAACTAGTTCCTTCTCTGAGACTAGTTTCCTTCTTTCCCTTCTGTTCTGCATGGGTAGGTCAGTTGTTGTACCTTAGATGGCCATTCACAAGATTTGTATACTCCAGCCACTACCCACTAAACTAAAACATAAACATAAATTTTATAAATCATATATTATGCCAATTGACCAAATTATCCCACAAGACTATGATCCTAAGCCTTCAAACCCAGAAAGTCAAGCTCACAAGGTATTTGGTTATATATGAGCATTATCTGTAACTGGATCCCATATGTGGCTTATTATCTTTTAACTTCATTTTTCACAAATTTTTACACACACACACACATAATCTATATCTATCTATCTACCTACCTATATCTATACACACACACACACATATATATATATATATATATATATACACACACACACACATAAGGGTAAGTTGAAAAGCATTGCTACAAAATCATACGAACCATTACTAAACAAAAATATGTGAAGCTATTGTTTCTTGACATATCCTCCATCTAGGTCTATACACTTCTGAAGATGGTGTTTTTCATTTCTCTAACCATTTCCTGAAGGATTCTGGGCTCTTCAATTTGTTGTTGTTGCTAAGTGCTGTTGAGTCAGTTCCAACTCGTAAAGACCGTGAATAGTGTTTCCAAGAAGCAACTGGTAAATCTGAACCACCGACCTTGTGGTTCAAATTGAACTTCTGGTTCAGTGCTTTATCCCACAGTGCCACACCAGGACTCCAATTTACACATTAAAAAGCAGTTTGGGCATCCTCTGAGAACTCAAATTGTATCCTTTTCAAAGTTCTTTGAGTTTGATAAACAAAATCAAGTCTGAATGGGCAATATCAGGGATGTAAGATGGATGGAGTTAAGGTTTCCCAAGGAAATCCTCATAGGACAGTCTTTGTTACCCTCAAAGAATGAGTAGATGCATTATCATGATAGGAAGATAGTGCTTGGCACCATTTTCCTGACCTTTTCCTCACCAATGCAGTTTTCCATTTTCTTAAAACTTTTTGCTGATAAGCCCCAGGGGTATCCTGTGTCCTTCAAGAATTTCTATTAAGATGACTCCTTTGGAATCTCAAAATCGATTGACATTATTTTTTTGGGCTGACTTCTCTGCCTTGAATTTAACTGATCCAAAAGGTCCCCTCAGAAGCCACTTTGAGGTGGGGTTTGATGGCGGCTAGGGTGGAGGTACTGTGAAGTTCGCCGTCAGGAATAACACAGAATACCAGGCAAAGCACATCCAGGACAGAGCTCCAAAACTCGGAACCACAGAGATAGGAATATTTTAAAGGTTTGAAGGCTTATAGCTTGTGGAGTTTGGAGCTGAAGTAAAAAATTGCACACGTTTGAATCTGTCCTGCCGGGATTGGAGGCCCGAGCTGACATACTGGACGAGACCAAGTGGCAAGACGAAACAAGGGGAGCAGAAACACCACGGAAAAATGCTGCAGTAACCTTGGGATAAAGGTGGACAATATACTTTGTCAGTTTTGCTTTGTTCTGATTTTTTTTTTTCTTTGGTATCTGGTAATTGGCACGCTCACTGTTTGCCCACCTCCATTCTGGTGAATAGAGGGAGACCCTGAGCCGAGTGGCCACCCCCCACCCTCACCACTGGTGGGGTCTTCTGCCATGCATGCACACAGATACTCAGCCCAAGCAGAGACCCTGAACTTTTATTATCTGTTTCTTTTTTGTTTTGTTTTTTATCACAGGAAAGAGAAGGAGAGGACTGAAGGGAGGAAAAGAAAGTTTAAAGGCAAAACAGGCCAAAGGTTGGACTGGAGCATAACAACCAACATTGGCAACTTGGAATCTCTTGGGCAGCTTTGAAGGCAGGAACTTAGGACATTAAAGTCATACTCATATTAAGCTACAGATTTTATTTAAAAAAAATTTTTTTTCCTTCTTTTTCTTCTCTCCCTTTTCTGTGATTAGAGACTGCAGTATTCCGTCTTGTTTTTGTTGGTGCTGCTTTTTAGTCTTTTTCTCTCTCATTTTTTTTTTCCTTTTCGCTGGTGTTGTTTTGCTGTTATATGCCCCCCACCCCCATTCTGCCTTTGGAGGACTCTTTGTCTCCCTATATTACACAAGAAGAGTCAGAAACTGCTGCCATATAGTCAAGCTACAATCACACTCTATGAAACACCAAAACCCAGGCAAGAACCAATACCAACTGTCATATACCAGGGAAACAGACAACACCTGTGAAAGTTACTCTGCATTAAGCAATAAGAAGAGTGAAAGTGGAAGCCCACATCCTGATCACATCTTCCTGGAAGCAATCAGAAAGGATAAAAAATTACCAAAACACATACTCAATTAAGTATTAAGGCCACAGATAAACACTAAAC
>NW_006408725.1:4437923-4447136 GCF_000296735.1 Chrysochloris asiatica
TTAAGGCCACAGATAAACACTAAACATGTCCAAGAAGCAAAAGCAGATGACCATATCAGCACATGTCCAGAAACAAGATAAAATGTCTGAGACAAATGACCTAGAAGTAGACCTGGACTTCATTCTGGAAGAAGCCACTTTGATGATTGGACCTTTTCTATTTTTTGAAGCCATCCTAAGGAGACTAAGACATATGTATTACTGAGAGAACTCGTCTGCAGCCATGCACTGACATGTTTAAACACATTTTGTTCAGTGCAAATACAAACTGAAAGCCTAGTAGCAATACTTTTTTTACTCACCCTCATATATACATATAAACATGTGCATACACATGTATACCCAATGTTGTTTGTTGTTAAGTGCCATCAAGTTAGTTCTGACTCATAACGACCCTACGTAGGATTTCCCAGCAGCAGCTGGTGGACTTGAACTGGCAACGTTGTGGTTTGCAGTGCAGTGCTAATCTTACAGTGCCATACCAGGACATAACCACACACATTTTTTTCAGTCGTTGTTGCAAAATTATGTCTTGCTGTTGTTGTTAGGTGCTGTCAAGTCCATTCTGACTCATAGCAACCCTATGCAAAGCAAACAGAACACTGCTGGGTTCTGTCCATACTCACAATTGTTGACACAGCTGAGCCCATTGCTACTGCCATTATGCCAATCCATCACGTTGGGGGTTTTGGTCTTTTTCACTGACCCTCCACTTTATCAAGCATGATGACCTTCTATTTTCTCTTTTTTAAACTTTTATTGTGAATTGAGTGATAGGTTACATGAGAGAACATTGGTTTTACCCTCAGCGTATCCTGGCAATGATTACAATCCCCTCCGTGCATCATCATTCAACAGTATTTGCTTCTATTCCCTCTGCTATTGTTTTTTTTTGTTGTTGTTTTTTGGGGGGGCAGGGTGTACACAAAAACACTCAGGAATATATAAACATTTAAATAACCAAAGGGCACATTCTGCAAGCCTGACTCCTGGCTGCTAGCATACAGCTTTTCTCTTTCCATGAGTCTAGAGTCCTCAGCTGCTCTGTTTCTCCATTTCATCATATCTACCTCCATCTCTCGTGTCACTGCTTCTCTGGATAGGGTCCCGCATTCTGTTCATGTTCTCCTCCTTTAATGGTCCTAGGGTCCTCTGTTCCTGGACTGTATGATTAACTACTCCCCCATTTTTATTATAAAACTCTACCTTTACAGTTGTGATAGTCACAATTAGTCATAACAATTACTCACTATTGAATCATAAGAATCTTGTCCCCATCTCCTTTCACTAGACCTGTCTAGACAAAATGAAAACTATTCAGTGGGGATTCTACCTTTCCCCACACACTCTGAAACTAAACTACCTTGTAAAACCGTGTAAGCCAGTCACTTTGTGCCTTTATAGTCCCTGCATTGTAGGTGTTGTTGTTGTGAAGTGCCGTCGAGTCGGATCTGACCCATAGCGACCCTGTATAGGGTTTCTGAGGAGTAGCTGGTGAGCTTGAATCACCGACCTTGCAGTTCAAATGGCTTTGCATTGTAGGTATCCAATGTTTGAGTTGCCCACCCCTATCAACCCTGGATAGAGAGGAAATAGAATTGACACTTGATGTGAAAACTCCTTCCCTTTCAGTTGATATTTTGAGCTGCTACATCCCTGAATATAGGTCAAGTTCATCAAATTATAGCAATTTACACTTGTTTCCTTGATCAAAAAAAAATTATTTTTTATCTTACTTTAAGGGACTAGTTCCTCTTGATAGCATGTCCAAAGTATGTGAGACAATGTCTCACCATCCTGGCTTCTAAGGAGCAATCTGGCTCTATTCCAACAGAAATTTGTTTGTTCTTATAGCAGTCCATAGTACTTTCAATATTCTTCTCCAAGACCACAACTCAAATGCATCAAATCTTCTGCAATTTTCCTTTTTCATTGTCTGAGTTTCACATGCATATGAGGCCATTGAAAATACCATGACTTGAGTCAGGTGCACCTTAGTCCTCAAACTGATAGTTTGTTCTTGGATACTTCAAAGAGATATTGTGCAGCAGATCTGCCTAATGCAATATGTCATTTGTTTCTTGGATGCTGCTTGCATGAGTGTTAATTGTGGATCCAAACAAAATGAAGTCTTTGACTACTTCAATCTTTTTTCCACTTAACATGATGTTATTTATTGGTCCAGTTATGAGAATTTTTGCTTTCTTGACATTGAGGTGCAACCCATACTGGAGACTGTAGTCTTTGATCATATTTTTAAGTATTTTAAGTCTTCTTCACTTTCAGCAAATAAGGTTGTATCATCAGTATATTATACAATGTTAATGAGTCTTCCTCCAATCTTGATGCCACATTCTTCTTCATATAATCCAGCTTCTCTGATTATTTGCTCAGCATACAGATTGAATAAATATGAAGAATGAATATAACTCTGGAGCAAGCCTTTCCTGATTTTAAACCATTCAGTATCCTCTTGTACTGTTCTAACAATTGCCTTTTGGTTTATGTACAGGTTCCTGATGAGCAAAATTAAATTCTGGAATACTATTCTTCTCAATGCTATCCATAGCTTGTTATGATCCACACAGTTGGAAATCTTTGCATAGTTAATAAATAAGATAAATGTCTTTCTGGTATCCTCTGCTTTCAGTCAAGATCTGTCTGACATTAGCAAAGATAGCCCTTGTTCCACATCCTCTTTTGAATCAGACTTGAATTTCTGGCAGTTTTCTGTCAATCTATTGTTGCAGCCATTTTTAGATTATCTTCAGAAAAATTTTACTTGTATGTGATGTTAGTGTCATTGTTTGATGAATTCTGCATTCCTTTGAGTCACCTCTATTTGGAATTGGCACAAATATGGATCTCTTCCAATTGGTTGGCCAGGTAGCTGTCTTCCAAATATTTTGGCATAGATAGGTGAGTGCCCCCAGTGCTGCATCAGTTTGTTGAAAGGTTTCAATTTATATTCTATCAATTCCAGGGGCTTTATTCTTTGCCAATGTCTTCAGTGCACTTTGGGCCTCTTTCAGTATCATTGGTTCTTGATCTTATTTTTATTCTCTTGAAATGTTTGAACATCATCCATTTCTTTTTGGTACAGTGACTGTGTATGCCTTCCATCTTCTTTTGATGCATTCTGTATCATTCAATATTTTGCCCACAGTATCCTTCAATATTGCAAGTTCTTCAGCTTAAGAAATGCTAAATGTATTCATCCCTTTTGGATTTCTAACTCCAGGTCTTTGCTTACTTTATTATTATTATTATGTTGTTGTTGTTAAGTGCCATCGAGTGGTTTCCAACTCCTAGTGACTCTATATAGAGTTTCCGAGGAGCAGCTGGTGAACTTGAACCATCAACCTTGCAGTCCAGCTCATTAACCTACAGTGCCACACCAAGACTCCTATTTCATTATAATATGGAGTCCTGGTGTGGCACTGTGGGTTAATGCGCTGAACTGCAAAGTCGTTTGAACCTCCTTTAGGCATTTTAAGCTCACCAGTAGCTCCTTGGAAACCCTATACAGTGTCGCTATGTATCAGAACCAACTCAATGGCACTTAACAACAACATAGGGTTTTCTATGAGTGGCTGACCTTGTTTTTAGCTATCCAAAATTGAAAATACCTATTGAAAAACAAAAGGACAGTCTCTATACTTATGGCCTCCTAACCATAGTACTAAGATTGTGTTTGGCACCCAACTCCCAAACTAACTTTATAGTAAAACATATTTTTTGTTAATTAGTTTCTTTTTCAAATGGATTTTGAGTTTAGATGGCAGGCACTATGGTTTCAAAAATGACTCTCTTTAGGGTGTTGATTGTCTAGTTTAATTCTGCTAGAACTTGAATAAAAGAAGGTTTCATCAAAACTGAGGAGTCATTCAGTCTACTATGGAGCCTATAGGCTGGAGGAGTACATGTGAATCTCTTGATAGGAATAATGACTAAAAACTTCATGAAAGCAAAGCAACAGGGGCAAAGTTAAACAGGACAAGGCATTTGGATTAGATTTGATCGCTTTGGATTTTACTTCTTAGCAGTTCTGACTCAGAGACCAGATCCTGCATAGGGTTTCTGAGGTTGTAAATCTTTATGGGAGCAGAAAGCCTCATCTTGCTACTGTGGAATGGCTCATAGGTTCAAACTGCTAATCTCAAGGTTAACAGTAGGACTTCTAACCTGTAACAGAGCTCCTTTTACTTCTTAGTAAAAGTTTGAACTTCTGACCTAGAAATTATCAGTCCAGTGCTGATCCTTCATCGAGTCTCACCTTGAGAGTAGTACCAGCTAGTATTTATTAATAACTTCAAAGGAATCCCTTCACACTTCACTTGGCTGAAAAGGTAAAGACGAATACAATAGTCTTTTCACTGTTTTCTTAAATCAGATAGCGCACAACTTGTCCCAAAATCATTTGTCCAAAAGCTAAGAAATTAGATTATAAATAAGTCACATCCATTCTTTTACTTCCATCCTTCTACTCCTAAAATATATATCCTGTGCTTTAGAATTTTAGTTTACTTAAACCGTTTAAGACATAAGGCTATTTCCATTCACCAGAACAAGCTCCTATAGTCTTGTATATTTAGAGGGAGGTCATTGAATCTAGGAGTGGAACATACATAGTTTGAATAAAACATGCTTGACATTTTAATTTTTAAATTTAGAGACTTTTTTCCCCCCCAAAGCTAGATAAAAAAAATTAACATAATCTTCTTGACTTGTGAAGAAACCCAGAGAACAAGTGAGGTCATGAGCCTTCTTCTTCTCATCCATTTTAGTCTCCTTTCACAGGCAAGGAATAAAATAATTTCCAAAGAAACATGAGATTTTTCATTATCAAAGAGGGGCAAAGGTTATACAAAGGTTAAGAAACACCTATAGAAACCCTGCAGCTGGAGAACTATTTAAACCTCACTAGAGACAACATATTCTCCCCATGAGACAAGCTATAGGAAGGAGATGGATTGAAGCCTTTAATCTCTTCTATGGTAAATAGAGCTCCCCAAATCAGATTATAAACATTGGAACATGAACTTGAGTGGTTCCCCTAAAAGTTCTTATTTAAGAGACTCTGCCAGACCTTTGTTGTTTTCAGTTCTCTTAGAAGAAATGGATAACTTTAAGTCTGATAAACAAGATCCCTGAGTGAGGATTTGCTTCTTTACAGATTTGCTACTCCTACATTTTAAAAAAGAAAATGGAAAAATAAATAGTACTCTTATATTTTTCAATTTCACTTAAATTTAATCCACATTACTCTTTTGAAAATGGCCTTTTATTTAAGTAAGGTCTACACTGATATGCCCAAGATGGCTATAAGAGCAAAGTTGTTTTTGTTTTTGTTTGGTTTGCTTATGCTAACAAGAGCCTTCTACTATAAAGTACATGGCTTCATTACCTTCCATTAGAGTCTTGGTTCTTTGTTTCTTAGCACCATTGAAATATCTACTCCATGCGCTTTTAACTTCTCTTATTTAAAGCAGTACTCAAACAAGGTTAGAGTTTTTTTAGTTGAATGATATTTAATACAAAATGTAGGGGCAGAATCCCACCTTTATTTGGGCAAGTTCAAGATGATTCATGCATCTCTGAATGACTGTTAGAATAGCAAGTTTTGATATCTCAACTGTTATCAAATTCCTGCAGGAATGTCTATTAGCATAGTAGCAGATCATGGTTATATGCACAAATTCATGTTATTAAAATTACCAGATTGATACTCGAGCTTACAATGATAGAACCACTGCAGTGTTCACACATGCTAGAGACAAATGAATCATATTAATGTGGGTGATTGTTGAATACTTGTGGCAAGGACTTGGTTCTTGCTTGTCTCATGGCTTGATTACTAATGGATCTTGAATAAGGATGTATTCAAGTCCCAGTAAAAAGTTCAGAGTCTCAGACAGCAAGAAGTTGCAGAGCTGTGTAAGAGAAATGCTTATGTAGTTCTGTGTTTACTGTCATTGATAAAGCCTCACTATACATGTGCTTGGTGTGATGCTGTAGGATAAGCACTGGACTGGTTACCAAAAGTTTGGCTCTTTAAACGTACTAGGCACTCTCAGAAACCCTATACAATGTCATTGTGAGTCAGACCAGATTCTATGGGACACAGTAACACAAATGTGCCAAGACTGGGAGTGACTGAAACTGCAGAGCAGTGTCCCTTTGTGGGTGAAGTACTGGAGCAGGACAGCTGAGCTCATCCAGAGACATACTGGCATGAAGCTAGAAAATCAGTCATGGAAAACAGAGAGCTTTGGGGTCATCTGCAGCAGCTGGGGCAGTCTTTCTCTCAGGCCAAGCTGGAAAATTCCAAACTCCTTTTCTGAATGCAGCTCTGTTTTATCCTGGTGAACAGTTTAGGACTAAGCCACCATTGCATGAGGTGGACTTAACTCCTGGGATATTTCATTCGCAGCAACTTTCCAACATCACACTCAAAAGCTTACCATACAAGTCAGTCATCTAATCTTAGCTTTCAGCACCCATCTGTCAGTTTCCCATATTAAAGTCCAGCCTGGGTGCTAGGATGCTGAAGTTATGCCACCAGTATTTCAAATACTGTCAAACACCACCCATGGTGGATGGGTTTCAGCAGTGATTCCAGCCTAAGGAAGATTAGGGAGGAAGACTCAGACTTTCACAACTTAATCAATTAAATCCTATGGGTCACAACAAAATAGTCCAATATAATGCTGGAAGATGAGTCTAAATTGAAAACCGCTCAAAAACAGTGGCTTCACTGAGGACTCTAGACTCATAGAAACAGAAAGGTTGCATGTTGGCAGGCAGGAGACTGCCTTGCAAAATGTACCCTTTGGTTGTTTAAACGATTATATATCCCTAGTGTTTTTGTGTACATTAAAAAAGGACAACAAAAGGGAGGGGTGGATAGAGCAAATACTGTTAACTGATGGTGCATGGAAAGGATTGTAACCAATCAAAGTGATTGGTTGAGTACAAAACCAATGTTCTCTCATGTAAACTATCACTCAATTAAAAATAAAAGCATAAAAAAAATACAGTGGCTGCACCAACTGATTCAATCATACCAAGGACCATACAGATGGTGTAAGATCCAGAAACACTTCATTCTGTTGTACAAGAGTCAGAATTGATTCAACGGCAGCTACCAACAACCACCGCTATATTTACCTGAATAAACCAACACATTGATTAGACTGACCACTAGATGTTTTTGTCACCTCAACTGCATTGCAAGCCAAGACAGATGCCCCAAAGTCAATTTCCTAGTATAAGAACATAATAAGTAAACAATAATTTGAAATAATGATATCACTGAAGCAGCTGTTCAAACAGCACAAAGGGATGATGCACATACTAAAATCAGGAAAAGTGTGAGTCAAGGCTGTATGCTTTCACTATACTTATGCACTTTATATGCTGAGCAAATCATTCAAGAAGCTGGACTATATGAAGAAAGCAACTTCAGGATTGGAAGAAGAAAGATGACACAACCTTGCTTGCTTAAAGCCAGGAGGAGTTGAAGCATTTACTGATGAAGATCAAAGACTACATTCTTCAGTATGAATTATATCACAGTGTAAATACAATAGAAATCCTCCTAACTGGACCAATAAGAAATGGAGAAAAAATTGATGTTGTAAAGGATTTCATTTTACGTGGGTCTATAATCAATGCCCATGGAGCCAATAGTCAAGAAATCAAATGACATATGGCACTGGGCAAAAATGCTGTAAAAGAATGCTTTAGGGTGCTAAAAAAAAAACCAAGATGTCACTTTGAGATCTAAGGTAAACCTGACCCAAACCACAATATTGCCAATCTTCTTATATGCATGTGAAAGCTAGACAATGAATAAGGAAAACCAAAGAACTGATGCAGTTGAATTATGGTGTTGGCAAAGAATAATGAATATACCATGAATGGCCAAAAGAATGAACAAATCTGTCTTGGAGGAGAACTTGCCTTAGAAGTGAGGAAGGTGAAGTACTTTCAACATGTTATCAGAAGGGACCAAGAAGAACATCATGTTTGGTAGGGGACAGCCAAAAAAAGGAAGACTCTCAATGAGATAGATTGACACAAAGGCTGCAGCAAGTGATAGTGAGGACGGTGCAGGGCTGGGCAGTGTTTTGTTCTGTTGTGTTGCTATGAGTTGGAACCAATTCAACTGCACCTAACAACAGTAACACAGTAATTAAATACACAGCGAAGAACAAATGATGAAATAGGCCTACACCATTTACACTATCCTTGAATGGTGGGTTAATTTCAAAGGACTCACCATAGTTAGATTGGTAAAGAAAATATGATAGGACCAGAAGTACTAAAGCTTTGTTGTTGTTAAGTGCTGTCAGTTCCAACTCATAGCCACCCTGTATAGAGTCTCCAAGAAGCAGCTCAAGGGTTCGATCCACCGACCCTGCAATTCAAACTGCCCTTGTGGTCTAGTGCTTATCCTACAAAGTCACACCAGGACTGTAGTCCAGACCAAATTATTTACTTTGGGTTAAAATTTTCAGAGAACCACTCTTGTGATTAATGATATTTTCTAAATTTTCTTTGGAACCTAATGAGTTATTATCATTTCTGGCATTTAAGTTTCCAAATATCATAAAAGAGTCCTGATTGTTTGGAGATGAGAAAAACCAACATTCTACAGATTGGTTTGCTCTAATGGGGTTAGATATATCTAAGAGTATTTTCAACAGTTTCATATCATCTTCTACAAGTATATTAATAGGACTAAGACTAATGTTCTACTTTCTCATTTTTTATAATGTTTTGAGAAAGAAATTTAAGTTGTACTAAACATTACAGTATTTAATGTGCCCCCAAAGTAAGAAGCCCTGGTGTTGCAGTGGTTAAGTTCACTCTAAAGTTGAGATCTGTATTTGTGTCCATTCCAGAGAGAGACAACCCAACGGAATGTGGAAATCATCGGACAATATCTTCGATATCCCAAGTGAGTCAAGTTTTACTAAAAGTTATACAGAAACAGCTGCAAGCATGCATTGACTGAGAACTTCCAGAGGTTCAAGTCAGATTCAGAAGAGGCCATGGAATGAAGGATATCAATGCTGATGTCCGATGGATCTTGGCTGAAAGCAGAGAATACCAAAAAGATGTTTACCTGTGCTTTATTGGCAATGCAAAGACTTTTGATTGTGTGTATCATGAAAAGCTATGGACAACATTACAAAGTATGAGTAT
>NW_006408725.1:4447704-4456501 GCF_000296735.1 Chrysochloris asiatica
TAGAAGAATTGATGCATTTGAGTTATGGTGTTGTAGAAGAATATTGAAAGTTCCATGGGCTGTCAAAAGAACCAACAGATCTGTTTTGGAAGAAGTAGAGCCAGAGTGCTCATTGGAGGCCAGGATGGCCAAACTTTGCCTCTCATACTTCGGATATATTGTCAGGAGGAAGCAGTTGCAAGAGAAGGATATCATGTTTGGTAAGGTGATGGTCAGAGAAAAAGAGAAAGACCCCCATCGAGATGGATTGGTCAAGTGGCAACATCAATGGGCTCAAGCATGGCAACAGTAGTGAGGTTGGCCCAGGACCAGACAGTGTTTCGTTCTGTTGTGCATAGGGTTGCTATGAGTCAGTACCCGACTCGATAGCACCTAACAACAACAAGGTTGTGGTTCAAGATAATTTGTAGGAGAAAGAGAGGCGAACTTCTTCTATAAAAATTTACATCCTCAGAAACCCTATAAGACAATTCCTCTCTGACCTATAGTGTCACTCTGTGTTGGAATCGACTTGACAGCAATGAGTAATTGTTATGAAAGCAGACTGCAATATATTTGTTTCACAGAGCAATTCATGGGTTTGAACCACTGCCCTTGCAATTTGCAGTCCAGTACTTATCCTGCAGCGCCACACCAGGATTCCTTATTACACAGTTGTAGTTAAGTGCTGTGGAGTTGGTTCCAACTCATCGAGATCCTGTATGAGTTTTCTGGGGAGTAACTGGTGGATTTGAACCACCGACCTTGTGGTTCGAACCCACCTCGCAGTCAAGTGCTTATCCTATAGCACCATACCAGGACTCCATTTATTACACAATTGTTGTTGTTGTGAAGTGCTGTCAAGTCGATTCTGACCCATAGCGAACCTGTATAAGGTTTACAAGGAGCAGTTGGTGACCTTGAACCAGTGACCTTGCAGTTCAAACGGCTTTGCAGTCTGGTACATTAACCCAGAGCACCACACCAGGACTCACAGTAGGTACAGACAAATGTTTATTAAACAAATGAAGTAATCCTGAAAATTCCAGAAGCTTGGCACCCCACACCCCTGGGTAGTAGTGACTCCCCTGCCATTACAAAACCTGTAGTAGTTTCAAGTGCTAACGTCTGGTTTCTAAGATAAATCCACAGGGAAGACACACTTAGCAGTATTTAAAATGTGGTGTTATTTTGTTTTTAGAGCTTAACTGGAAGGTGAACAATTACGTATAGAAAAAAGACAAGGGGTAATGAATTTGTAAATGAAGTCGATACATCACATTTACTGTGACATCTAGGTCATCTTATATCTACAACCATTTTATCTGAACGGTAAAGGGAGTAGTAGTTTATTCATACTTCTAAAGAACTATAGGGGTTCTAACCATATATCAGCATGTCAAGACTTCTGTGATTTAGTAAATCCCGAAACATGAATTTTTTCCCTTATATATACACTCATGCTGGGTAAGGTGAGACGTGCATAAATCATAATCCCACATAAATTTCTTCTGATGAATGACAGATTTTCAACAGTCTGACCTGAACATTTAATTTATAGAAGCAAGTTTTGTCTTTGAACTGTACCTATTCATATATGCAACCCATTTTATCTTGTTTCCACATGAATGGGATTGGCAATAGGGAAACTGGCAAATCTGTCTCAACTGAAAGTAGGACCCTGCCTCTCCTGCAACCCATTCTTTTCCTCTCCACCACCCAACTCGGAGGCCCCAGAAGAAGCAGTATTTGATGCCACGAGTAGTGGTTATTTTCAACTGCATCGTCGCTGTCTAACAGTGGAAACAAGAGTCTCCGCAGCTCAGCCTGTCTGTTCTCTGCTGCTACTCAGTCTCCAACATTCATTATGGATGTTGGAATGGGCAAAACCTCCTCTTCCTGTCCTCACGCTCCTTTCCCAGCTAAGCATGGGATAGGCATTAAGGTCTCCTTTGCAGAGAGCATTTCCCTCACTTGAACATTCTCTCAAAAGCCCCCTTTGTTCCCTGCCCTCCACCCCTTCTATATGTTGAAGCAGCAGTCGCCCAGATGTTCTCTATCAAAGCCTGAACCATGCCAGCAAACTTTGGCACTCATGAAAGTGCACTGAGTACTAGCCCTCCAGAAATACGACCCCCCCCCTCTGATTTCTGCAAATATTTTTAAATGTTAATGGGTTCCACTCACCCACAACCTAGGGGGAGGTTACAGAACAGGGCTCTGTCTGTCCAGCAAATTAGCAGCCCGTGGATACTGCTTGGCGCCTGGGTTCTGTCCCACCCCCAGGCATTGGCTGGGGTTCTCCAACCTTGAACTATTGAGGCCATTTTGCCAGCACATAGCTTTCTAGTGACAGAGGTTAGATGGGCAGCTGACAGGAAAGTTGCTTCAAGCTACAACAACAAAAAAGGACCTCCCTATCTTGTTCTGAAATTTCTGAGAGCAGGAGAGGTCCTGTAAGCATCACCGAAAAAAGAATTTGAAATGTTTATTTTATCCTCTTACTTATCCTCTTCCTTCTCCTTTTCTGGTTCTTTTTAAGAAAAAATCAAACATTTTTCTGGTTTGGTACATAGGCACAGAACGACGTGTTCTATTCTCTGGTACTCTGGCTTTCACGATGTCCCTTTTGAAGCACCTTGTCATTGTGTTCCATCCAGGACCATATCTTTGAAGCACCTTAGCAACAGAAAATGATACATTAACAGATGCTTTGGTTCAGTTTTAATGCACTGGAAATTTGCATCTTTTATATGGAAGTGGAAAAGTGATTTGTATGAGATTGGGCAGAGGAAGAGAAGGGTGGCTGTGGGTGCTTTTTGCAGGAAAGATTTATTGAGTATAGCTGTGTTATGACAGCTGTCTTAGGGTCAGACTGGAAGTCTCTAAAGAGCTCACTTTCAAAAGGTAATTGAAAGTCACTCTTGAAGATTTTATGAAGGGTCACTATGAGTCGGTGCCAACTCGACGGCACCTAACAATTTGAAGATTTTGAAGGGTTTCGTCTCGTCCTCTGATAGACTGTACAGTCACCTTGGAAACAAGTGACTTAGATGTGATCATCCTGTGGTTGTTTCTTCTTGGCTAAAACTCCCTTTGTTGCTTAAGAATCATAATGCTTTTGTCTTGTCCATGGTGGGGAGTGGAGGAGGTGACTTCAAATGTGGCTTCAGCTATCACATCATAATCCAAAGACTTCAGAGTATGTCAGTTTATCAGTATTTTTGCTTCAGGTGTAATTTCATTATAGCACTTTCCAGTGACGAATGTTAACAAATGAGGGGGAGATCAGTGAGTATGACCATAGAGCAAATGCAAGAGTTATAAAATATGGATGACTCTTCAGAACTTAAACCATCTAGTCAGGCCCCTAGCGTGGACACTGAAAAAAGGAAGCTACAACTTTTGGTGCACATTGACAGCATTTTACTATTTTACCTTTATCATTAATGTGCTTTAGAGCCTGAAATCTAAAGGCACTTGGCCTAGAGAAAAGTGCATCCAGCATTCAGAGCCCTACCTCTGTCTTGAGGCTTAGCAATAAGATTCAGAAGCCATTCTTGAGTACTTCACACAACTCTGGCAGTGGAACTACCAGAGAAAGACAGCTTAGCTCTCAGGCCAAGTGTATATGAAAGTGGATTAAGGCCACTCCCTGGCAAGCACCGGGAGGAGCAGTCACTCTTTCAGGGACTTGCTTGGGCATACCTCTTAGTGGAATTTGTGGTACTGGGGGTCTTGAAGTTATGAGTTGTACACTGAATGCCTCAGAGCCAACTCTATAAGCCTTTCTAAAGTCTCTTTCCCCTTTCAGTAGGCCAACCACAAAAGTGATATATAGATCTTCCACCAGTTGTGGTTTTGTGACAAAATCCCTTTGATCTCTTTCCCTATACAGACAGCCCTGTGGATATGAATCCTTTGTTCATTACCACAGCATCATACCAATAGTTTCTCTCATCCAGATGATCTGTGATTGTTTTGTCTTATCTTTATCCTGTTTACAACCTAACAAAGGATTTCTGTAATATGCATTTGAATTTGGGGTCTTATCTCTCCGAAAACAAACATTTCTTTACTCTTCCAAGATTGCTCTGCACGAATAAAGGGTTTGATTGCTTATTACAGGAATTTCCCCAAAGTCCCATCAACTCATCAATGGAAAATCCCAACAGTGTGTGCCCTTACTTTCTTTGAATTCCTTGCCTCAAAATAGTCTCCCTATTTCCACCAGCTCTGTATTATTGTATCACAACTCTTACCCAGTCCTAATGAAGTCCCTACATTGAACAAACAGTTTTAAACCAAATTTCCAACCTTACCTTTTCTCCCTTCTAAAAAAAAAAAAACAAGGACAAAACATGGCCTTCTTGTCAAATCCACCTCACAGCAACTCTACAGGAGAGAGAACTGCCCCACAAAGTTTTCAAAGCTGTAAATCTTTATAGAAGCCCACTGCCACATCTTCCCCACCCTGACCCCCTTCAAGGAACAGTTGGTGGGTTCAAACCACCAACTTTTTTGATAAGTAGTTGAGCACTTAACTAGCTACTGCGTGACCAGGGTTCCCTGAACTCCCCTCCTAGACAATGCCAAAGCTTTGTACAGTGATGTTATCTCCTTTACCGTGGTAAGCAATAAACTCAGTTTTGTCTAAGTCTGCTTTGTCCTATCAACAGATTGTGTTGGTGATATTTGGGCAGCCAACTTCTTGCCACTTGTTAAAATATAAAGTGAGATGGAATCTAGATTATTTTTCAATTTATAATTGTGTGTTTAATACTGGAGGAAATGGGTTGGTTTCTTCAATTCTTTATCGTCATCCTCTCAAATAAAAAGTATTCTTTTTTATGTTTTAAAATTGATTACTGGTGTGGTGCTGTAGGATAAGCACTGGATTACTAACCACAAGGTTGGTGGTTCAAACCATCAACCGCTCCTTGGAAACACTGAGTTGGAACTGTCTCAATGGTACACCATAACAACAAAAGATTTAAATATTCTGATATAAATAAATAAATAATATCAATAATCTGATATAATTATAAAACCAGAATTAGGAGGAATTTTCATAATGGGTAAATTTTAAAATGAAATTTAAACAACTTTAAGAAATAAAACTTTGCTTAATAAGCTAAAAATTAAAAGGGTCATATCTTAAATTTTCATATTTAAGTAATAGCAACTAATTAATTTGGAGCAAACTACAATATCTGTAAATTTTTATGTCAAAGTCAAACCACTTGAGCTACTTCAATGTAAGACAATACTCTACTGTTGGCGGTTCCTGCAAGAATGACTTTCCCTGTCTCACTTTTTTATTGTGAATTGAGTGAAGGTTTACAGATCATCAGCTTTACAGTCAACAAATCATGTACTTTGTTCCCTCTCAATGATTAAAAACCCCTCCATGCAACAACAGTTACCCAGCTACTCCCTGTGGCTCCTATTTGCATTTCATCTACCTTCCCATCCCTTCTAAATCTTGTCCCTAGGAAAATGGTGCCCTTTTGATTTTGAATGATTGGGCATACCCTGGTGAGCAGACCTTACTAGGACTATCACCCCCACCCCATAAACCTATCTACTGGTTGGCTGAAAATTGGGCCAAGAGACTGCTTTGCTCTCTAGTCCTGAAGGATAGTTGAGGGCCATTGTCTCAGTTTCCTCCAGCCTCTTTCTGATCAGTAAACTCCCTAGATTCATTTTTTAAAGACTCCAACACCAAAACTATCTAGATTTGGGTAAAAGAGTGTAACCTGATAGATATAGCACAAATGTGACTGTGCTATTCCAGGAAGTATAAAATGCTGCCCTTTCCATGATGGAAGTTGTCTGATAGAATCAACCTGCCACCAGGTTGCTTACTGATCTCCCCAAAGAATAGTCCCATATCTTGGACTCAATGTTGGTCTCTGCTCTTGGTAGAATAGGTACTCAGCAGTGCCTGTAGCCAAGTCAGCATTAGTGAGTGGATAACCTCCATCCCTGGCGCCATGGTCACTTTGTTCATGAGCTCATTGGACAATGACAGGAGTGGCTGGAGAAAGAGGTTGATTAGTGCCCACAGAACATGTCATCCTGTCTGTTAAAATCCTCCTCTGCCAAAGTAATCCTTTGGTGTGCGTTCACATAAGACACAAATATCTTCGCTTTTTTGAATCAGAGAGATTGATTCACATAGCTCTTCCCCATGCCTCCTTATCACTATTTTTTCCCATCATGTTCCTTCCAAGTCCCTGACCATCCAGTCAAACCACTGGCCACAGTCATGAATTATTACACAGTTGCATATCTGACCATTTCTCCTTCCAAGCAAAATTAACAACTGGGTGCATTGATCAAATTTCTGTCCATTGGAAGGATTTCCTTCAACACTGTCCTTCAGGGACAACACAGAATGGGACTGTAGTGCTGCTGCTGTCCACTTTTGAGCGGTGCCTGCTTATCATGCAGAACCATCTGTAAACCAAGTATGAATTTTCTTTTCTTCAGTCAACTGATCATAAGAAGCTCCCCATGAGGCCATAGGTGTAAACTGGGAGAAGAAAGGTAATGTGAGAGAAGTAGAGACCATGGGCATTTGGGTGGTTTCCTCAAACAGCTTACTTGTGCCTTCAGGCCTGCTTGAGCCCAGTCTCATATATACCAATTCCATTTAATAATGGAATTCTGCTGTGCATGTCCAACTCTACGGCTCTGTGGGTAAGACAACACTCAGGGTAGCCTTGGTCACATGATGACTTGGTGGCCCATGGTTAGGCATTCAATCTCTACTAAGGCCAAATAACAATCCAAAAGCTGTTTCTCAAAAGGAAAATAGTTATCTGTAGAAGATAGCAGTGCTTTGCTCCAAAATCCTAAGGGTCTGTACTGTGATTCACCAATAGGAGCCTGCCAATGACACCAAACTGCATTTCTATCTGCCACTGATGCTTTGAGCACCATTAGATCAGCTGAAACAAATGGTCCAAGCAGCAAATTGGCTCGCACAGCAGCCTGAACCTGTTGCAGAGCCTTCTCTTGTTCTGGGCCCCACTAAAAAAGCAGCTTTTCAAGTCACTTGATAAATAGGCCAGAGCAGCAAACTCAAATGAGGGCTATGTTGTCTCCAAAATGTAAAGAGGTTCACCAGATGTTGTGCCTCTTTTTCACTTGTGAGAGGGACCAGATTCAATAACTTATCCTTCACTTTAATAGGAATGTCTATACATGCCCCACACCACTGAACCCCTAGAAATTTCACTGAGGTGGAAGGTGCCTGAATTTTTGTAGGGTTAATTTCTCATCCTCTAGAATGGCACACAGATGTTTTAACAGTAAGTCTATAATCATTAATACTTCTTCATCACCAGGTCCAATCAGCATAATGTCATCAATGTAATGGATCAATGTGATGTCTTGTGGCAGGAAAGGGCAGACTAAATTATGATATAGTTCTAGAGAGTTGATGTGTTCTTGAGGTAGGATGGTGTAGGTGATGATGATGGCCTTGCAAGTACAAGGCAAACTGCTTCTGGTGATTCTTAGAAACTGAAATTGAGAAAAAGGCATTGGCCAGATCAATAGCTGCATACCAGGTATCAGGAGAGGCATTAATTTGCTTAATCAATGAAACAACATCTGAAACAGTAACTGCCATTGAAGTCACCACTTGGTTAAATTTACAATAATCCACTCTCATTCTCCAAGATCCATCTGGTTTTTGCACAGACCCGATAGGCATGTTAAATAGGGATGTGGTGAGAGTCACCACCCCTGCATCCTTCAAGTCCTTGATTACAGCACTAATCTCTACAATCCCTCCAGGAATGTGTATTGCTTTTGGTTTACTATTTTCCTGGTAGAAGTAATTCCAAAGGCTTCCATTTGGCTTTTCCAACCACAGTAGCCTTTATTCCACATTTCAGAGATCCAATGTGGGAGTTCTACCAGTTGCTGAGTGTGTCTATTCTGACTATGCATTCTGGAACTGGGTAAATCACTGCAGGATAAGAGATGAGTTCGGTGACCCAGTGGGCCTACAGTGAAATGAGACTTCATTAATAAGTCTTATTAAATAAGACTTCATTAATAACTTGACCTTCATATACCCCCACCCCGCAACTGGTGGGTCACAATGATGCTTTAAGTCCCCTGGATTTAGTGTTAATTCAATGTGCTCAGTTATCCCTGAAGTCTGATTTGTTTCTTTTTCCTAATGAGCAATCAGGCAGTAGATGTCTTTGGAGAAGGCTGGAATAAAGACAAGCACCTGGCAGTGTACTGAGGTCCTTTCTCAAGGGGACGTGGTCACCTCTTCATTTGAGGGATTGTGTATCTATAAAGTGGCTTAAGTCTGGGAATTGAACGAGAGGCCATGACTCGATATTTTGGTGATTCAACTTAGACTGCCATTCACTTGACCTAGAACTCTTCCTTACAGAGAAAGTAAATATTTAGTAGGTTACCCATCTATTTCACTCCTAGGGACACCCTGCCTAAGTAACCAATAAGTCTACATGAGTCCGACTATTCTGCTTACTACTTTGATTCTGCTGTCCAATAAGGCAGCCACACCTAACTTGTCTTTGTCAATTATGTGCTGTCACTTGGCCCCTTCAATCATTGAGTCCAATCAGCCACTTTAGGTGTCTTAAATAAATTAGAAAGGTTCCCATTTTCAAATATGACTTACATAAAATAACAATCACAGCAATTTTCAAGGCGACTAGGGCTCTAGTTTTTGTTCCTAATTGCTGTGGTAAAAGATGTGTTCTCCAAGCAGACCAGCCTGCAACAGCTAGAGGAACAGAAGATACTTCTTGGAAGAAAGACC
>NW_006408725.1:4457311-4466695 GCF_000296735.1 Chrysochloris asiatica
CAATAGTGAGTAATTGTTACCATGACTAATTGCTACTGTCACAACTATAGAGTTTTGTAACAAAAACGAGGGAGTAATTAATCTTACATTCCAGGAACAGAGGGTCCTACGACCATCAAGGGAGAAGAGCATGAGCAGAGTGTGGGACCCTATCCAGAGAAGTAGCGACACCAGAGATGAAGGCAGAGATGATGACATGGGAAAATACAGCAGCTGAGGACTCTAGATTCATGGAAAGAGAAAGGCTGTTTGCAGACGGCCTGGAGGCAGGCTTGCAGAATGTGCCCTTTGGTTGCTTAAATGATTATACATTCCTGAGTGTTTTGGGGTACAACCATCCCCTCCCCCCAAAAAAGAGGGAATAGAAGCAAATACTGGTGAATGATGATGCACAGAGGAGATGGTAATCATTGCAATAAAAAACTTTAAAAAAAAAAAAAAGACGTGTCCTTTGGCCATTCCTTGTGTGAGTTTATGGGTTTCTCCTGATAAATCCATTCTAACATGCCAATTTCCCGAAGTCTTTGTATTTCTTCTTCTAGAGAATACCAAGGCAGGTCTGATTCTTCAACTTGATATATTATAGGTCATTGTGTAATCCATGTTTCAGTGAATCAACCAATAAACTATTTTATTCTCTCCTAACCTTTCAAGCTGAAACACTGAATGAAGACTTTGTGCTTAGTGGGTTCATATCAGTAACTCAGACTGATCCAACCCTATATTCCTTGCACTATTATCCCACAC
The DNA here is from genome assembly GCF_000296735.1 of Chrysochloris asiatica. Lineage (NCBI taxonomy): Eukaryota > Metazoa > Chordata > Mammalia > Afrosoricida > Chrysochloridae > Chrysochloris > Chrysochloris asiatica. The sequence goes on from NW_006408725.1 coordinate 4,458,059, forward strand.
CCTTAATAACCATTCTAACACATATTCTCTAGGTTTCTGCTTGTACATATTAGAAAAATCAAGCAGTTCTTTTAAAGTGTAACGTATATCTTCCTGGGTCACAAATTGTACTTCACCTTTTGGGGCTCACTGGGATTTAAGTCTAGTTATACATCTAGAAGCAGTAAGTGTTAGACGTGTTCCTGGAAACATTCAGCAATATCTTGAAAGACATTTATCTTAGGTAATGACCAAACAATGCCTCAGGAATCATTTTAGCAAAGACAGCATGGTTAAGCTCACCAAGTGTAGGCAGAGGGGATAACGGTTTTTCTGATAATAATCAGCAGACAAAAAGAAATAATCCCTTCAGATGGGAGGGGTGGTGCTGTTGGCAAGAGTGATTAATAGAATTTATAGGCCCAGTTTCCTGATTGATTATCTGTCCATATGTCTCAATCCCAAATTTCAGGATCCTATTTCTTCCCATCAATGCCCTCACTTTAACATCAGACACCATTTCAGGTTGGGAATTCAGCTGGTGTTGCAATTCAGCCACACTCACAACAAAACTCTGAGTTTGTTTTTCGACAACATCAGCTCTGCTAGTGTGGTGCAGTAGGGTAAGCACTGGATTGACAAGTGTGAGTTCAGACATGCCAGCCGCTCCTCAGAAATCTTACACAGTCTCGCTATGAGTTGGAATCAACTCGAAGGTACTTAACAACAACTACTACAAGAAATAAGGCCTTCTTTCAGGGCACAAGGAGAAACTCTGAAGTCTTTCATGTGACACTCGAGCTGTGATTCCTTAGCCCTGGGCTCATCTCTTTCTTTTTCCACTTGTTCACACTGTAAGTAGCACCAATCAACCAGCTTCTCTGTACTTCTCATCCTGACAACATTGCAGAAAAATATCATACAGACGGTCACCCAGATCCTTGCTTCCCTCAAATACATGATCTACTTTGCATATTAATATCGTCACCTGACTCCATGGATTAGCAGCAGCCTCAACCTCCTTACTAATGAAGGCAGAGTAATCAGTGCCTTGAAAAGTAATCAAACTTCAGAACCAATTTAGAAAACTCACTCTTATGATTATGTTTCTCTAGAACCACTGTTGGTACCAAATATCTTAGGCTGGTATAAATATGATATATGTTGTTGTTAAGTGCCGTCGAGTCGATTCAGACCCATAGCGACCCTGTATAGGGTTTCCAAGGAGCAGCTGGTGAGCTTGAACCGCCGATGTGGCGCTGTGGGTTAATGCACCAGAATGCAAAGCTGTTTGAACTGCAAGGTTGGCGGTTCAAGCTCACCAGCTGCTCCTCGGAAACCCTAAACAGGGTTGCTTTGGGTCAGAATCGACTCAACGGTACTTCACAACAACATATCATCACTATGAGGTAGAAATGACTTAATGACAATGGGTTCGGCTTTTGGATTTTTTTCTTACTGATTTGAGAATGCTAATAGATGTAATATATATGACAATAATAAAAACTGAAAGGAGTTATGTAGAAGTGCATTTTAGTCTATTACTAGAATCAACTTAATATAATGCTGATTCTGAAAAGTTAAGAAGTTTCTGATAAACTCTAGCACAACATTTAAAAACACAGAAAAATGGAGTGGAAAAAACTCAATGTAATTAATCATAATACTACAGTGGTGGTGGTGATGCGCCATTTAGTCAGTTCCAACTTATAGAAAACCTACATAGGGTTTCTGAGGCTATAAATCTTTGCAGAAGCAAAAATCTTTCTTTCTCCCAAGGAGTCACTGGTGGATTCAAATTGCTGACCTTGTTGTTAGCAGTCCAATGAGTAATCCACTATGCTACCAGGGCTTCTTAAAATACTATATTAGAACATATTTAATGTAAAAGAATGCAACAAAGGAGTAATAGGACAAAAATGACATGGACTACCAAAAGTAAGATGGCAGACAAATACAATTATATCAGCAATAGCATCAAATGCTAATGGATAAAAAAATAATCAAAAGGCAAAGATTGTCTGAATGGTTAAAAATAGATGAGTTAATTGTATATTGCCTACAGTAAACAAGCTTTACATTAAAAAACACAAATAGGTTGAAAGTAAAAGTATGAAAAGAGGCATAACATGTAAAACACAGAAAAGCTAGAGTGTCTATACATCATACAAAACTAGATTTTATAACAAAAACAATATTACCAGAGATAAAGAGGAACATTATATAAAGCTGGAAGGATCAATCCATGAAAAAAAAAATTACAATTATAAGCATTGCTGTTGTTGTTAAGTGCCGTCAAGTAGGTTCCAACTCATAGCCACACTGAATGTTTCCAAGGAGCAGGTGGTGAGTTTGAACAACTAACCTTGTGGTTCAAACTGACGTTATGGTCTAGTGCTTATCCTACAGTGCCACCATGTACCCAGTAGCAGAGTACCAAAATGCATGAAGCAAAAACTGACAGAGACAAAGAGCAATAGGAAAATCAACAATAATAGTTGAAGACTTCAATATCCCACTTTCACTAATGGGTAAAGCAACTAGACAGAAAAGAAACAAGTCAAAGTGTGAGAAAATAATAAGCTAACTAGACCTTATTGATATCTAAAGACATGCCACCAAAGAACAACAAAATATACATTTTTCCTCTAGTGCACTTGGAATATTCTTCAGGATAGACCATATACTAAAAGCAAAAACAGGATAACACTTGCCATTGAATTGATTTTGACTCATGACAACCCGAAGCATTTCAGAGTTGAATTGTGTTGCCTAGGGTTTTCAATAAATATGATCTTTAGTAGGTTGGTTGAGAGTCCTTTCTTCTGAGGCTGGATGGGTTCGAACTACTAACCTTTCAGTTAATAGCTGAGTGCTTAACTATTTGCATTGCCCAGGTACTGTGACTATATACTAGGTCATAAAAACTTCAATGAATATGAAGAGATAGAAATAATATATGTTCTCCAAACCCAATGGGATAAAATTAGAAAACAATAGCAGAGAAAAATTTGGGAAATTTACCAAACAAAAGGAAATGAGCACAATCCTCAATTATTAATGGGTCAAAGGAGAAATCCACAGGGCAAACATGAAATTGATGTGATTAAAAATCAAGACATAACACACTAAAACCACCACTCGTCTGTCAATTTGTCCTACTGTAATGGCTTGCTGTTGCTATGATGCAGGAAGCTACGTAACTGATATTTTAAATCCAAGTAGGGTCACCACCCATGGTGGACAGGTTTCAGTGGAGCTTCCAGATTCAAACAGGTTAGTTAAAAGGAGAGGTGGACTACTTCTGAATGTTTGTTGTTTAATGCCATCATCAAGTCGGTTCAACTCACAGCCACTCTTACAGGGTCTCCAGAGATGTAAATCTTTGTGGAAGGAAAAAGTCTCATCTTTCTCCTGAGGAGTGACTGATGGGCTTGTGGTTCACAGTTCAGAGCTTATCTTTTAGAGCCACCGAGCTATATTGCATTGAGCAAATCTGTAAAAGATCTCTATAAACTTTTAAATAGAAAAGATTTCACTTTAAGGACTAAGGTGCACCTGACCCAAGCTATGGTACTTTTAATCATCTAGTATGCTTGCAAGATAATGGACCAAATAATGAAGACCAAAGAAGAATTGGTGTCTTAATTATGGTGTTGGTGAAGAATATTGAATATACCAGGAACTGTCAAAAGGACAAATAAATGTCTCAAAGGAAGTACAACCAGAATGCTCCTTAGAAGCATGTGTGTGTGTATTAAGGCTGTTTCCTTGGAGAAATTTAATCCATTCACTCTACATTACCTATTTACACTATGCAAATAAAGGTTTGGGTTCTGTTATTTGTTTTTTCTTTCTTTCTTTCTTTCTGAAGAGCCTTTGGTTAAACATTGCTACATCATTCTCTCTAGTTCAAGAGAACCTCTGTTGTGATGTCCTAGATTTAGAGTGTCCGTATTTATCTTTTATAATTTATCTTTTATCAAGAGCGGGTATCTGAAAATTCCTAGAAGATATCCTAACTTGTATATATTACAGAAATATGGTGCCTTTTGAAAGCATATTTCCATCTTGTGAATAGGGCTCATTCTGTCTTGGTTTAAAAATTATGAGCATATCATTTCAGATATACCAGTTAACAATTGTGGTAATGATGTGGTTTGATAATCCCACATATTAAATTAACTTGGAAATATTGCTACATGATGTAAGTACTTTCAGACATTCTGTCTATTTTATTCAAAGAAGTTAAATTCAGAATATTTTATTTTGTTCTGGAAATTTTATAAAGACATTTTGCCAAAAGCATTAAATATTTAATTTTACTTGTTAAGATTTGCAGGAACTGCTTTAAATTTATTATAAAAAATAACAGCAACAGCAACACATTTTCCCCTTTCATTAAAGTAGTGAAAAAAAAGAACTTTAAGAGCTTTCCCATAAAAATGCTCTAAAATATTCCATTAAAATTAAAAGGCAACTGCCATTTCACACGTGGTCAGATTTAACAAAGTTATTTTGGGTATAACAGCCCCCAAAGACCAAACTACTTGAGAGTCCAGCTGTGTTCAAAGCAGATATTGATCTCCAGAGCACAGCCTCTAGAATTGAATTAAGCTGATACAAAAGGCTGTTTAGGAGACCAGAGAAGGGAAAAGTAGTTCTGGGTTCATTATTAGTATTCATCATACAAGCAATCCTCATTTGATGGTAGGTTTCTTGAGGAAATAATTATCCTGTGACAGCCAGGGAGAAATCCAGGACCGAATAAAAAGCTTGGAGCAAAAGCCCAATTCCAGTATTGATAAAATGTCAAATGTCAGAAACAGTGAATTGAGAACTTAGTAGTAAACAATCTACCAATCTTAGTAGCACACTATTTTAGCATTTCATTTAAAAATCGTCATATGCTCTCATATACAAAATATCTTAAAAAATGCTACAATAATATGCATATTTGTCATTAAATGTTATATATCTGGTATGTGAACACGGTCTAGTTTTGTTCTGTAGAACTATCTATGGTCTATACATGAGTTGTCACAGACATATATAGCTTATTATTGTATTTCTTGGAGTTCTGGTGTGGCACTGTGGGTTAATACACTGGACTGCAAGGTGGGTTTCAACTGCAAGGTCAGTGGTTCAAGCTCACCAGTTGCTCCTCAAAAACCCTGTACAACAATGTATTTCTTAGGTGGTAAGCTCTGGTAGCATAGTGGTTATGAGTTGGGCTACCAACATGAAAGTCAGCAGTTCGATACTACCAGCAGTTCCGTGAGAGAAAAATGAGGGGTTCTGCTCCCTTAAAGATTTACAGTCTAGGAAACCCTATGCAGGGTCACTATGAGTCAGAATCGACTTAACAACAACTATATATATATATATATATTTGAGTCGCCATGGTGAAATTGGAGCTCTGGTAGCGTAGTGGTTACGAATCGGGCTGCGAACCTTAAGGTCAGCGGTTCGAAACTACCAGCCGCTCCGCGGGAGAAAGATGAGGCTTTCTACTCCCGTAAAGATTTACACCCTCGGAAACCCTGTACAGGGTCGCTATGGGTCAGAACTGACTCGACGGCACTTAACAACAACAACAACATATATATATATAGCCTTGGAATCAGGTTAAGTACTTGTTTAAATGTCCCAAATATCAAAGCATATAAGTGCGCTACAGTTCTCAGGAATTTACTACTGACTTTTTATACTTAAATATTAACAATCTTCCACCATTATCTCTGTTCCGTGGTCCAGAACTCCAAGTTTTTGGTAGAATTGACTCATATCACAGGTGCTGGATTTTTTGGGTGTAAAACAACTCTTATTTAAAAAGATAAGCTAACTAAAAAATAAAAGCTGTGGACACAATGATAAAGTAGCTAAAAAGTCAAAACTCTTGCCAGCAAGTGTTAACAGGTAACAGCTTCCTGGAAAACCTTTAGAAGTAGGATTGGTAATGGCATTATTATATTTTTGTTTGCTTGCTTGTGCAAAGTGAAGGGCATGAAGCCATTCAGTCTTGGGGAATAATTCTATCTAGCTCGTCCACTTGCTCCAGTGCTTGACTCTGATAACATCACTAAACATCAAGTGACTTGCGCAGTGACTATGTATGATAAGTACTGGACTATGATCCACAAGGTCCGCAGTTTGAGCCTGCCAGCCGCTCCGTGGGAGAAAGGTGATACTTTCTGCTTCCATGAAGATTTAAAGCCTCAGAACCCCTTAACAACAACATAGATCACATTCAGATTTCAGGTCCAAAAAACACTGCTAAAACAAAAATAGTAAACAACACTCGACAGCACTTAACAACAACAACAAATTATTATTTACTATTTTTGTTTTCTCATTTTTTGTTGGACCTGAAATATGAATATGACCTTTGTTGTTGTTGCTGTTAAGTGCCATCAAGTCGGTTCTAATTCATAGCGACCCCGTTTAGGGTTTCCGAGAATCGACTGGTGAGTTGGCACCACTGACTTTGTGGTTAGCAGTCCAGTGCTTATTCTGCAATGCCATACCAGAACTCCTGAAAAAAAGAGCAAATGCTAATTTCAAGTTAGGCCATTGCCTTTCAAGAACTATTCCTGTTAAGAACTTTTCAGCCCCAAAGAATTATTTCTTGTGAAGTATGTATGACTATCAGGTTATTTTAAATGAAGGATTTCAAATTCACACAATCTCAGTACTTGCTTGAAGGCTGCTTCTGCCACCTGATAAAGGCCATTTTCTGTCTACTTACTGTACCCATTTACCTTGCCCTCAATTCCATTGGCTGGAAAGTTGCAATGCATTTATGAGTGCCTGAGGGATATTAAGTGTTTGTCATCTTTCTCCTGCTCCCTCCCACCATTCTCCCACCATACCAAATGCACCTGGACACTCCACTCCCTGTAGAGTACCTTGTTACCATACATGTGGAAAACTTGGACCAAGTTCAGAGAAGAGCTAGTAAAATGACTAAGTGACCAAGGGGACCAATTTATATAAAATGCTGCCATGTTTGGTTAAGTGGTAATTACCCTCAGAAAGATATGGCAGCTATGGCATTAACTTAAAATTCCCAGTTGAACTTGGCAAAGAGTCATTTTTTCAGGCATTCAGTATTATATTCAGAAATACTCAGAAGAGGGAAAGGTGGGAGAATCCTATTCTCACATGGACCTCCAACCACTGTACACACTTCTTGGGTGGTGACCACACTCAAGTGTTGGAACTTTCGCAAATAAGCACAGAGGGTAACACCACCAAAGCAGGGAGCTCATTTGAGAAGGCTGAAGGATGCTCAAAGGAAAGCAGTCCCAGGAATCAAGAACAGGCTTAGATTGTGAAAGTTCAGTCCCTCCATCCCATTTAAATGTCAGTAAGAGATGCCCATCAAACCCAAAACATGCAAGACTGTGTAAATACACTTCTGAGATGTCGATCCCATTACATGTGTATAGTAAAAATGAATGGAAAACCTAAAAACATCTGTAGCAGTCAAAGAGGTAGCATAATTCCCCGCCCCCCAAATTTCCCAAAGCATCTTCCAGGTGATGTTCTGTAACTGTGTGCTATATAAGTTAAAAAAAGAAGAGGGAAAGGATCAAAGCTGGAAGAAGTGTAATTAAACCATGTGTGTATATGTGTTTATCTGTTAATAGTAAAATCTCTCTGAGGCATTAATATGAAGATGCAAGCACACACATAGTGGGGGGTTTCAAAAAGTTTATGGACAAATTCCACTATCTTTTAAGTCCATTTTCTCATTAATATTTTGAAACCCCTTCATACACGTGTGTGTATGTGTATGCTCCTTAGAAGCAAGAATGGCGTGACGTCATTTCTCATACTTTGAACATATTGTCAGAAGGAACCAGTTCCTGGAGAAGGACATTATGCTTCGTAAAGTGGGAGGGTCAGCAAAAAAGAGAAAGACCCCTCCCCCAATGAGATGGATTGGCACAGTGGCAGCTGCAATGGGATCAAGTTACAGGACCAGGCAGTATTTCATTCTGTTATGCACAGGGTTGTTATGAGTTGGAATCTACTCAACAACACCTAAAAACAACATGTGCATAAGTCGAAAATGATACAGACTCCTAGAAACCTCTCAAAATATTAAAAATATCAAAATAGTTGAGAAGCTATTGTTTCTCAACAAATCTTCCATCTAGAACTATGTATTTCTGAAGGAAGTTTTCCATCTCTCTTACCTTTCCCTGAAGAATTCTGTGCTCTTCAATTTATACCACATCAAAATGGCAGTTTTGACATTCTTGGAAGACTCAAATTGCGTTCTTTTCAACGTTCCTTGGGAACAAAAAGAAGTCTCAAGGATCAAGATCAGGACTATAGGGTAGATGGGATAAGGTTTCCCAAAGAAATTCTTATAAGACAGCCTTTGGTTTCCTCGAAAAATGAGCAGGTACATTGCCGTGATGTGACAAGGAGGGGAGACTCCTTGGCACAACTTTGTTGACCTTTTTCTTACCAATGTAGTTTTCAATTTTCTTAACATTTCATAGTAAGTTCCTGCGGTTGTCCTGTGTCCTTTGAGAAAATCTGCCAAGATTATCCCTTTGGGATCCAAAATATACATCATAACCTTCTGAGCTGACCCCTCTGCCTTAAATTTAATGTTATTGTTAGGTGCCATCGAGTTGGTAC
>NW_006408725.1:4468030-4469791 GCF_000296735.1 Chrysochloris asiatica
TGACTCTATTGGACAGAGTATGGCTCTAAAGGACTGCATTGTTGTTGTTGTTTTTGTTAAGTGCCATCAAGTTGATTCCGACCCATAGCAACTCTGTATAGGGTTTCCAAGGAGCAGCTGGTAAGCTTGAACCACCTAACTTGCAGTTCAGACTTTGCAGTCTGATGCATTAGCCCACAGCGCCACACTGGGACGCCATAGGACTCTATGTTGTTGTTGTTGTCAAGGACTCTATAGGACACAGTAAAATTGTTCCTTAGGGTTCCCAAGGCTGTCAATCTTTATGGAAATAGACTGCCTCATATTTCTCTTGAGGAGAAGCTGATGAGTCAAACTGTCAACCTTTTGGTTAACAGCCCAGCACTTAACCCATTGTTCCACCAGAGTAATTTATAAATTGAGATAATCTAACCCATTAGTTGTCCTTGGGAAACCCTATATAGGGTCACTACGAGTCAAAACTGACTTGATAGTACACAACAACAACTTAAAATATAGATGATGTGGTGGTGGTGGTGGTGGTTGTGTGCCATGGAGTCTGTTCCGACTCATAGCGACCATGTATAGGGTTTCCGAGGCTATACATTTTTACAGGAGCAGAAAGCCTCATCTTTCTCCTGTGGAACCACTGGTAGTTTCAAACTCTTCATTGTGCGATTAGCAGCCCAAATCATAACAGACTAAAATTCACTTTGAATCTGGGCTCACCTTACAGAGATAAGCACTTACCCTTTTGTATAATTGAAATGTGTATTTAAATTATAAACCCAACCTCATTCTTTCTAGACCTTCCCTTATTATAGTAGCTTAAGTCATCTTTTTTAGTTTTCCTCTTAAGATAATGTTTACTACCTCATAGTCTTCCATTCATTCACCACACCCCTCAATATTTTAAGACTCTGAAATCACCATATTATAAATATTGCAAAAAGTTTGTAATCTTTCTGAAGACCACTTGAACTTTCTGAATCTTTTTTTTTATTTTATTTTCTCTCCATGTATTAGGGACAGGCATCTTTAATCTTAAATCTATAGTAGTGCAATTTCCACTTCAACTCCTTAAAAACTTAGTCCATATTGATATTGTCTTCTGGAATTCCATGTAGGCTGACTATGACAAAGTAATTTCCAGCCTAACCTTCATTTTGTCTTCTTTCTACTTTCTGTCATCAAAAATCAACTCTTATTTTTTAATACAAAAAAAAAAAAAAACCATCTTATTAAACAATAACACTAACTGACTGATCTTGACAATTCATTGGTCCCATGACTGATAGGGCAGGGATTAAGCTTTGACTTTGGATAGCTAAAGTTCTATTGATTCTTCCAGAGTACTCAGAATTTAACAACACATTCAAACAACCACACACTATGCATACATTTTATGTCTTAGAGTTAATGAGTGCCTTTGTTTTTGTTAGGTGCCATCAAGTTGGTTTCAACTCATAGTGAGCCTATGTACAACAGAATGAAATATTTCCCAGTCCTGCACTACTCTCCCAATTGTTAGTTTGAGCCTGTTGATGCTGACACTGTGCCAATGCATCGTCTTGAGGTCTTCCTCTTTTTTACCAATTCTACACTTTACCAAGCACACTCCTCCAGACAATATGTCTAAAGGATAAGAGACGATGTCTCATTATCCTGGCTTCTAAGGAACATTCTGACTGTATTTCTTCCAACACAGATTTGTTTGTTCTTCTGGCAGTCTATGGTACTTTTAATATTCTTCTCCAACACCAAATTATATGCATGCATTTT
>NW_006408725.1:4470611-4480940 GCF_000296735.1 Chrysochloris asiatica
CCTCATAAGCTTGTTGTTGGATCAGAAGGTGACTATCAGGGACTCTCTCCTTCCAACCGGGAATGGACTCGCTGGTTTCAAAGCAAACTATAAGATGCTAAATCATTGCTATGTGGACCGCCATATTAGAATGACGTCATATTGTTACATAACCTGTGAGCCATATTTGGCAAGATGCCTTCTTTGTTCTGTAGTAGTATATAAAGACTTCCCCCCATGTGAAGGGTACGTAACAGAGAGAGATGAGGAGCGGAAAGCATGAGTGAGCTCTGAGAGCTAGAGAGGGTTAAGGGCAAGAGACTACCAGAAACCCCTTCCCCTGTGCTGACCACTATTTGCTGAAAAAAGGAATGAGCCATCTCCCCACCGTACCTTGAGTATACTTTCAGCTGCCTGACCCTGTGAACCTATGGGGTGCTGAGTGCCCTTCACCTCCATTACAGTTTTCATTGACTAACCATTCAGAAGTGGTCTGCCTTTCGTTTTTCCTAGTGGGTCTTAGTCTGTAAGCTCCACTGAAACCTGTCAACTATGGGTGGCCCTGCTGGTATTTAAAATACCAGTGGCATAGCAAAAATGTGAGCCATCACTGTAATAACACACTGACAGGTGAGTTGTGGAATGAGTGTCTTACTTGCTCACTTTTTCAAGTAAACTCGCAGTCAAAATTATAAAACTAGGATTGAGTGTAAAGGCCAAAATTTTACCTTCTACTCATTCTTTCCAATCATCTTCCTGAGTTGGAGACTATGAAAATACACTGAGCCCCAAACTGCAGTTGTGCCTTGCCAGGCCAACCTCAGTCATTTCAAAGCCAAAACGGAATTGACAGACACCCCCTTTAAAATACAGTTTGTAAATATCCAATGAAATGACTTAATTCAGTCAATTATTTTTGGAGAAAACTGCCAGCATAACAAGGCAATTAAACTGAGGACTGATGAAAACTGTTAAACAGGAGAGCTGTTTTGCCCAGCAGTATTCTGTTGTTGTTATGTGTCATTGAGTCAGTACTGACTCAATGTGGCCCTATGCACAACAGAACAGAACACTGCCTAGTCCTGGGCCCTCCTCACAATTGTTGTTACCTTTGAGCCCACTGCTGCTGCCACTGTGCCAATCCATATTGTTGGGGGTCTTCCTTTTTTTTTTGCTGATCCTCTACTTTATTAAGCATGATGTCCTTCTCTAGAGACAGGTCTCTACTGATATTATGTCTGAAATATGAGAGACAAAGTCTTGCCATCCTGGCTTCTAAGAAACATTCTGGCTATGTTTCTTCCAACATAGATTTGTTCATTCTTCTGGCAGTCCACATTAAATATTATTCTCCAAAGCCATAGCTTAACTGTATCGTGTTTTCCTTATTCATTCTAGTTAGTGCTTTTTATGCATTCATGTTTTTTAAAAATTCTAAAGATACTGGTATAATGAAAAAATAATTGCTTCTTCATTGAGACACATATTTAAATTTTTTCCCATGAAGACAGTAATATGGAAAAGGAAGGAGAAACTTAATTTCTCAGTGTCTTCTTAGAGTCAATATTATTTCCTTATTTTGAGTATAATGAATTCTGAAATGAAATCACGATTGTATTAAAATGTAAACACAAAAGACCTCCCAAAGCCAGAATATTATGCAGTCAAGACTCAATTACTTGTGGCATAGGTATTCATTTCACAGTGAATATATCTGTAGCATATTTTTACATGTTACTTCCCCAGTAGGGCACTAATGTACCTGGATTTACTTCTTCATTCACTCATTCATTCAATGATATTGAGCCATAACCCATAACTTCAAGCATTGTTGTTGTTGTTTTTTCATTATTATTGTGAATTGGGAGATTTACAGAGCAGATCATTAGTTTTACATTTAACAGTTGATACACATTTAGTTTCATCTTATTGACTGTGATCCCCTCAGTGTAAGTTCATTTATCCAACACCCCCGTGTTTCCTCTTTTCATCCCTCCTTCTTTCTTAAGCTTTATGCAGGGCAGCTAATTATTTATTATGGCCCTTCTAGCCAAATTTCTCTATTCTGTGATGTACTGCAAATCCTAACTTCTATGCCTGTAATTAGGGATCCATTTTGAAATAGCTTGTTAAAGGAGTAAGGATTAAAGCCGAGTTAAACATGGTGTATTACTGTAGGATCAGCCCTGGACTTCGAACCACAAGGTCAGCAGTTCAAACCCACCAGCTGTTCCTTGGCAACCCTATACAGGGTTGCTATGAGTCCATAAATAAAATCCAGTACCCATTTATTAAAAATGGGTACTGGATTTTATTGAATGCTTTAAAAAATTCTTTTGATGCTTCTTGCATCATTCAATACTTTGCCCAATATCTCAAGCTGAGGCTTAAATTTTTTATTCAGTTCTTTCAGCTTGAGATGTGCTGAGAGCATTCTTCCTTTTTGGTATTCTAACTCCAGGTCTTTGCATATTTCATTATAATATTTTACTTTGTCTTCTCTAACTGCCCTTTGTGATTTTCTGTTCAGCTCTTTGATGTCTTCATTTTTTCGGTTGCTTTAGCTTCTCTTACGAATCGGGATGTGAACCGAAAGGGCAGCAGTTCGAAACTACCAGCGGTTCCATGGGAGAAAGATGAGGCGTTCTGCTCCCGTAAAAATTTACAGCCTTGGAAACCCTGTGCAGGGTCGCTATGAGTCAGAACCGACTCCACAGCACTTAACAACAACAACTAAAGAGCAAGTTTCAGAGACTCTTCTGATGTCCATTTGGGTCTTTTCTTTCTTTTCCATCTATTTAATAACCTTTTGCTTTCTTCATGTATGAAGTTCTTGATGTCATCTCACAACTCTTCATTTTTTGGTCACTAGGAGCTCTGGCAGCGTAGTGGTTACGAATTGGGCTGCGAATTACAAGAACAGCAGTTGGAAACTACCAGCTGCTCCACAGGAGAAAGATAAGACTTTCTGCTCTGGTAAAGATTTAGAGCCTAGGAAACCCTGTACAGGGTCGCTATGAGTTGGAACCAACACCACAGTACCTAATAACAACAACAGTGTCTAATGCATCTTGAGATGGTATCTAAATTCAGGTGGAATATAGTCAAGGTCAATTTTGACTCTCATGGACTTGTTTTATTTTCTTCATCTTCAGCCTGAATTTACTTACGAGTAATTGATGGTCTTCTTCATAGTTTGCCCCTGGCCTTGTTTTTATTGATGATATTAAGCTTTTCCATCATCTCGTCCCACAGATGTAGTCAATTTGATTCCAGTGCATTCCATCTGCTGCACTGCACAAGCTCTTTTTAAAGTGTTAAAGAGAAAATATATCAATTTGAGGGCTAAGATGACCTGCGTCAAGCCATGGTATTTCTAAATGCCTCATATGCATGTGAAAGTTGTACAATGAATAAAGAAGATCATAGATGAATCAAGGAATTTGAATTATGACATTGGAAAGAATATTAAAAATACCGTGGACTGCCAAAAGAACAAACAAATCTGTCTTGTGCAGCCAGAATGCTCCTTAGAACCAAGGATATTGAGACTTCATCTATTATTTTTTTGGACATGTTATCAGGAGGGACCAGTCCCTGGAGGATAACATGCTTGGTAAAATGGAAGGTCAGCAAAAAAGAGGAAGACTCTCAGGGAGCTGGCTTGATACAGAGGCAGCAGTAAACGGGCTCCAATGAAACAACTGTAAGGATGGCACAGGACTGGGCAGTGTTTCAATCTGTTGTGCATAGAGTCACTGAGTCAGAATCGGCTTGACTGCACCTAACAATCTACCTTTGGAGTCCTGGAGTGGCACTACAGGATAAACGCTGGACTGCTAACTGCAAGGTTATTGGGTCAAACCCCCCAGCTGATCCTCAGAAACCCTATATAGGGTCACTATGAATTGGAACCAACTCAATGGCACCTAACAACAGTAACCTATATTTTTATTTTAATGTATTTAATGTGAGTTCAAAAAACTGGGTGAAATGTGTCCTCCAGTGCTTCTGGATGGCATTTTAACTTTAAAATGTTAAGGAAAGTGAGTTCACATTTACAATGAAGCTTCTGTGACAGAAATCACTTTTCAAAGTTCCAAAGTTTCAAGGGAAATTTCAGACATCCTTATCTTTTGATCACCATCTAAGCCTGAAAGATTCATTTTAATTCTCTACTTGGGTGTGGTTTGTAAGAGAGCTGAAAATCAGAGATACTTGGTGTGTGTACATAGTGCAGGGCTTAAACGCCATTTTAAATCTTGACATGATAGAATCCCTGCTGAATTTTAAAAGCTGCCTGTTTTAATAGCAGTTCCAGTAACCTTGATGCTGACCTAACAATAGACCCTAAACAGACATTGCTTTTCTCTGGTCTAACAGGTCCCAGGTCTTTTCACTATGGTCAAACAGATGCAAGATGCTATAGCTTATGTGTAGCACAGCATTATCGATAAATCTTTATAATGGACCCCCAGAAACCTATGATTGAGGAAGCAATTTTATTAACAGGTTATAAGGAAAAAACCTGTCCTGCACTGTCTGGTGACCACCCTTCAATAAACGGAAGGGCTTTTATCTAACCTTGTAACCTTACCTATGGGCTACCCACTTCTCTGCCAAATTCCTGATATCCCTGATTCTAGATCTGTCTCCCAATTGTCTTTTGGTATGATTTTGTAACTTTTTATTTCCTGCTCAGACTATACAAAAATGTGTTTTCTCATTGTCAAGAGGAGTGACCAAACCGTCTCTACATCAGTAAAACCTGTTGACTTTAAACAGACTCTGAGGTGTTGCTCTACAATAGGTTACCCAGTCTATTTCAATTTGTTAAAAGAGACTAGAGCTAAAAGTCACACCTGAAGCTTTTAAATATAAGCCAAAATGTTGTTGTTTTAAAGTGCAGAATAGAGAAACACGAAAAATGCAATACCTGGACTCTCATATTATTCTAATCTGTCTGCACTTTGACAAGGGTTGCATCTTCAATTCTTCAGTCCTCTTTATAATGAAGGCACTGATCGGACAGGCTAAGTGTTCAAGGTAGAACCAGATTTTCAAAATCTGTCTCTAGGTCAAGGGGAATTCTGAGAAATATTTTTGTATCTTCAGCGTCCGTCCACATCTTCCTGACAGAAGAAGAAAAAGATGGGAAGGGTAAGATTTATGAAATCCATTAAAGGCTGAACATAAGCAAAAATCATTCACAAAAGCATAATCAAGGAAACAACCCACACATAAATCTGTGGGACGCTGTGGTCTGTGGGACTTGGCTCCTCAGACAAATCCTGTTAAACGTGTCGCTTTCCTATTTGTTTTTTTATCAATAAAGTTTTTCAGTAAGTAGTTTTTCATCAATAAAGCTAAATTGAATCGCTTGCTTGAGTCACTATGAGGAATGACTCCAACACAGTTCACTTTCCCAGCCAAACATGCGGATTTTCACGCAAGCCACGTCGGCTAGCCCTCCTCTCGACTAGGTACAGAGCTGCGACCCAGAAAAATTTCAGAGGACCCCAAAAGGCAAAAACAACGCCCTCCCTTTTCACCACCTACTCGTAACCACTTAACTGCCTGTTTATCATCACTTTTACCCCCAACGCCATTTCGCCCTTTTAAATCGAAGCAACTAACCTACGGATAACCGGAAAAAGAGCGAGAGAGCAGAGCCAGATTAAACGATATTAATGTCTGCGTTGCTAAGATTTCTTTGGGCAGTTGGTCCGGCAGTGGCAGAGGCAGCCTCTCAGGTAGCCGGACCCTGCAGCGGAGCAGTCTGGCTGGAGCTTCACGCGCTGATTGGCTGACAGGCCGGGGCCCGGGAAGAACCCGGATGTGCTTGAGAGGGCGCGTTGGCAGTCGGAGGGTCGGATCCAGTGGTCAGTAGGTAACTGGCAGCAGGACGGATGGCTCAGGGTTGGGCGGGCTTTTCTGAGGAAGAGCTGAAGAGACTGAAGCAGACTAAAGGTAATGGGACGTGCCTGCAGAGGGTCAATTTAGAGGGATCTGTTAAAGGGGAATGGGCGGGGCGAGCTTTTGCAGAGAAACGGGGCGGGGAAGAGGGTGTGTATTTTGGGGAGAAGGAGTTTTGTAAGATGACAGAACTGGGATGACTCCAAAGTTGGATGTACGTGGAGCTCCGAGGGGAGAAGCAGGCTCAGTGGGCTGGGGTCTCCTTTTAGCGTAGAAGGCTCAGGAATCCGTTTCGGGTATCGCACTTTTTCCTGTGAAAGGAACGCAGTTGGAATTGGAAGTGAGCCTAAAGCCTGAGTGTCTGCTTAGGGAGAGCATCGCTGAAGGGATCATTGGCGGGAGGGTTGGGTGAGGGGAAGAGGAAGGACATACCCCACATTAGAAGAATGTGATAAACTTCAAGGAGCAGGCAGTGGTTAGCAAGAAAGGAGCAGAGTCTGAATACGCGCAAAGATTGGGTCCTTTGCAAACTACACCTGGGTCACTACATTCACGACCAGTTGCTAAAAAGATGTTTGCAGTCAGCAAATCCTAAAGGGGTCGTTAAGGGGTTAGATGTGAAACTCTGTTTGTGTGTATTTCCACTACCTTTGGTGTAAGATAAAACTTTGTGTTTCCCCCTTATGAAGTACTCACTGAGCACTGAGCAGGTTTCACAGCTTTGCTTCTATTAATGAAGGATTTAACTTTTGCTAAGACTTGGCAGGACACTCTTTAAGTGATATCATTGGGGTTGAAATTTCGTGAAGATATGCATGGAGCTCCTGATAGTGTACGCCTTTTCTGGAGGCAGCTGTCACCACTTTTAGTACTTTCTCTAAGTTTCTTCTTTCTTTGACACAAATTAAACATCCCAGAAAGAATTTACTTTGTATAGCTGATTTATCTTGCACAAGTTAAGATCTAGACGTATTTTATTTTCTTGGTCTTTATTCTTATCTCATGGAAAGAATTGTTCTGTAGTGTGTATTGTTTTGTTTGTGATCATGTTCATGGGTGTGATGGCTGTCTTTTTAAATAAGAAATCCTTTATAACTTCTCCACCTAAACTAATGATGAGACGGACCATTGTTAAGGAGCAACTGGTGAGCTTGAACCACTGACTTTGTGGTTAAAAGTGACTTTGCACTCCAGCACATTAACTCAGCGCCACACCAGGATTCTGGGAGCCCATTGGCTGATTGATTAGTTATATGCTGTAGAGTCGATTCTGAGTCTTAGCAACCCTGTATACGGTTTCTGAGGCTGTAAATCTTTACAGGAGCAGAAAGCTTCATCTTTCTCCCATGGAACAACTGGTAGTTTCGAACTGCTGACCTTGAGGTTAGCAACTCAACTCATAAGCCGCCCAACTCATAACAACTCTACCAGAGCTCCTTGTTGTTGTTGGTAAGTGCCATCTAGTTGATTCCGAACCATAGCGACCCTGTATAGGGTTTCTGAGAAGCAGCTGGTGAGCTGCAACTGCCGACCTTGCAGTTCAAACGGCTCTGCAGTCTGGTTCATTAACCCACAGTGCCACACCAGGGCCTCTTCAAACCAGAGCTCCTTAGGAGTCTATTAAACAGCCATAAAATAACATAATAGATGTACAAGAGATTGCTGCAGAGCTACGAGGAACTGTACTGTGATTGGTGTTGTGGGAAGTTTGGGGCGATTTCACAAAGGTTATGTTTGTTATGATGCACTGACTATGGCTCTGTAGACTAAGCACTGGACTGCTAATCATAAGGTCAGGGATTCCAGCCCTCCAGCTGCTCCAAGGAAAAAGATGAACCTTGGAAACCCTGTACAGGATTGCTATGAATTGGAACTGATGGCACATAACAACAGTAACAACAACATCGTGTTAATGGAGTGAGCTTGCTAATGGGAAGAGGACTTAATTTAGAAGCCTAAATTGAACAATGCATTGATTTATGTAAAACTTTATTTCAAAATATGAATACTATTCCTGCTATCAGATGGATCTTGGCTGAGCGCAGGGAATACGAAAAAGATGTTTACCTGTGTTTTATTGACTGTGCAAAGATTGTATGTATCATAACAAATTAAGAATAATATTGAGAAGAATGAGGCTTCCAGAACACTTCATTGTCCTCATGAGACACCTGTACATAGACCAAGAGGTAGTCATTCAAACAGAACAAGGGCATTCTATAGGGTTTAAAATCTGGAAAGATGTATGTCAGTGTATGCTGAGCAGATAATCCAAGAAGTTGTACTGTAAGAAGACGAACACAGCATCAAAATTGTACACAGATGCATTAATAGCCTGTGATAGGCAGATGACAGCATTATTGCTAAAAGAGAAGACTACTTGAAGAACTTATAAAGGTCAAAGACTATAGCTGTCATTATATATTACACCTCAACATAAAGATGAAAATCTTCAATTGGACCAATAAGTAACATCGTGATAAATGGAGAAAGGATTGAAGTTGTGAAGAATTTCTTTTTACTTGGGTCCACAATCATTGTCTATGGAAGCAACTGTCAAATCAATGTATTGCATTGGGTTTGCAAAAGGCCTCTTTAAAATGTTAAAGGATGTTACTGTATGGTCTAAGGTGCACCTGACCTAAGTCATAGTATTTCCATATGCTTACAGAAACTGAACAATGAATAAAGAAGACTGAAGAAGAATTGATGCTTTTGGATTATGGTGTTGACAAACATATTGAATATATCATGGACATAGAATGAACAAATCTGTCTTAGAAGAAGTGAAGACAGAATGTTCCTTAGAAGCGAGGATGGAGGGAGGAACCAGTTCCTGGAGAAGGACATAATGCTTGGTGAAAGGTAAAGGGTCAGTGAAACAGGAAAATCCTCAAAGGGATGGAATGACACAGTAGCTGCAGCAATAGACTCAAGCATATCAATGATTGTGAGAATAGTGCAGGAGCTGGAATGTTGTATGAAGGATCACTGTAACTTGCAGTCAACAAGATGGCACCTAACTTATTTCGAAATACCTCTGCAGTATGGGGTAGAGAGATGATGATAAAGACCTGTTTGGTGGAGAGATTTTAGTGTCTACATAACAATTCATTCATAGATGGGTACTCTGTTCTTAAGGACAGAGTCAACATCTTACCATTTCTCCCAGCTCTGCTTTACAATCTTTTTCCCTGGATTTCTCATTTGTAAAATGATATGATTTGAATCTTTAATATATAAGTCCTCTTCCAGCTGTTGTGCAACCTTAAAAATATAATTAACTGAGCAATCTAAAAAGAGGGTTCCTAGGAAAATAAAGGTTCATATGTATACTGGGAAACATGACAAAGAATTTTATTAACAGCATTTATATTAAAAAGGTAGAAATGTCAAGTCTTCTTTAACAAGACAGTAGATACATAAATTGTGGCATGTTCTGTGGAACGACTATATAGCAAAGTCGGTTTGAACCAAAAGGTCAGTGGTTCAAGTTCACCAGCTGCTCCTTGGAAACCCTATACAGGGTCACTATGGGTCGGAACCGACTCGACAGCATTTAACAATAACAACAATAACTATGTAGATAGTGGAAATACATGAGCTATTGTGTTGTTGTATTGTTAAGTGCTGTTGAATCAGTTCCAATTTATAGCTGTCCCATATAGGATTTCCAAGGAGTGGCTGATGGATTTGAACTACTGACTTTGTGGTTAACAGTCCAGTGCTTATCCTACAATGCCACAGTGGGGTTCTGTATGAGCTATAGTTACATGCATTAATGTGTATGCTGTTGTTAAGTGCCGTCGAGTCGGTTCCATCTCACAGCGACCCTGTATAGGGTTTTCAAGGAGCAGCTGGTAGTTTTGAACTTCCAATCTGTGGTTAGCCATCCAGTGTTTATCCTATAGCATCACGTGTGTAAGAAACAAGTTGCAGAAGAATATATATAGTCTGATACTAATTATACAATGTCAAGTCATATAAAATCGACAATATACTCTTGTTTGTTAAGTGTTATAGAGTTGGTTACTACTCATAGTGAGCCTGTGCAGAGTTTTCACAGAGCTTCTAGTGGGTTTGAACGGCTGACCTTTCCGTTAGCAGTATAGTCCGTATCCTACCGTGCCATACCAGGACTCCACACAAAGGGATATAGAAAAACACAAAGAAAATTAAAGAAAGGAAACACAAAATTCAAGCTTGTAAAAAGGCAGGGGCAAATATATAGACACTTTCAAAGGTGTTTGTAATTATGAAATCAGGGTAAGTCTAATTAAGTTGACAGAGAATTGCAATTGACAGACAACTTCCAGAGGTTCAAGCCAGATTCAGAAGAGGCTGTGAAACGAGGGATATCATTGCTGATGTCCGATGGCTGTTGGCTGAAAGCAGAGAATATCAGAAAGATGTTTACCTGTGCTTTATTGACTA
>NW_006408725.1:4481819-4485550 GCF_000296735.1 Chrysochloris asiatica
AGATGGATTGGGCAAGTGGCAGCATCAATGGGGTGAAGCGTGGCAACAGTAGTGAAGTTGGCCCAGGACTGGGCAGTGTTTCGTTCTGCAGTGCATAGGGTCCCTATGAGTTGGTACCACCTCGATGGCTCCTAACAACAACAACAATAATAACTGTAAAATACCAAGTATTTAAAATAATGAAGATTTCTTTTTCTTTTCTTGTTTTTAAGTTCTTTGGTCCATTTTGAGTTAGCTTTTGTGTATGGTATGAGGTATGGATCTTATTTTTCTGCAAATGGGTATCCAGTTTTATCAGAAGCACTTATTAAACAGACGTTCCCTTCCCTGTTTAATGGACTTCTACCATTTTTGGAAGCTCTAGTGCAATGCTGTAGGATACGCACTGGATTGATGGCTGCAAAGATTCTTAGAAATCCTGTACAGGGTCATTATGAGTCAGAGTTTACTCGATGGCAAACAACAACAAACCTTGGTGGAAGGTCAGTTGTCCATTGGTGAATGAATTTGCTTCTGGGCTCTCAATTCTTTTCCATTGACCTTGTGTTTGTCATTGTACCAGCAAACTGGCTGTTTTGACTACTGTGACTCTGTAGTAGATTCTGAGATTGATGAATGTGAAGGAATCCAAGTATTTCAGATGGTTATATTTAAATACTCCCTCGGAAAGAATTAACACTTTTATGAGACAACTAACTTGATTGAATTCAAGGCTCAAAGTTCAATTTGGGAAAACATGCCCAGCACACAGAGTTCAGCTTGTTAGAGACTGTTGTTATTAAATGTCCTTGAGTTGGTTCTGATTCATAGGGACCCTGTATAGGGTTTCTGAGAAGCAGCTGGTGAATTTGAATCAACCACTGACTTGTGGTTCAAACAGACCTTGTGCTTATCTATAAACTCCAGTGCTTATCTTACAGCACCACACCAAGATGTTGTGAAGTGCCATCGAGTTGGTTCCGACCTATAGCGACCCTGTATAGGGTTTCCAAAGAGCAGCTGGTGAGCTTGAACTACCAACCTTGCAGTTCAAATGGCTTTGCATTCTTGTGCAGTAACCCACAGCGCCACACCAGGAACATCTTTGCAAGAGAATCTTTCTAATATTTCCCTTTAAAGGGCTATTTTTTCTCTCTGTGAATGCTATTGAAACTTTTTTTTGTTTAGCTTTATTTTGTTTGTTAAGCTTTTTATTGTGAATTGAGTGATAATTCACATGGCAGAGCATCAGTTTAGCACACAACCAATCTTATTTTGTTTCATTGAATGATTACAATTCCCTCCATGCGCCATTGGTTAACAGTATTTGCCTCTATTCCATATTTTTTAAAATGTACACAAAACACACAGAAATATATATTCGTTTAAGCAACCAAACAACACATTTTGCAAGCCAGACTCCTGCCCGCTGGCACACAGCTTTCCCATACCATGGGTTTAGAGTCCCTCAACCGCACTACCTCTCCATGCCTTCCCTTCACTTTGGAGGCCTCCATCTGCCTTTGGTTCCCTGCTTCTCTGGCTAGGGTCCCAGTGTTATTAAATTAACAGTGATGATAAACATCAATGAAGGTGTGTCAAATGCCTCTGGTTCCCTCATAGCAGACCCTGTGTAGGGTTTCAGAGGCTGTACATTTTTGTGGGAACAGAATGCCTCATCTTTCTCCTGAGGGGAGGCTGGTGGGCTCAAACCGCCAACTTTGTGGTTCGAGATCCAGTGCTTATTCTCAAAGCCACCATGCTCCCTGTGTTTGCATAGGACCTGCTAGCCTCAAGCTCAGCTGTTCAAACCCACCATTCACTCCTTGGAAAGCCTATTCAGGGTCTCTATGAGTCTGAACCCACTCAGAGACGCTAAACACAATGTACTAGTTCTGGCCAGTGAATTGTGAGCAGAATCAGCTTGTCACTGCCAGGTCAGAGCATTTAATTTCTGTAGCAAGACCGTTCTGAGTTCTAGGCAAGCCAGTAAGGTAGGTTCTTTGGAAATGCAGAATAAGGTAGAAACTGGAGCAGAAATTTAGAAGGACTATTTATAATTCTGTTAAACTGGGAGGTAAGTAGACTTTTAACATTTTCTGGTAGTGTGAATAATGATCAGAAGCCAAGAATAAGTTTGTTTTGCAAAGAATAGGAGAGTACTTTGCAATTCTGGATCAAGTCAATAATAATAACATTCTTTTGATAGTACTGCTATTTAAAAAACTTTTTTCCTAAATATTTTGCGTTTAGCTCTTTACTAGCTGTATGAGTTAAGTAAAAACATATTTTTCACTCACTTTGACAAATGAAACTCTAAGGTATTAATTGTCTTGCTTGGGGTCATTAAGCTAGACAAAAGCTAAACAGTGATTGATTCCAGTGCTTTTCATTCTGTTAGGAAATTTAAATAATGAACATTTGCTTTTAACCTCATTTATGTTGTTGTTGTTGTTAAGTGCCATCCAGTCGATTCCGACCTGACCCATATCGACCCTGTATAGGGTTTCCAAGGAGCAGCTGGTGAGCTTGAACTGCCGACCTTGCAGTTCAAATGGCTTTGCAGTCTGGCACATTAACCCACAGTGCTACACCAGGACTCCAACCTCATTTATACAGAATGTTAAAGTTCTATTTCAGTTGTTCATTTATGAAGATTTCTAATTTCCTTTCCCACTCATTCCACAGAGAATACCATTTACAGCTAGTCCCCGACTTAGGACACATTCAAGTTACAATAAAACATAATTATGACTGTCCATTTTATTTTTTTTTACATATAATTGCTAGCAATTTATACTGTATACAATGTTGCACATGTGTTTACTGAGCCACCGTATCTGTAACTTTATATGTAATGTTTCCAACCCTTAAAGAAAGATAAAAATCAGATTTTTAAAGATACTGATAATAAAAAGCAGTAATAATGAAAACAATTTTTTTTTTTTTAATGGAGTTATTCTACTTACATCAAACCAACTTTTGCTGGAGTCATCAGACTAGAACCCTGTCCTACTTTAGTATGGTGGTGTTGTTAACAGTTCTTGAATGGGTTCTGACTCATAGCCACGCTGTATAGTGTTTCCCAGGTGCAACTGGTAAGATTGAGCTGTTGACTTTGAGGTTCAAACCAAATTTGTAATCTAGTGCACTATCCCGCGGCGCCACACCAAATATAGTAGTATGAATTAGGGTCGAATTCTCTAGTTGTCTGCCCTAAGGGTTAACACTGGCATGGACAATTTGAAATGTGTAGCAGAAGATGTATTTTTATTTTCTTCCAGTTTTAACTTTCTCTATTGCTTTACTTAGTTTACTGTTAAATTTGTTTACATATGTTCATTAGAAGCTGATTAGACTTTGGAGGAATACAACCTTAGATCTTTCTGGAAATAGAAAGGAAAAAGATTCAGTATTAAATAGCATTCCTAAAAAATATGACTTCACTCAATTATATTTCTGTGTAAATGTCATCTGCCTATCAAATTGCCTTAAAATCTGTTAAGATTTAAGGAAGAGGAAGCCCGTTTTAAAACTCAACCACTATTTTGTTTTAGGAAAATAAAAACAGATATTAAACAAAACATTTAAGTATCTATCACGTTTTGTCAGAATTCGGTGATTCTTTTAACATTGATCAAATCAAGTTAAAACAGGAACTTTGTATATCCTAAGGCCTAACTCATAGAGATAGATTGATTTTCTCTGAAGATAAATTGAGAACTGGGGTTGTTTTTATTAAATATTATCAG
>NW_006408725.1:4486380-4509927 GCF_000296735.1 Chrysochloris asiatica
CAGACTGCAAAGCCATTTGAACTGCAAGGTTGGCAGTTCAAGCTCACCAGCTGCTCCTTGGAAACCCTATACAGGGTCGCTATGGGTCAGAATCGACTTAACAACAACAATAAACCCTATGCAGGATTTCTATGAGTCAGAACCAACTCCATGGAACACTACTGCCACCACCAACACAATATATCATTTGATTTCTGTACTTCTGTTTCCATGAGTATTGACTGTGGATCCAGCCAAAATGAAGTCTTTGTCAACTTCTCTGTTCATCATGATGTTATTTATAGGTTGTTAGGATTTTCATTTTCTTTATACTGAGGTGCAATCTATACTGATGGCTATGGTCTTTGATCATCAGTAAATACTTAAGTCCTCTTCATTTTCAGCAAGCAAGTTGTATCATCTGTATATTGCAGTTTGTTAATGAGTCTTTCTGCAATCTTGATGCCAGGTTCTTCTTCATATAATACAGCCTCTTGGATTCTTTGCTCAGCGTACATATGGAATAAGTATAATGAACGGATACAACCCTGGCATACATATTTCCTGATTTTAAACCATTCGGTATCCCCTTGTTTTATTTGTAGAACTGCCAATTGGTCAATGTACGGATAGGTTCCTCATGAGCACAATTACGTGCTATGGTATACTAGCCTTTGCAATGTTATCCATAATTTGTTATAATCCACACTGTCAAATGGTATTCATAATAGAGAAGGGAAAGCCAACCAAACAAAAAAACTCTCTTGAATTGTTACTTATCAAAGTTTAATGTTGTTAATACTTAAGTGTCTTAGAGAAACTAGTTTTTTTGTGCTGACTCAAAGGAATTGTCCTCACTTTGTCTTTGTTACAGATCCATTTGAATCACAGCGGCGTCGCCCCATGAACAAAAGTCGACAGCAACTTCAGCGAGAAAAAGCCCTTCAAGAACAAAGCCAAAAACTTGGACTTCAAGATGGATCAACCTCATTACCTCCAGAACAGTTGCTTTCTGCAACAACTCAGAGATTTAATACTCAAAAACCACATCCCTCTCTTCCTGTTCCTCCTGTTACACCCCTCTCTCCTACTGAGGATGGAAAACAACAGGGGGCCAAAAGTCAGCCAAGGGAAGTGGTGTTTGAAAATTCCCATGATGGGAACCTCAACAAAAAAGTTGAGGTTCTACCTCCAAAGCCAGATTGCAAATTGGAGAAAAAGAAAATGGAATTGTTAGTAAGTCTATATATCCATGAGATTTTTCTCCCATTTAACTTTTTTTTTTTTCCTGTCGAACTTTGAGGAAATGCAGGTTTTAACATTTCCTCCATCTTACACTAAAACCTGGAAATCTGATGAATAAACTGCTGAAAGATAACCACCATCCAAATTTATTCTATGCCAGGCACCACTGGGCATTTTATGCTTTTGTGATTTTGTTTTTACAGTGCATGTTTATTATTTTTACTTCACCGATAAACGATCTAGGACTCAGGAAAGATACTATTTTTCCAAAGCTAATATGCAGATAAGTAGTATAGTTGGGATTCACATATAAGTCTATCTGGACCCAATGTGTATGCCTTCTCCAGCAACCAAAAGTAGTTTTTCGTATGTATAATCTCTCTCCCCTAACTCAACTAACCTTAAACTTCCAGACTGGGGCTGTATTGGCCCAGAAAAGGAAACTTTGTGAAGAGACATAAAAAGGAGACAGTCATGGGAAAGAGAATAGGAAATTGCAGGGACTAATTATGTAATTTGTTTGCCTCATTAGATTTCTTTGTAAGTCTATATTTAATATTGTATTTGTATTAGAAACCACTTATATACATAATTTGGTTTGTTGTTGTTAAGTGCTGTCAAGTCAGTTCTGACCCAGAACAACCCTGTGTTGGGTTTCCGAGGAGCAGCTGGTGTACTTGAATTGCTGACCTTGTGGTTCAGACCGACTTTGCAGTCTAGCGCATTAACCCACAGCACCACATCAGGTGCTATGTTTTATATTCTTATGAAATGTGCCAGTCTGTGACTTGTGGATTCTTACTGGAATGTATTAATTTTAGAGCATGTGTTCTAATATCTTTCCCTGTTTCTTTATTTCCTCATGTTATATCACTCAAGGGAAAGTAAAGATGGCATTTGCTTCCGTTTTTTATATTCTGAGTCTTTTATTTTATAAGTTGTTTTTTTTTCCATTATTGCTGAAATATTTTTAAATCTCTGCTGATCCAGATCTGCACTATGTGTTTAAATTGTTTCTTACCCGTAAAGGGTTTGTAGCTAATAAATCATTGTGACCAGATATAAAATTGCATGATCTATGAAATAAACATTGAATAAGTACATGCAAATATATTTAAATCTCTTTAAGGAGTCCTGGTGTGGCACTGTGGGCTAATGCGTCAGACTGCAAAGTCGTTTGAACTGCAAGGTTGGTAGTTCAAGCTCACCAGCTGCTCCTTAGAAACCCTATACAGGGTCGCTATGGGTTGAAATCGACTCGACGGCACTTAACAACAACAACTCAAGTACTGAGATATGGTCCAACTCATAGCAACAGTGTTTCCCAGGAGCAACCTTGAGGTTAATAGTGCAGTGTTTATCCTACAATGCTATACCAGGACTCAAGAATAATAGAACGTTCATGGGAGAAGAGCAGGAGTGGAATGTGGAATGCTATCCATAGAGCCAGTGATACCAGAGATGGAGGGAGAGATGAGGACATGGAGAGATAGAGCAGTGGAGGACTATAGACTCATGGGAAGAGAAAGGCTGTGTGCTGGTGGCCAGGAGGCAGGCTTGCAGAATGTGCCCTTTGGTTGTTTAACTGATTGAATATTTTTGAGTGTGTTTGTGTACATCTCAAAAAAAAAAAAAACAGGGAATAGAAGCAATTACTATTGAATGATGATTCATGGCAAGGATTGTAATCATTGCAATGAAATGAAATACAATAAGATGAGTGTAAAACTGATGTTCGCCCATGTAAACTATCACTCAATTCACAATAAAAACTTAAAGAAAAAAAAATAGTAGAGCCTTAGAAATCAAAGGCCTTGGAAGCATAAGCCCCCTGCCTAGTCAGTTCTGGGATACAGTAGGATCTGACCAAGGCCTCCGAGGTGGAGATATCCACATCAAAATAATGGTTAGAGAGAACACATACATCAACATTTAAGACCATTTGGGATAGAGTGCTGAGAATGGCAAAATAAAGTGCCTGATGAAGTGCCTCTTCTAGTTAAAAAGAGAAATGGCCAAATGCTAGCACTGAAGTGGAGGTGGTAAGATCTTTGGTTTAATTATGGCTGTAAGACTTGACAATAGTAAGAGTAAAATCACCTTATCATTACCTTAAGTTGACTTGGAAATTTTTAATACTGTGCTTTCAGAGTTCAACAGATTGGGAAATAAATTCATGTTTTCAAGTCTTTGGGGCATTTTTCTAACCCAGTATTCACTCAAGTCTTAGTTAACAGTGTTTCAGAAAGAGATGAACGAATTGAAACACAATACATGAAGTGAACATTGGTTATGATAGTCTTAAAGATGTTAAGGTGGTTGAAACTTTCATTTATAGAAAACTCTGAAAGGTAAGAATATAACAGATGGCATCAGCTACAGTCCAATATATTTTGATCTCCATTTAGCATATAATACCTAATTAACTTACACAAGCTTCTTTGTACTCCTAAAAAGAGCCACAATTACTTTGGCTTCCAGTTTGTGGGTTCCTAGATTATATACATAAAATAGACTTCAAAGGGCCAATTTATGTCAGTCTTCCTTACTTAAGATCATAGTCTTTGTTCTTATTAGGATAAAATAACGAGCTGCAGATGAGTTCCTTTTAAGAGGACTTTTGAAAGAAAATATACATAATCTGGTTGACTAAATTTTATACTTAGGGCACAGGCTGGTAAGGTGTGGGTAGCAGTCTCTTTCATAACTCACATATATACATTGTTGTTCCCCAGGCAAGAAAAATCTCGTTGGGAAGTTCTCCAACAAGAACAACGGCTAATGGAAGAGAAAAATAAACGTAAAAAAGCTCTTTTGGCCAAAGCTATTGCGGAAAGGTGAGGCACATGAGCCAAGAATGTTGTTTGTAACTTTAAGTCAGTCAATCATGTTTTAAATTTATTTTCTGTTCTAATACATGAAATTCATAAAATAAACATTGGTTATTGTCTTAAGGATGTTAAGGTAGTGGAAACTTCCATTACAGAAAACTCTAAAAGGTAAGACTGTAACAGATGGTGTCAGCCACTGACACAGTGTCAAAAATAAACTGATGATTTCGATACAGTGATCTGAGATTAATTTTTTAAATTATTTAGGCTTTATAAATGATGCCTAAAATGTGATTGTCTTAACAGATTAAGGAGGACTTTTTAAGCACAACTCACACTGAGTATATAAATACAGATGCATTTGAAACTTAAAGATGAGCATCAGGGTTTTCAGTTTTAACTGTCACAGTGGTGAGGTTTTCTGCTCCCGTAAAGATTTACAGCCTCAGAAACCCTACACAGGGTCGCTGTGAGTTGGAACTGACTTGACAGCACATAACCACGGCCGTACATTCATAAGGGAAGGAGTCTATAACTGGCAACAAATGGAAGTTTTAATTTTGATGTAAGGTCTTAATCATCTGGCATGTAGTGGCGTAATGTATTCTGCATAAGTGACTTACACTCCCACAAATCTTAGTTGTGTTTTCCATGACATTTTTCGTAAATAATTTACTGTGCACGCATACATCACTTGATGTGGTTTAACCTTTTGCTAATGACTCAAGGTCACTCTTGTGAGCACTGACTGTCACACACTCAGTGAAATTCAGTTTTATTTCACATGTCAGGGTTTGTCAGTGATCGTTCCTCCTTGACATCTTCACTCTCTTTGCGCCCACCTTGAGCATCAGCAATAGTCCCATTCAAGTCACACTTCCCATGCCCCGCCCCCCACTCTTCCTGCCCATTTAGTTTGTAGTTCACTTTGCTGTGGCTTTAGGAAATTGACAAAACTATTATTGTTTGAGAGGCTCGGATGCACTTTGGGGGGAGTTGGAAGGGTGCTGAGAGAGACAGAAGATAGCCATAAGGGTTATCGAAATTTTATTTCCAGAGGGATGTATTCAAAAGTGTTGGGTTTTGTTTTTGTTTTTTGTTTTCTTCCCCCTCTTACTAGTGCACCTTGATCTTTCATGGAGTCCTGGTAGGGCGCTGTGGGATAAGCAATTCAACCCTACCAGCCCCTCCATAGAAACCCTAGAGAGCATTGCTGAGTCGGAGTCGGAACCAACTCAATAGCACTTAACAACAGTAACGACCGATGCACCTTGATGTTTCATGAAGCCTAGGAAGTATACAGCTCGCTGAATTTCTTTTGTTTTAAGAAGCAACATATTAAAAAACTAGTGCCCTCTTTTGGTTTTCTATTAGAGAGATTATGGAAAAGCACTTCAGTTTTGAGGCAGCAGAGAAGTTATTCTTTTGAGCATTTTTATAAAGAAATGTACAGGGATAGACTCACTCTTCCCCTAAATGCTTTATATATGAGACAGCACCAACGTAGGTGGAAATATGAGCAGTGAAGTACATGAAGTAAAAGAATCATACTGGTAAATGTGTTTTTGTAGGCAGGGATCACAAGTAAATGCATAGTGGAGTAGGTCTCCAGAGAATGATCTTGGGCATTTCATGACTAAGTTGAGCAGAATTAGGAGGAATGATTGGGTTTTGTCATTCAGTAGTTTTTGAGTATCATAAATGGGCAGAATTTATTCTTAAAATAAGTTGCAGTATGGTGGTTTTATGTGAGGGTTTTCTTCCTGTTCAAGAACATGTATGAAATTGAGAAATGAGTGAAATCATGATTAAAGATTTGCTTTTGGGTTTGCCTGTTCTGCTTCTTAATTGTGTATTGTATTTGGGGGTGGTAAGGAGATTGAGAGATAATGAGGTTGGATGTGCTTTTAAAGAAGGAAAGAAGAAAGTGTTTGCTTTGGAGCCCCACACATAATTTTAAAGACCTGTAGTTATGTCTGGAGGACAATAATCAAAGCAATAAAAGTTTAGGGAAATGAGTCCTAAGAAAGTAAAAACTAAAAGATATGTTTTCAGACATATCAAGAAATGGTGTTTGTTAATGGTAGGCGTCTCTTCTCAGTGTCTGCTAAGTTCCAGACAAATGGAAATGAGCTTAACAGGAAGACAAATTTAAGAGTTAAAAATTCAGAAGACTATGTAAGATGTTCTGATGAAAAGGGAATAGAGATGTATTCTTTTAATACTTATTCTTTTTATGAGATGAATATAGATCACAGGTGAATGATTTATTGGGATGTTTTTAAACTTTATTTTCTCCTGTATGTATGTGTGTATGTATGTGTGTGTGTGTGTGTGTCTATGTGTGTGTGTGTTTATATATGGTGGTGGTGGTTGGTGGTGGTTATGTGCTGTAGAATCATTGGTTCCGACTCATAGCGACCCTGTACTGGGTTTCCGAGGTTGTAAATCTTAACAGGAGCAGAAAGCCTCATCTTTCTCTCGCGGAACAGCTGGTAGTTTCGAACTGCCGACCTTGTGGTTCACAGCCCGATTCCTAACCACTACGCTACCAGAGCTCCTTGTGTGTGTGTGTGTATACAGATTTTCTAACAGCATATATATATATATATATATATATATATCTGGAAACATAAGGGGAAAATCTCAAATGTAAACTAAGAGAGATGTAACAAAATGTTACCTGTATTTAAGTTTTTGTAATTTTAAAAATTTAAACTGTGTATGTACATATAAATACATATATATGTCATTCAGATACCACCATTGGTATAGGAAATAACCACATAATAGCTTGTCTTTTTTCCGCCTTAAATTTTGTATGAATATACAGTTTTATAAGTATCTGTTTTCCCACTCATCTTCCTGATTTTCTAGGTCTAAAAGAACACAGGCAGAGACCATAAAACTAAAGCGGATCCAGAAGGAGTTACAAGCTTTAGATGACATGGTGTCAGCTGACATTGGAATCCTCAGGAACCGGATTGATCAAGCCAGCCTAGACTATTCATATGCCCAGTGAGTTTTGTAAACTGAAAACTCTGATCAGGGAGTCCATTTAAATTGATGTCCATTGCTGTCCAAGTGAGGTTGTTGTTGTCATTGTTATATGCCGTGGAGTAGGTTCCGACTCATAGCGACCCTGTACAGGGTTTCTGATGTTGT
This sequence comes from Chrysochloris asiatica, assembly GCF_000296735.1. Taxonomy (NCBI): domain Eukaryota; kingdom Metazoa; phylum Chordata; class Mammalia; order Afrosoricida; family Chrysochloridae; genus Chrysochloris; species Chrysochloris asiatica. Next base: position 4,493,601 of record NW_006408725.1, read on the forward strand.
AAATCTTTACGGGAGCAGAAAGCCTCATCTTTCTCCTGCGGAACAGCTGGTAGTTTTGAACTCCTGCGGTTTGCAGCCCAATTCGTAACCACTACGCTATACTTTTGTGCCTATCATTATTTAAGCTTCAGAACAACCCCAGCAGGTGCTGCATTTTCTTGTTTTTTTTTTTTGATAATTCAGGTACCTCCTCCTTTGTGAAGATTTCCTTAACTCTGTTCTATAGCTTACCTTGTTATATGCTAGTTAGAACATATCTATAGCTTACCTTGTTATATGCTAGTTAGAACATTTCTATAGCTTACCTTGTTATATGCTAGTTAGAACATTTCTTAGATTATTTACTTAAATTTTAGTCTTTCCTGTTAAATCATCAGCTGTTAATATTTGGGACTCTGTTTTTATTAATCTCTTACAGTCTAACAAAGTAAATGCCATATAGCAAACTCTGAGTAATTATTTCTTACCTCATGGAATTATCTGAATGACTCACCACAAAACATGGAACTATTATGTCTCAGTCAATATTAATACTCTATTCTTTATACTCCAAGTTTATACCCTTCCCATTAAGAAATTTGGATTGAGATGATCATTATGAGATTGAAGCCTTGTTCTCATTTTAGTTTTCCTCAAAGTAGCATGATCTACTTTATTTTTTTAAAAAGCTTAGGAGTATGAGGGGGCTTCCAAAGTTCATGGGAAACAGACTTAAAACATAATGGAATTCTTCCACAAACTTTTTGAATCCACATTATATTTTAAAGAAAATACAACTCCATCTTGGAAACTTGAAACTTTTTAAATTTTATTTTCGATTGTCCACTGCACAAATTGATTTGATGTATATTTTCTTGGTTTCAACCACTAGCATTTTTTAAAGAGAAAAAACCATCATGGAATATTTGGAAAATGAACTAACACATGTAAAGAATTACATGGACTTTGCAAACAGATAAAAAGGGCAAAAAATTAACTCAGATTTCAGGGTTTTCTGTTCTTTCAACATTGCTTTAATCATCTTGGTTTGTCTTTTTTCACAAGAGAACGCCGTGTTAATGACTCAGTTTTGCATCTCTCTCTGTAACACTGGAAATCAATCCGAATGCCTCATTAACCCAGGGTAAACCACAGCATCAGAATGTTTATATAACAGTTTAATAAAGTGGAAATGCTTGATTGTGGTTTTCAGTACACTGTTTGGTGTTTAAGAAGTTTGTAGCTGTCCTTGTGATTTTTGTAATTGTAGTTTGACCGACCGTATACTACTAAACTAAATGGGTTGCCTTTATTAATTAACTTGCTAAGTTATTGCCATCAGTAGCTGATAACTGGAATTTCCAGATTTCTATTAAGGAGGTAACCAGGATTTTATTAAGAGTAAACTAATCCTTCATTTTTAGCATATTTTATTCTCTGTACCATAAGTTTGCCAGAGGAACATTTTAATTCCTTTGTAGTTTCTTATATAAATAATTAAGATTATAAGGTGTGGTGCTGGCAACCTCAGCTGAAAAATAATCTGGTTATGTTTTAAATTTGTCTTATGTGTAGGTTGTGTAAGGGTACCTTTGCATATTGAATATTATATAACTGATACTATAGTTTTAGCCTTCAGAGAACAACAGAGACGATGGAATTGCTAAAGAAGAAAATATCCCATAATCTATAAATATTCCTAATAAAATTGTCGTAGACTTTTATGTCTTTGATGTTGCTTAATAAAAGTAAAGATGATGATTTCTTTTCCTTACTGACACTGACATTGTTGTATGTAAGTGGATATTGTGTGAGACTGATTTTGTAAGCCTGAGCACTTGTGCTAAGTCAGAAAGAAGCCTAGAAGACTGTGACTAGAACCAGAATTGTGCCTTCTTGTTCATGCATAAGACCACATTTGTGAAATTTCCAACTATAGTAATTGAGAAACTAGAAATTGGTGAAATAATGTTATGATTCAAATTTCTAGTAGAGATATGATTTGTTGTCGTTGTTGTTGTTGTTAAACAAGTTTAGTCCTATAGTGCCAGGAGGTTCTTAAACCAAACCTACTACCATTGAGTCAGTTCTTTTGCATGTGATCTTATAGGACAGGGTAGTATTGCTCCTTAGGGTTTCTGAGACAGCTTCGTCTTTCTCCTGTAGGGCAGCTGGTAGGTTCAGATCCCAATGCTTAACCCACTGTACCCCAGGGCTCCTTTGGAGGTCCCTACTTGGCACAAATGGTTTGTGCTTGACTACTAACTTGAAGATTGATGGTTCAAACCCAGTTAGCGGTACTGCAGAAGAAAGATATGGGGCGATCTGCTTGCCTAAATATTACAGTCAAGAAAACCCCATAGAACAGCGTGAGAGTAGAGATATCTCTGAGGAGACCTGCGCTGGGAATGTGCCAGCTTGAGAAAATAGCAGGTTCTGCCGCTAACAGTTAGAATTATAGAAGATATATACATGTATGTGTGTATTTCAGTCCTAAGTATAACAGGAATAATGTATCCTTGAATAATTCAAATGGTCATTAGGTGCTTTCAAGTCAGTTTCAACTCATAGCGAGCCCTTGGGAAAGAGTAAAACTACCTCATAGGGTTTCTATACTGTCATTTTTATGGGAGCAGATTGTCAGGTATTTATTCTACAGAGCTGCTAAGTAGTTAATGTACTGACCTGTTAACCAAAAGGTTGGAGGTTCAAGTCCACAAAGAGATACCTCAGAAGAAAGGCCTGGTAATTTACTTATGAAAATACTAGCCACCAGAAACCTTATGAAACATAGTTCTGCTCTGACACCTGTGGGATTGTTTGGAATGAGTCAACAGCAACTGGTTTGGTTATACCAAGAAAAAAATGATCACTAGTTCCCATGTGCATTTAATAACCGCCGGTTATAAATCGGGCTGCTAACTTCAGGGTCAGCAGTTTGAAACTACCAGCTGTTCTGTGGGAGAAAGATGCAGCTTTCTGCTCCTGTAAAGATTTATAGCCTTGGAAACCCTGTGCTGGGTCTCTATGAGTCAGAACCAACTCCAGGGCACATAACACCTGCCCCACCCCCCAAGTTTGTTTATGTATATCATTTTATGAATACTTTATGGAAGTGAGAATAAACATGATTACGGAGAAACAGTGTTATTTGGAGTTTTAATAAAATTCTAAGCATAATAAAAATCTTAAAGGGGAGACACACAAGAATACCCAAATGTGTAGATAGTACTCATTCAACCTAGCTTCGATGGCTTGGTATTAGAACTCAACTAGAGGAAGATAAAAAAACAAATAATTTTTGATAAAGAAAACAAAGGGAGATGCACAAGAACGCCCAGATTTGTAGATAGTACTCATTAGCTATAGCCTCAGTGACTTGATGACCAGAATTTGACTAAAGGAAGATTAAAAAAAACTATTTTTAATAAAGGAAGCAAATGTAAATTACCACAGTTTAATGAATTTGGCTTATACTTATGGATGTAGTAACTCAAAATACCAACTGCGAGGGAAGGCATTTTCACATCAAGCATCAATCCTATTTCCTCTCTATACAGGGTTGATAGGGGTGGGCAACTTAGACATTGACTACCTACAATGAATGCAGTGACTATAAAGGCACGAAGTGACTGGCTTACACATTTTCACAAGGGATTTTAGTTTCAGAGTATGTGGGGGAAGATAGAATCCCCACTAAATAGTTTTCATCTTGTCTAGACGAGTCTGGTGAAAGGAGATGAGGATACAATTCTTATGATTCAATAGTGAGTAATTGTTATCATGACTGATTGTGACTGTCATAACTGTAAAGGTAGAAGTTTTGTAACAAAAAGGGGGGAGTAGTTAATTTTACAGTCCAGAAACAGAGGACTCTAGGACCATCAAAGGAAAAGAGAACAAGTAGAATGTGGGACCCTGTCCAGAGAAGCAGCAACACCAGAGATGAGGACATGGATAAATAGAGTAGCTGAGGACTCTAGACTTATGGAAAGAGAAAGGCTGCATGCTAGCAGCCAGGAGGCAGGCTTTCAGAATGTGCCCTTTGGTTGTTCAAATTATTAGATATTCCTGGATGTTTTGTGTACATCAAAAAAACAGAGGGAATAGAAGCAAATACTGCTGAATGATGATGCATGGAGGAGGTTGTATTCATTGCAAGGAAACACTGAGTGTAAAACCAGTGTTCTCCCATGTAAACTATCAATCAATTCACAATAAAAACTTTAAAAAAAATTCTTAATAAAAATACTGCCCCATCCTTTTAGCAACACTGCCAAGATATTTGTAAAATATTATGTGATTACATTCTTCCTGTTAAATTGACATGGAATGAGGGATATCATTGTTGATGTCAGATGACTCTTGGCTTAAAGTAGAGAAGAAAGATGCTTACCTGTGTTTTATTGACTACACAAAAGCTTTCAATTGTGTGGATCAGGATAAGCTATGAACAACATTGAAAAGAATAAGTATTCCAGAACACTTCATTGTGCTAAGGAGGAACTTGTACATAGACTAGGAGGCAATTGTTCAAACTGAATAAGGGAACCACCAAATGGTTTAAAATAAGGAAAAATGTGTGCCTGCATTGTATTTTTTTACCATACTTAGTCAATGAGCACATAAAACAAGAAGCTGGATTATATAAAGAAAAATGTGGCATCAGGGTTGGAGGAAGACTCATTAACAACCTGTAATAGACAGCTGATACAACCTTGTTTGCTGAAAATGAAGACTTAAAATACTTAGAGGAAGATCAAAGACTACAACTTTTGCTATGGGTTGCATCTCAATGTAAAGAAAACAAAGATGTTCACCACTGGACCAATAAACTACATCCATATAAATGGAGAAAATATTGACATTGTCAAAGACTTCAGTTGCTCGGATTAACTGCCAACACTCATGGAAGCAGCAGTCAAGAAATCAGACAACATATTACATTGGGCAGATCTGCAGAAGACCTTTAAAATGTTGAAGAGCAAAGATGTCAGTTTGAGGACTAAGGTACACCTGACACCATGGTATTTTCAGTAACCTCATATGCATGCGACAGTTGGACAGTGAATACTGCTGACTGTAAAAGAATTGATGCATTTGAGTTATGGCATTGGAGAAGAATACCAAAAGTACCAGGGACTTCAAAAAGAACAAACAGATCTTTGTTGGGAGAAGTACAGCCTTGGAAGAGTGCTCCTTGGAAGTCAGGATGGCCAGACTTTGCCTCCATACTTTGGACATTATTATCAGGGACCAGTTCCTGGAGAAGGATATCGTGTTTGGTAAGGTAGAGGGTCAGAGAAAAAGAGGAAGACCTCCAACGAAATGGATTGACACAGTGGCAGCAGCAGTGGGCTCAGGCATAGCAGTGATTGTGAAGTTGGCCTAAGACTGGGCAGTATTTAGTTTTATTGTACACAGGGTCACTATGAGTCAATGCCAACTCGATGGTACCTAATAACAACAACTGAAATGAGACATATTCAAATATATTTTTCACTCTTTTTTTTTTTACATTTTTATTGTAAATCATGTGGTAGTTTACATGGGAGAACATTAGCCTTATATTCATCCTTTCTTATTTCCTTCATTGCCATGGTTACAATCTCATCCATGCATCATCAAACAATCAAAGGGTACACCCCGCAAGCCTGCCCCCCAGCTGTCAGCACACAACCCTTCACCCTCCCTGGGTCTACAGTTCCCAGACGCTCCATCTCTCCACGTCATCTTCTCTGCCTCCATCTCTGGCATCACTACTTCTCTGAGTAGGGTCCCGCATTCTGCTCTTCTCCAGAGGGACGTCTGCTCCTGGACTATAAAGTCAACCACTCCTGTCCTTTTGTTACAAAACATCTACCTTTACGTTTCCAACACTCACAGTCAGTCCTGATAGCAATTATTAGGTGGTGTTGTTATGTGCGGTTCTGACCCATAGCGACCCTGCACAGGGTTTCCAAGGCTGTAAATCTTTACGGGAATGGCTGGTAGTTTCGAACTGCCGACCTTCAGGTTAGCAGCCCGATTCGTAAACACTACGCTACCAGAGTTTAGGTAGGTCATGTTTTTCTAAAAATGTATCCATCTCGTCTAAGTGTTCAAATTTGTTGGAGTACATTTTCATAGTATTCTGTTATTCTCCTTTTGATTTCCTTTGGTTGGTTCTGTTATGACATTGTCCATGTGTTATTTGTGGCTTCTCCCTCTTTTCTTTTGTTAGGTTTGCCAATGGTCTGTCGATTTTGTTAATTTTTCAAAGAACCAGCTTCTTGTCCTGTTGATTTCTTCTATAGTTTCCAGTTTTCTATCTCATTTATTTCTGCTCTAATCTTTATTATTTCTTTTCTTTGGGTGACTGTAGGTTCCCTCTGTTGGTCTGTTTCTAATTGTTGGAAATACTGTGTTATGTGTTAATTTTGGGTTTTTTTTCTTTTTGAATGTGTGTGTATATTGCAATCAGTTGTCCTCTCAGCACTGTTTTAGCCATGTACCAAACATTTTGGTGTGTTTTCGTTTTTCCGAATTCCTTCTCAGGTATTTCCAAGGCCTGCCCTCCTTCCATTATGGAGTAGAGGTCTACCTCCAGATCATTTGTCTCAATCACTTTATCTTGTTTCTGGACATGTGCTGATATGGTTATCTGTTTTTGCTTCTTGGGCATGTTCAGTGGATAGCTGTGGCCTTAATATATTGAGTGTGTGTTTTGGTATTTTCTGGGCTTTCTGATTGCCTCCAGATAGATGTGATCAGAAGATGGGCTTCCCTTTTCATTCTTCTTATTACTTAACTCAGAGTAACTGTCATAGGTGTTGTCTGCCTTCCTGGTGTATGGCAGTTGGTATTGGTTCTTGCCTGGATTGTAGGGTTTTATAGGGTGTGATTGTAGCAATTGCTGTCTCTTAATATAGGGAGAGAAAGGGTCCCCTAAAGGTAAAACAGCAACAGCAAAAAGAAAAAAAGCAACAGATTGGATACTGTAGTCTATAATTGCAGAAAAGAAAGAAGAGAGAGCAAGAAAAATAAAAAGTCTGTAGCCTAATATGAGTATGACTTGAATATCCACTTTCAGCTTCTTGCCTTCAAGGCCACCTAAAAAATTTCAAGATGCTACTGTTGGCTGTTCTGATATAACTCCAGATTTAACTTTCAGCCTGTTTTGTTTTTATTCTAGCTCTCCCACTTCACAACCCCCATTCTGGCCTTTTTCCTAGTGATAAATAGTTCAGGGCTGGCTGTGGCTGTTTTGTGCCGCCATTTGGTTTTATGCCAAATCTGCCTTTTTAAATTTGAGGAGGTCTGTGCACATGGGTAGTAGAACCCTCCAGGGGTGGGGGAGGTGTCCGCTCGCTCAGGCACCCTCTCTAGTCACCAGACTGGAGGTGCTCAGACGAGGCCAATGAACAGATACCAAAAAACAACAACAACAAAAAAAAAAACCAGAACAAAGTATTATCTTTATCTCCAAGGTTCCCTCAAGCGTCAGTCCATGGCTGGTCTGCTTGCTCCCTCACTTGTTCTCGCCACTCGGTGTCGCCCAAGTTGTCAAACCTGGTGGGTTCAAAGTATGAAAGTTTGTGTTTCCGCTACAAGTTCTACTGGCTATAAGCCTTCAAACTTTTTAAATACTCTTATATATGTAGTTCAGAGTTTTGGAGCTATCCCCTGAAACTCTTTCATCTGGTATTCTGTGTTATTGCTGACAGAGATCTTTACTACACTCTGCCCTATCTGCCATCAAGCCCCGCCTCTCACTCACTAATTTTTGAATTTGAGAAAATTCACATAGGGTATCATTTTCTGAAGACTCATTAGCAGATATTTCACATGTATCACTTCATCATCTAGAGTTCATATCTCTTCATTTGTATTTGTTTCTCCTAGTGCCGCCATACCAGATTGCCACAAATCAAGTGACTTAAAATGACGGGAACATATTCTCTCATAGTTATGGAAGCCAAAAGTACAAATCAAGGCATTGGCAGAACTGCACTCCTCTCTGGTCTTAAGGGGTGAATCCATCCTCTCCTCTTCCAGCTTCTAGGGACTACAAGTGTTGCTTGGCTTTTGGCTGCATCACTCCAGTCTGTACCTGTATAGTCACCTAGCCACCACCTCTTCTCCCACGAAACTCTTTGTGTGTCTCATTAGAATGCTTGTGATTACATTTGGAGCCTATAGGGATAATTTCATTCCAATTGTTGTTAGGTGCCATCGAGTCAACAACTGACTCATAGTGATCCACAATAAACTTCTCCTGTCTAGATCCTTAATTTAATCACATCTTTTGCCATATAAGGTAATATTCAGTTTTGTCACATAAGGTTTTGTATTCACAGCTTTTGGAGATTTGGAACTGAATATATGTTTGGGGATTCATTGCTCAGTCTTCCCCTGACTTGTCTAATAACTGTAACATGTCTTTCTTGGTCATTTTTAGGATGTAGAAGTTTCAGCAGCAGCTTCCTTATTTATCTATGGTTTAGACAAGTGTTAATAAAGCATTAATGGGCATATTTTATTTTCTGTTTTTCTCTGATTTTGTATGCAATTAGAATTTTCATACCTTCCTTTGAATTTCTTCTTCAATGGAAAAGTAATGGACTACTTTTTGTACCTGTACTTGCAGGAAGCGTTATGACAAGGCTGAAGCAGAATATGTTATAGCATAGCCAGATCTGCAGTGCAAGACTGAAATTAAAGAGCAACTCACTGAGCATCTTTGTACAATCATCCAACAAAATGAGCTCCGTAAGGCCAAAAAGTTGGAGGAATTGATGCAACAGCTGGATGTACAAGCTGATGAGGAGGCTTTGGAACTTGAAGTTGAGGTGGAAAGATTGCTACAGGAACAAGAAACAGAATCAGGAAAACAAATGGCTTCTTCAGAGGGGCCAAGTCAGCCTTCTGGGGACAGGGTGACTTTAGGAATTTCTAAAGAAGATACAAAGCATCAAGAAAGAACTTCTTCCCCAAAGGTAGATGAACAATGTGAAAATTCGAGTAGCAGCTCCTTTCTTAGTTCAAAGTGCCCAAATCAAGACATTAAAACACCTGTAAGTGACATTTCAGCTTTTCTGCCCACATGAAGTACCAGTGTTTGTTCTTTTCAACAAATATGATATGTGATAAAATATACTTTTGTTATAGATTATTTCATGACTTCTGATAAAAAAAAGTCTCTTCACAATGAATTTTTGAACTCATGACTGTATTTAGTATTTTAACACATTTGAGCATTCTGAAGTGTCAAATTATGGTAATTTTATATCAAGGAGTATATTTTACCTTGTTTGTATCCACTTCCTTCAATGTATCATTATTACTAGGTGAAAGAAAGTAACTTAAAACGATGAAAGCAAGCCTACACTGTTTTTAAACGTGTTAAATACAGGAAAGTAAAATGACAGTGATAGTATGTAATCAAATTACAAAACTTTTCCTGAGAGAAGAGTTGAAAATGGGAGTACTATTCTGCCTAATTAGACATAAACATTACTACGTGCAAAAGAGAAAGACTAGTAGCAAGTTTATGCATCTAATTAGACTTTCCTGGAAGTGTAAAGCCGCTTAGAAGGTGCAGTTTATTAAAGAACCAGACAACTTAAACTGCCACAGCCTTTGTCTTAAATAATACCTTTTAAATGGTTTTCATTTACAACTTGAATTTTGGTTAATCCATGCATGTAGACTTCTCCCCGTCTCCCAGCTGTGTGTGCAACACATTTTGCACACTACCAAAACCCAGACTTTTAAGTCGACTCCCATACATGGTAACCCCTGGTATTTCAGAGTAGAACTGCACTCCACAGGCTTCTCCGTGGCTGTCATCTGACAGAAGTAGATAAAGTAGGTATTCAGGTTTTGCTCCTAAGGTGTTTCTGAATGGACTCAGAGTGCCAGTCTCTCAGTCAAGTGTATAACCATTTGGACCCCCCAGAGATGCCCACAGACACTACATATATATATAACTTGACCATTAATTTGTAGTGCGGTGGCTTCTTAAGATAAGCACTGGACTGCAAATCACAGGGTGTGTGGTTCGAGCCTCGCCAGCCTCTCCGCAGGAAAAAGATAAGGTTTCTGCTCTCGTGAAGATTTAAAGCATCAGAAACCCTTTATATAGCAGGGTTGGAGAACCTTTTTCTGCCAAAATTTATAAAATCATTCACGGGCCATACAAAATTATCATCTTAAAACATTAGCCTGCTATATTTGGTCAAACATTTAATTAACTCACCCCTAGTGAGATGGCTGGTACTATGGTTGTTTTGGCAGGGTTAGATTGAATGATTTTGTGGGCCTCAGATGGCCCGTGAGCTAACTGTTCCCCACCCCTGCTTTACAGGGCTGCTATGAGTCAACCAACTTGACGACAACAACAACCATTAATATAAGTCTTTTCTTTGATTAAGGTACTGATTTGTTAAATTAATCCAAAATGGATTGTAATGAAATAAAATTGCCACTTGAGATGATCAGAAAAATTGATGTATTTTCTGTAAAGTTATCTGTCAGTGTGTCTTATATGTTAGGGACATTATCCTGTCATAAAACATTGAATTGTAAAAATGTTGGGTCTTATTATTACTTAAAAGTAATTTTATTAATTGTTTATTACTAATACTTGATCACTACATTATGCCATATGTAAATGTGGAAATAAAGATTATAGACTTGTTACAAAATCTATGGCTATCTAAGTTGTGATCTATTTATCAGAAATTCAGAGTACAGAGATTTTGTCATTTGAAGTCTGTTTAAAATACTATTTTGAATCACTGTAATGCACTATTTTAAAAGGGTAAGGATCAGTGCAATACTGTATACATACTAATTTCTGGGAAAGTTATTGTCTTCTAGTATCCTGTAGGAACTTTGTGTTTTTTTTAGAGTAGTAATTTTAGTTGAAATTACTGCTAACCATTACTGATTTCTCTAAACAGAAGCGTATATGTAAATTGTTATAATTTTATTTATGAATGTCATCCATAAAAATGAAAAGTCGAATTCAAAGCACTCCTATTTTTCTATAAAATAAATGAGCCTGATGTATTTATAGTGTGGGGTTTTTTTGTTTACCTTAAAAGTTTTTCCAACAGTATGTGGCAGTAATGATGTATCTTAGTAGATACCATTATCTCCTTTGTATGGGCCCTAGTTAAGAAAAATTAATCAATAAACAAACTGCTACAAAATAATTGAAATACAAAATGGTACACAAGATATTTGTCAATCTAGGCACTTAAGTTACAGGAGAAATGAAAGCGTGAAATAAGTGAGTAGGGTGGGACTTCCAAGATCATCTGATTTAATCGTGTTATTTTACAGATGAATTTGAGGACCAGAGATTGCACTAATGACTTGTTGACCGACTGGCTTCTTTTAAACTTTTAATGCTAATAAAGTTGCAGTTCTGTGTTCTTGGTGTATCTCTTGACTTGTCTCAGGCTGAGTTCACTGCATTCCTTCACTTAAAAAAGTTGCTTTACAACCAACTCATCTTGTGTGTGTGTGTATGAAATGCTTTCAAATATGGTATAAAAGAGCCACTGAAACCATCATTTTGAGAAACCTTCTCTTGCTTGGTTTTCCCAGGGTGGTGTCCGAGTGCTCAGGTGATGATATAAGTGACAAAATTATATTGCATCAGTTTTTTACACAGGCAGCTGTATCCCATGTGTGGGATATAAGAGCAAATGAATGCGAAATGGGGCTCATTGGTATGAGAACCATATGCACGAACTGGCTTTGCCAGGATAGCCCTGATATCATGTACACTTTTAAAAAATAATAAAATATATTTGAAAGGCTTTTGATATGAATTCATGAATCCATGTTTATTGTTAGTTTCTTTGATTCATTTATGGGTTCGAAAATACCACCATGAGTTTATTTAAGGAACTTTTTAAAACTGACTCTCCAGTGTTAAAAACTTGCTTCCATTTCTCAGGTTGTTAAAGTATAAGGTTATTAAGGTTTTTAATTGTACATAATTGGGGAGTTAACCACATTGTGTTATCACACTTGTTCAACTTAAAAGTTATTTTGTACAAAGTTGCAGTAATTTTCACTGATAAAGCATACTTTTCTTTTACATAGCTAAATTCTAATTCCTGAATTGAAGGGTCCTTAACTCTTAGATCCACTACTTCTTTATTGAAATTAGAGCCATTTTTATAGGTTTCAGAAAAGCAGAAAATGTTTTAAGTTCAATTCTCATTGCATTTAAAGTAAAAAAAAAAGAAAAAAAAAAAAGAGTTTTTCTCATGGTATTTTTGTGACCACATAGTTCTGCTGAATTAATAGCACTTGCAGGTGGTAAATCTCTGTACTCACTGAGGACACAGCTGGTAGAGACTTTAGTTTCCAAGTCAGAGGATAAAAATCTCTGATTGGAATTCTTAGAACATATTTCATTGCTAGATTGGCATTTGAATTATAACCTAAGAACTCAGTTATAAACCTATCTCATTCTTTGTTTGGATTTAGCAACATAGTATTCTCCAGGAGCTTATCTAAGTATTCAGTGACTTCCTCTTCTATGGCATTGGCACAAAACAAACTCAAGTTATTCTGACCCAGACTATTCCCAGTGACCTTTATAAATTATGCTTTGGGTTTTGTACTTCTAAGGAGCCGGGTCAGTGTTTTAAAAGACCCTGAATAGATATAACTCAGTCTGCCAGACAAGACCTGGGGCCACTCTGGACCAGGGTAATTATACTGCCTCTCAACATAGACCTACCCCAGGCCTGACTTGAATACTCTCTGGAGGGATGAAGCAGGACTCTATTCTCCAGTCGTCCTTTACCTTAATGTCAGACTACTGCTAAGCTCCTAATTCTAACCAGCTGTCTTGAAAAATGCAATATCAGCTATTTATGCAATTGATCAAGCTGTATGTCGCTACCTATATGAACAGAGCTATATGAGGTTTATGATCTGTACCCTTTGTCCTAAGAAACTTATTGTTTGGGGACTAAGCTTTACATTTATCAAACAAGACTGAAACTGAACAGAATGTATTCATTAGAAACCAGATAAGTGATAAGAACAGTGAACATGGATGCATCTACTAAAAGTTCTAAATATTTAGAACACTGCATTTTAAATATTCTATCCAGTTGCCCTACAATGGATCAACTGTGTTTAGGACCTGCCATATCTTTCAATTTGCCTTTAGCACTGGGGGGTAACACATAATGACTAAATGGAAAACCAAAAGCAAGACAATCTGTCAGAAAATATATCTAGATTTTGACTTTAAAAACTAACAAGAGGGAATTGGAAAAAGGAAGTTTTTGCATGTCAGTGATTTAAAATAGGGAGTCCACTAGGATTTCTCAGTAGGTAAAACCCTATCAAATATTAGAAAAATTAACTTTTAAGCACATGCCTTTATGAGAAAGGAATGATACATTAAATGTAAGAGGCTGCTACTATTTAAGGTGTTGCCAAATCAAAGGTCAGTAATTATTGCCCAAGTCTAGAACAAGGTAGAAATGGAACAAACTGGTGTGAACTCAAGGATAATTCAACGCAGAGGCATTTTCAAGGATCATACATAAGAAAGGTCTTTCCAAGCTAAATGACTCTAGGAGCCTAAAACAGAGCTGTAATTAAGCAATAAGACATGACAAGGAGCACGTTTCCCAGTGATTATAAACATGCCTTAAGGGATAAGACACTAGGCCAGAGATTCATTCCTATGAGGACTGAAATAATAACCCTGCAATGTCTAGTGTTACTGATGCTAAGAGAGGAAGAAGCTGTGGGAGATGAACAATGGGAATGAGAATCATTTCATGAGCTAATACAGTTGTTGGGTAATCCTGCCATGTGTATAGTACATGTGGCCATCAGTTAGATCTGAAGCTGTGCAGTTGCACCAGAGCCTTCACTTAATTTAAAACTGCAGAATTGGCTTTCTCTTTTCCTTAACTATGTAAAAAAAACCAACAACAACAAAAAAACAGGTGATGAAAACAAACTTGAAGATCCACAGGCATTTTGAAAGAATCATAATTATAGTTGCTTTGACCTAGCTTTCATAACTGAAAAATAGCTGAAGTAACCAAAATACGTTCAATAACTTACCTCATGTAACTTTTGTTGCATGTTCTCTCAAAAATTACCAATAGACATGGCCCCAGTGTCACTTAGATCCAGACGTATCTCTAGCCTTTTAGTCTGTACTCTTCCTCCCACCGTTTATCTAGTGGTGGAAGAGAAGGAAAGCCTAGTCCTATTGACCAACTACATCTCACATTATGGTGGGGACAAGTTTACCAACGTGAGAACTGAGGTACTAGTAGTCAAGTTGTTAAGTGCCGTTGAGTTGTTTCCAACTCAGTGACCCTGTAATAGGGTTTCCGAGGAAACTGCTGACTTTGCAGTTCAAACCGACCTTTTCAAGTGCTTATCCTACATTGCCACAACAGGACTCCACTAGTAGTCTTGTCAGGTGCTGTAGAGTCAATTCCGACTCATAGGGTTTGTCTCACATTTCCGATATATTGTCAGGAGGGACCAGTCGCTGGAGAAGGATATCATGTTTGGTAGGGTAGAGGGTGAGAGAAAAAGAGGAAGATGGATTGGCAAAGTGGCAGCATCAATGGGCTCAAGCGTGGCAACGATAGTGAGGTAGGCCCAAGATCGGGCAGTGTTTTGTTCTGTGCATAAGGTTGCTATGAGTTGGTACCGACTCGATGGTACCAAGCAACAACAACAATAAAGGAGCAGTTGGTGAGCTTGAACTACCAACCTTGGGGTTCAAACCAACTTTGCAGTCCAGTGTATTAACCTGCAGCGTCGCTAGTAGTAAGTGCTGTCGAGTTGGTACCGATTCTCAGTGACCCTGTATAGGTTTCTTGAGGAGTGGCTGGCGAGCTTGAACTGCCGAGCTTGCGATTCAAACTGACTTTGCAGTCCAGCGCATTAACCCACAGTGCTACACCAGGACTCCCTAGTAGTCTTAGGGTGAGGCAAAAAGTTTCCAAACTCTGACATAGGCCTTGAAAAGCCCTTCTGTCTTTATTACTGAAAATTTCTCCATGTTTCCATGATTACTATTTATTACTTCACAACATAGTTGGCAGAGTTTTTCTGTGATTCTTAAATGTCTCCCCCAACACAGGACTGAGCTGTATCCTGGTCATAACACTGGACCGACAATGGCTTAGCTGCCACACCTAAATCTCTCTTTTAGGTGACTAGTATGTATCCTCTTTCAAAATCTCACCATAGGAAAATATCTGAAGGATTTGGGGGAGGCTTTTAGTCTTCCCCCGAGAGTGTCTGCATTTTAATGTAATGAAATATTTCAAATTTTTTTCTTAAATAACCTGTTAAGCTCTTGGCTGCTAACCAGAGTGGTTTGAACGCACCAAGTAGCTTCATGGGAGAAAAACAATGATGTACTTCTGTAACGATTATAGCCAAGTACCATTACTAAGTCATGTGGGACAAGCACTGGGATACTCAACACAAGGTCAGCAGTTCAAACCCACCAATTTCTCCTTAGAAACCCTGTACAGGCTCACTATGAGTAGAAAATGACTCAATGGTGCTTATCAAAAACAAGAACATGGGGGAAATACTGAATAATGCAGAAAACAACAAAAGAAGAATTAAGGCATATATAATAGACTCACTATACAAAAAAGAAACGGCCAATGTTCAACCATTTTAAAAGGTAGTATATGATCAAGAACCAATGGTACAGAAAGGAGCAGACCAAACTACACTGAAGGCATTGGTGAAAAACAAGACTTGTGAAATTGACAGAATACAAATTGAAATAGTTCAACAAACTGATGAAGCACAGGAGATGCTCACTTATCTATGCCAAGAAATTAGGAAGACAGCTACCTGGCCAACTGATTGGAAGAGATCCATATTTGTGCCCATTCTAAAGTGAGGTGACACATGGA
The DNA here is from genome assembly GCF_000296735.1 of Chrysochloris asiatica. Classification (NCBI taxonomy): domain Eukaryota; kingdom Metazoa; phylum Chordata; class Mammalia; order Afrosoricida; family Chrysochloridae; genus Chrysochloris; species Chrysochloris asiatica. The sequence goes on from NW_006408725.1 coordinate 4,509,515, forward strand.
ATGTAAAAATCATCAAACAATACCATTAATATCACACACACGTAAAATTATGCTGAAGATAATTTTTAAATGACTACAACAAATATATCAACAGTGAGCTTCCAAAAATTCAAACCAGACTCAGCAGAAGGTGTGAAACTAGGGATATCATTGCTGACATCAGATGGATCTTGGTTGAAAGTAGAAAATACCAGAAAGCTGTTTGGTTCATCTTTATTGCCTATGCAAAGGTGTTATATCGGGTGGATCATGACAAGCTGTGGATAATATTGAGAAGATTGGATACACCAGAACACTTAATTGTGCTCATGTGTAACCTGTGCATAGATCAAGAGGCAGTTGTTTGAACAGAACAAGGGGACACTGAATGGTTTAAAATCAGGAAAGGTGTGCAGCAGGGTTGTATTCTTTCA
>NW_006408725.1:4510281-4513230 GCF_000296735.1 Chrysochloris asiatica
ATCACCACTCATGGAAGCAGCGATCAAGAAATCAAATGACATATTGCATTAGACAAATCTGCTGCAAAAGGCCTCTTTAAAGTATTCAAGAGCAAAGATATTAGTTCAAAGACTAAGATGTGCCTGTCCCATGCCAGAGCACTTTCAGTCTCCTCATAAAGCATGTGAAACTTGGACAATAAATACGGACGACAATAGAAGAATGGATCCATTTGACTTATGGTGTTGGAAAAGAATATTGAAAGTACCATCGACTGCCAGAAGAACAAACAAATATGTGTTGGAAGAAGTACAGCCAGAATGCTCCTTAGAAGCCAGGATGCTGAGACTTCATCTCTCATACTTCTGGCATATTATCAGGAGGGATTAGTCCCTAGAGAAGGACAGCATGCTTAAAGTGGAGGGACAGTGAAAAACAGGGAAACCGCCTATGAGATGGATTGGCACTATGGCAGTAGCAAAGGGCTGAAGTGTAACAACTATTGTGAAAATGGCACAGAATTGGACAGTGTTTTGTTCTGTTGTGCATAGGATTTCTGTGAGTCGGAATGGACTCAACAGTACCTAGCAACAACAACAACAAAATGAGTAGGATGTCAATCTTTTTTTATTCAATTTAATATTTGATGATTTAAAAAACAGCCAAAAAATAACATAAGTGGCGGTTCTACTCTGTCACTATGAGTAAGAATTAACTTGACGACACCTAAAAACAAAATGGAAGTTTTATTTCCCTTAATGACTCTCAAGAATCAAAGAGCATTTATAAAAATTAGTGGGGCACTTCTGATGGACATATTTGGCTTGGACAGTGTTTTGGCGATCACATTCATTGGAAGACACTAGAAGACCGAAAGAGAGAAGCTGCTGCCAGTGCATTGTTCCCCATGGTGATTACCCATAAATCCTGGTGTGGAGCTTACAAAGCTTCAAAGCCCAAATTTGCAGAATCTACAGAGTCCTGATGTGGCACTGTGGATTAATGCACCAGACTGTAAAGCCGTTTGAACTGCAAGGTTGGCGGTTCAAGCTCACCAGCTGCTCCTCGGAGACCCTATACAGGGTTGCTATGGGTCGGAATCAACTCGATGGCACTTAACAGAAATTTCAGAACTTTCTGATAATTTTGTTATGGTAAATCTTGAGGATGAAGAGGAACCAAAGGATGAAGATTTCAGCCCAGATGGGGGTTATATTCCACGAATCCTTTTTCTGGGTCCCAGTAGAAAGGTGCATCCAGAAATCATCAATCAGAGTGGAAACCCAGCTACAAGTATTTCTACATCAATGACAAGCAAGTTGTTCAGGGAATGAAGTAAGCTCAGGAGAGGCTGACAGGTGATGCCTTCAGAGAGAAGCATCTTGAAGATGAGTTGTAATGTAGATGTACTCCTTCTTTCATGAAAGTTAATGTTCTGGAAGGAGAGCAGCAGGAAAGGCATACTGAGGAATTGTCCAGAACGACCATGAAAACTTGCTCTGCCTACACTGAAAGGAACCCTCTCACTGTGGGAAGTTCTGCTGACAAACTGCTCTCCATGTCTGTGAAACTAACAAAATGGAGCCGACTTTTTTTATATATAGTCAATGTTTTTTCATTGAATATAAAAAAGTAAACCCTTTGACACAAAACTTTTAAGAGCTATTTGGGGGTTTAATCCTCACACTTAGGTATTTTAATCCCCCCCTGCCTTTTCCTTCTGCTTTACTCACCTTGGTGGTGAAAAAAGGTCAGTAGCATATTTTCTAAAATGTTAAAATTGCTGACATAGCTTATCAGTGTTTTTAAAGATAACAAATGGTAAATGTAGATCAGTTATCCTACCCACTCCTAAGAATACTGACCTGTATTTTCTCTTCAGAATAATTTTGGGCTTCTTCCCAAATTCCTGTGACATCTTCCTCTTTACCTGCTTGGGCTTTCTGTTTGCACACATGCGTGTCCAGGAAGGGCTGTATGCTTGGACTCAGCTTCAGCTGGAAGCATGCTTTCCCCTTGTTACTGCTGGAGAAACTCAAACCTTCAAGCTCTAGGTGGAGCCATTTTTGTCAAATCATCAGCTGTATTTTTGTACCAGGGTAAACATAAATGTATATAAATCGTTCCATTAAACTTTAATAGAATTATAAACAAAAAATAGTGGGGGACACTCTGCTGGTTACCACAGACGTGGCTGGTCCCTATCCGGGTACACCCCAAGTAAAGCCCCTCTCTACTGGCATCTCCTCATGTAGGTGAGTGACATAGTTGTGAGCCCTATCAAAGTGAGTGGAGATATATCCACACCAACTCCGGCACCTGGATTCAGGTGAGGCATGCTCCAAACCTGCAGAATTGGTCCTGACCATTCCTAGACTAGCCCTAACTAGAAGAAACAGCTGAACAGAAGCTTGAGGAGAAAAAAAAGAGAGAGAACCTTGATCTGCACCAGCCAACCATGTTCACTGCTGCCAACTAGAACTTTTGCATGTGACTTTGAAGGCAGAAGGCAGTTGGTGGTGGAGAGGTATATCACTTATTGGCAGAGAGAAAGGTATGACATTTTCTCTTGTACCCCACATTACTCTGGTTACCACCTGTGTATACTTTCTTCCCCTCTTTTGTCTTCCCTTGTTTTTTATCCTTTCTATCTCCACTTTTATTTTGTCCTCTTGTTTCTGCTACTCTTTCCCTACTGCTGCTGCTGCTTCTTTCTATCTTGGTTTTTCTTTACTACTCTCTGGCCTCTTTCTCTTTTCTTCATCCTTCTTCCTACTTGTGTCTAGTTCTCTTTCTTTCTTTTCATTTTCTCCTGATTTTTCCTTTTTATTTCTCTCTCTCCCTCTTTTCTCATTTTGGTTGTTGTATTCTTTTTCTACTTATTGCCTTCTCTTTTTTCCCCTTCGTTATTTTGTTTTTTCACCATTGTTTGTTTGTGTTCCTTCTGTCTTGTATGTGTGTTTTCTCTT
>NW_006408725.1:4518315-4530093 GCF_000296735.1 Chrysochloris asiatica
TTCCCTCTTTTGGGTTACTGCATCCATAGGTGTAGGTCAAGTTCATGTTCACTAACTTTTTATGGGAAGGAAAGCGTCCTCAGATAAGCAAAGCATAACTTAAGAAGAAGAACCAAGTTGAAGGACCTCACATCCTGATCTCAAAATCTACTACACAGCTACAGTGGTCCAGACATCCTAATATTGGTGGTGGTGGTTATGTGCTATGGAGTCGGTTCCAACTCATAGCGACCCTATACAGGGTTTCAGAGACTGTAAATCTTTACAGGAGCAGAAAGGCTCATCTTTCTCCCACAGAACAGCTGGTAGTTTCGAACTGCTGACCTTAAGGTTCGCAGCCCGATTTGTAACCACTACACTACCAGAGCTCCTTATCCTAATATTAGTGCCATCAGTGGGGCAAAATTGAGAACCCAGAAGTAAATCCATCTATATACAGTCAACTGGTTTTTGACAAAGGGCTAAAATACATTAATTGGGGAAGCGATAGTCTATTTAACAAATGTTGCTGGCAAAACTAGAAATTCATTTGCAGAAGAATGAAACACAATACCCATATCTCACACTATATATAAAAACAAACTCAATATGAATCACAGACCTAAATGTAAAATCTAGAACTATAAAGATCATCAGTGCAAAAATAGGGACAAATTTAGGGGCTCTGATATATGGCATAAATACATTGTCAAACATAACTAAAAACACACAAAGGGTAAACAGACAAAATAGATGACTGGGACCTCCCCCAAATTAGGCACTTGTGTGCATAAAAAAAAAAAAGATTTCACCAAAAGAGTAAAAAGAGAACCCACAGACAGAGAAATTTTTTTGTAATTCTATATCAGACAAGGGACTTACCTCTAAAATTTATAGAAAACTACAATACCTCTAGAAGAGAAAGACAAATGGTCAAATTAAAAAATGGGCAGAGGACGTGAATAGACACTTCACTAAAGAAGACGTTCAAGCAGCCAACAAACATAGGAAGAAATGTTTGTGATCATTAGCCATTAGATACAAGTCAAAACAACAATGATATATCTCATCCCAGCATTAATAGCAAAGTTAAAAAACAAACAAAAAACCAGAAAACAAAAAAAATTTGGCATGGGTACAGAGAGACGGGGACCATCCTACATTTCTGGTGGGACTGAAAAATGGTTCAACCACTATGGAAAATGGCATGATACATTCTCAAAAAAAAGTTGGAAATAGAAATACCATATGACCCAGCAATTCCTCTACTTGGTATATATATATATTCCCAAGTAATAAGAGCCTTGCTTTGAGTAAATATTTGTATACTCCTGTCTATTGTAGCATTATTCACAATATCAAAATGATGGAGACAGCCTTAATGCCCATTAGTGGAAGAATAGATAAATAACCTTTGGTACATACATACAATGGGATACTATGCAACACTGTAAAACAATGAATCTGCAAATCACCTCATAACATGGATGAATCTGCAGGACATTAGGCTAAGTGAAATTAATCAATCACAAAAGGACAAACATTGCAAGAGACCACTTTTTTGTAAAAAATCAAGAAAAATATTCAAGCTAAAAGAAACGTTCTTTGGTGGTTACCAGGGATGTGAGAGAAGAAAGAGTAATTCACTGTCTAGAGGGTAAACACATGTTGATTTAGATAATGGGGAAAGCAATATACAAGAAGTGAGAGGTTGGCAGCAGAATGATGAAGACAGGTGAAGATACAGAGTGGAATGCAAGAGTTAGAGGGAGTAGAGGTAAGTACTATTATATGCACAATCCTGGAACAACAGTGTTCTATGGGTAGATACATGGACAGATACACAGATGAGCAGGGAGGGGAGGAAGAATAGGAGTATACCCACAAATACATGCGTTTGACAGAGAGTATTTGTACATGGGTATTTACCTTTGCTCAAACAGGGGTCAAAATGAGGAAAACTTCTTAGAAATTCCCAAAAGTCTTAAAGCTGTGCCTGGGGATTCAGTACCAAAGTCTCAGGGGATACCATGGTCAATTGGAATAATACAGTCCACAAAGACAATGTTCTACTTTGTTTAGTAGTGACTAGGCTATTAAAAGCTCGGGAACGACCATCTAAGGTATAGATTTTGGTCTTTCTATGTGTGGAAAAAAGAAGAGTGATGAAAATTTAAGATAATTGGTATCAGCTAGTCCAAAGAACCAATGGAATATGTGAACTTTAGTCACCATGACTTTGAGACCAGAAGAACTAGATGGTATCTGGTATCTGGCTACCCTTACCATCCACTCTGAAAGAGATCAATTTAGAAGATCCTGGATAAAGTGGAAGAAAACTATTTTTTAAAAAGACTGGGTTTGACTGGTTAGAAGGAGACTGGAGGAACCTGAGACTATAAGCCCTCAACCAACCTTTCAGTCTGGAATGGAACTCACCCTCATGCTCCTGTTTTCAGCTATGCAGTAGATAGTAGATTCACCAAGGAAAAGTCAACCATTCAAGATCAAAGGGCAACATTTACCTAAGGAGAAAGTTGAGAAGAGATGGTTAGAAAGGTGGAATGGAAATAAGAACCACAGGGAAGAAGTGAGATAACTATTGTTTCATGGAGGGGATTGCAATCACTGAGATGATTTTACATTTGTTGAATGTAAAACTGATGATCTCCTCTGCAAATGTTCACTCAATTCACAGTATTTCATACACAGAAAATGGGGTGAGTGGTGTTGCTGGGACAGGATTTGGGATCACGCTAAAATCATATCCTTCTGCATGGCCTGTGAAAAGAGTTCCCGAAACTTTAGTTATCTGTACTATATAGTAAACCTCATTTGAATAAAATGATCACAACCTGTCCTCCTTCAACTTCCTATTGCTAGTTCAGTGCTTTTAGAAAAGTGAAAACAACTCTACCCTCCTAGGTATCTATATCAGTCATTTATGGTTGCATAACAGATCACCCCACAACTTAAAACCTTAAAACAACAATTGTCTACTTGTTTATGCTACTGTTGTTGTTGTTATGTGCCATGGAGTTGGTTCTGACTCAAAGCGACCCTGTACAGGGTATCCAAGGCTGTAAATCATTACAGGAGCAGAAAGCCTCATCTTTCTCCCCTGGAACAGATGGTAGTTTCGAACTGCTGACAGTGAGATTAGCAGCCCGATTCATAACCACTATGCTACCAGAGTTCCTTGTTTATGTTACTATGAATCAGCAATTTGGTATCGACTTAGCTGGGAACTTCTGCTAGTTTTCTGAGGATCACACATACGAAAACTAATCTGTTTTCTCACCTGGGGCTGGATGTTCTAAAATAGTCCCACCCACATTCTGGCAGTTGGTGCTGCTTACAATTGCAACGATTCTCTCCTACCTAAGGAAGCTAACATGTGCTTCCAAGTTGGCAAATGTGGAATCTTACAAAAATTCAACAGTCACATACATCATTTTTGCTGCGTTACACTGGTCAGAGAAAGTCACAAGATCAGACCAGATTCAAGTAAGGAAGAAAGGAACTCTTCAACTTGAAGGAAGAGGCAAGAAAGTCACAGTGCAAAGGGGCCTTCATATACAGAGGGAGGCGTTGTGACCATATTTGCAAATAATCTAAAAGAATTAACACAATCTGCCCCTTGACTACAATAATTCACATCTATTTCATATGCAAAACTCATTCACATCCTCCCCACCAAAAGTCTTATCTCATTATAGTTTCAGACTTGAAGTTGAGGGTTTCATCTACCTTGAGTGTTAACTTTTCTTAAGGCCTATGAACTATAATGTAAAATTAGCTGCCCCTTTCCCCTGGGGTGAGATAGAGGCAAGATGGTTTTAATAAATGTTCCCTTTGACAAAGAGGTAGAACAGGAGATACACATTGAAGACACTGGCTCATAAAAAATCCTGATACGTAGTTTGGGACAGGTTGTCAGGGTCCCCTCCTCCGGGGACAGTAAGAATTCTTTGATTAAATCCTAATTCTGCTCCCTGAGGAGAGTTTACTAGTGTTCTCCACAGTTCTTAGCTCTACACTCTGAGATCTCTTTTGTTCCAATAGAAATTGGCCCATGTTTGCAGTTGAGTAGCTTTCTCAGCCTTTTGTTTTCCCCACAGGGTCCAGAGACCATCTTTAATTTGTAATTTCTCAGTTATAATTTAAGATATTGGCGCTTTGGTCAATGTACCTCTCTTAAAAACTTTGTTGGTTTCCTTTGAATCTTCCTGGGATTCATTCATAACCCTAAAGCTACATACATATTTATTTTCTATGAAGACCTCTCTTGTTTTTTAATATGTGAGACAATACCCTTAGAGTTCTTAGAAGACCTTGTTTCTAACTGAGAGATTCAACTAGGCACCATTTTAAATATTTCTGAGGTCTTAAAAGTTCTCTGCATCACTCCTTGATGCAATCACTGAGATTATACTTTCATAATCATCTGCCATCTGGAGAGGTGGCAGTTTTATTTTCCTACCCAGCTAGTCCTGGCCTTCTCTGTTGTTGTTATGTGCCGTGGATTCTGTTCTGACTCATAGCGACCCTGTAAAGGGTTTCTGAGGCTGTAAATCTTTACGGGAGCAGAAAGCCTCATCTTTCTCCCTCGGAGCTGCTGGTAGTTTCGAACTGCTGACCTTGCGGTTTGCAGCCTGTAACTACTACGCTACCAGAGCTCCTTTGTTGTAGTTGCTGCTAAGTGCCATTGAGATGGTTTCAACTTACAGTCACCCTATGTAGGATTTCCAAGACTTTAAATCTTTGTGGGAGCAGAAAGTCTCATCTTTCTCCCATGGAGCAGTTGGTGGGCTTGAACTACCAACATTGTGGTTCACAGTCCAGTGCTTGCTCATCCTATGGCCCTCTATGCTTTCTCTAAATTCTGCTTGCAATCTTGAATAGTTCCTTTTATTCCTTTTGTATCACTCTTTTGTAACACCTTAATATATACATCTGAAAAATTAGTTCCAATGCACAGTGACCCTATGGGTGTCAGGGTAGAACTATACTCCATACAATTATCCATGGCTGGTTTTTCAGAAGTAAATCACCAGATCTTTCTTCTCTGGGAGAACTCCAACTTCTATTACATATATCAAGAAGCACTCAATTGGCACTTTGAGCATTCAGTCTAGAGATCTCTTTAGTCATAAATTTATTAGGTACTCTTTCTATCTTGACCCAACTCGATGGCACTTAACAACAACAACAACTTTCTATCTTATAAGTTATCACAAGTGATTTTTTTTGCCAATAGTTCCACCAATCTGAAACTGTACACAAGAAAAGAAAGAATTTTACTCTGTATGTTCTTTGAGTAGCACAATTGACCTAAGTACTTGACTACTAATTGAAAGGTTGGTGGTGTAAACCCACCCATAGGAACCTTGAAAGAAAAATCTGGCAATCTGATTCTGAAAGGTCACAGACTAGAAATCCCTATAGAACACAGTTCTACTCTGCTGACCTGGGGTCACCAAGAATCAGGATCGACTTAATGGCAACTGGTTTGGTTTTCACTCTCTATAAATCATGCCTCAGTAACCCTGCCGGTAAGAAAAACTGTTGTTGGTTTGATTTTTAACTCACAAGGACCCCATGTGACAGAATAGAACTGTCATATTGGGTTTTCTAAGGTGTAATCATTATGGGAGCAGATCGCTAGGTTTTCTTCAGGTAGCCACTGGGTGTCTTTGAACCACCAACCTTTTGGTTCACAGTTAAGCACCTAATAGTTGTGTCACCAGGTCTCCTTTAAGAAAAATGTAAAACAAACAACCATTGCCTGCCAAGTCAATTCCAACTCACAGAGACCCTATATAACAGATTAGAATAGCCCCACCGGGTTTTTAAGGCTATAAATCTTTATAGAAGCAGACTGTAGCTGCTTTCCCCTGCAGAGAGACTGATGTGTTTGAACCAGTGACCTTTCGGTTAGCAACCACCTGCTTAACCACTGTGCCACCAGAGTTCCTCAAGGAAAAAATAGTGACTTAGAACATTTTATTTATTCATAATTCTGTGAGTTCTGCTGTTCTCTTCGCAGAATCCAAAATAAATAAAATGATTGTTATTTTAAGACACTAAATAAATACATTTTGGGGTTGTTGTTGTTAAGTGTTGTTGTTAAGTCAACAGCGACTTCCAAGGAGTGACTGGTGTGTTTGAACTGCTCACCTTTAGGTTAGCGGTCCAGTGTTTATCCTACAGTGCCATACCAGATTTAGAGTGTTATTGTTGTTAAGTGCCATTAAGTTGGTTCCAACTCATAGTGACCTTGTATAGGGTTTCCGAGGAGCAGCTAGTGAGCTTGAACCACCTTGCAGTTCAAACCAACCTTACAGTCCAGCACCACAGCAGGATTTGGGGTTTTTGTTGTTAAGTGCTATTGAGTCCGTTCCAACACTGTATAGGCTTTCCCAGGAGGAGCTGGTGAGGTTGAACTGCTGACCTTGAAGATCAAACCTACTTTTCAGTGCAGCGCCATTAGCGCACATTGCCACACCAGGACTCCAGGAATTAGGGCAGGGGGACTTACTATGTAACAAAGGATAATATCATGCTGCTGTTGTGTACTGTTGAATCAATTCCAACTCATTATATCATTATGAGATGACATATCACAGTAGATTGAATCAGGAGTGTTTGCATGTCCTGGGAGGCAATGAAAACTGGGCAGTTCACATACGATCAGCCACCTTTGGCTATATACCATATCTAAATGATGGCTGAACCATCCAATCAGAACTTCCATATGGGAAAGTGGTTAGTGCAGTGCACGGAGCGTTGTAGGTCATACAAGCTCAAATAGCTTCTAGAAGGAAGGGTATTACTTTACTTTCTCAGAACCACATGAAGCCTTCCTCAGCACATCTCAGAGTCCAGTTCTTGGTTGTTATCTGTCCAGACTAACATCCTTGATGGTGTATACAGTAGAGTCTGATCCTTGGTACTCAATCCATATGGATTTTCATCATCCCTGAAACTAGACTGTGGGATCCCTCCAGGGCTATCTCTTGGCTACATCTACAGGGGCACAGAGAATATTAGTCTACCTCCTTCACTGCTCTGAAACCAGGAAAACCAATGTGAGGTAACCCCAGTCCCTTGTGTTCTAAATATGCCAGGCAGCTTCTTTGGCACAATGTTGGAGGCCGGGTACCTCTCTGAGGTTTGCTTTCTCCAGAATTCCAACCAGAAGCAAGGCACAGGTCTCCATGTTCTCAGAACTTGTGTGAACCTTACTCAGAGGGTCGGTCTGTGGAGGAGACAGGAGGAGAATGCAGGAACTCTTCTACTAAGCCCCTTGCTTCTCCTTAGTAATTGCCTACTGTCCCTCAGCCAGGGGAATTTTTATCTTACAAGGGCAGGAAGGAAAAAAAAAAAACAAAAAACCTGGCTCAAATGGATCACATATCCATCCAAATCTTTTTTTTTTTGAAGTCTGAATCTCAGCATTTTAAACTCTAAAGCCAAGAATTTGTCTCTTTTGTTCTCTGATTCTGCTGTGACAACCCTCCCTAAAGGCAATGAATGACTCACGGTTTAGCTTCTGGGATGGGGGAAGGTCAAGAGTAAAATTAAGTCACAGAGAAAACACCTTGGCTAATAGCTCTACATATTATTCAGTTAAACTAGGATTTCTATTGTCTTGTTGTTGTTGTTAAGTGCTGTCAAGTCTGTTCCAACCCATAGCAACCCTGCATAGGGGTTCCAAGGAGCAGCTGGTTAGTTTGAACCACCAAACTTGCGGTTCAAACTGGACTTATGGTCCAGTGCATTATCTTACAGCACCATACCTGGACTTCTATTCTCCTATTATCTGCTAGCAGGGGTTGCGAATCGGGTTGCGCACCGCAAGGTCAGCAGTTGGAAACTACCAGCTGTTCCGTGGGAGAAAGATGAGGTTTTCTGCCCCCATAAAGATTTACAGCCTCGGAAACCCTGTGCAGGGTCACTATGAGTCGGAACCAACTCCAGGCATGTAACAACAACAATTATCTGCTAAATGGAAATAAGCCTGCCCTTCTACTTTCTTGTGAAGTCTCCTGCATTAAATCAGGTTCTTTGGAAGTAACCCATAGAAACCAATTCATTTTTTCCCTCTCTCTGCAGGAAAATGAAATGCAGGTCCTAGGAGGAGTGGAAAGAGCAGAGTCTGATAATAGAAATGTAAAGGAAACTCATGAAAGCACCAAAAATCTGAATTTCCATAAGAACCTTGCTTTTCTGGTTTCTGATCCTCTCTGCATAACGACTTGCTTTGATCTCTCTATGACTTTCTCTAGCCCCTCTGCCTAAATTCTGATTCCTCCTCCTATCATGTCAAGACTGAAATCTCTTGTTCTGTCTTCAAAATAACTGCAAAGTACCTATGACCAAAGGAGAAAACCCTTGAAAAAGTGGAGACTGAGCAAATAACACCTTAGATGTCCAGTATACCGTTCTCTGAATAGAAGTAACTGCACTTTTACTGAATTACCTTAGCAGAAAAAAGGACTGGCTGAGCTCTGGTAGCATAGTGGCTATGAATTGGGCTGCGAACCTCAAGGTCAGCAGTTCGAAACTACTAGCTGTTCCGCAGGAGAAAGATGAGGCATTCTGCTCCCGTAAAGATTTACAGCCTTGGAAACCCTGTACAAGGTCACTATGAGTCGGAATCGACTCCACGGCATATAACAACAACAACAATCTGTTTTGGTAATGATTATTGTTGTTCAGTGCCGCCAAGTTGTTTCTCACCCATGTTGTTGTTGTTATGTGCTGTGGAGTCGGTTCCGACTCATAGCGACCCTGTACAGGGTTTTTGAGGCTGTAAACCTTGACGGGAGCAGAAAGCCTCATCTTTCTCCCACGGAACAACTGGTAGTTTCGAACTGCTGACCTTGTGGTTCGCAGTCCAATTCATAACCACATAGCAACCCCGTATAGGGTTTCCAAGGAGCGGCTGGTGAGCTTGAACCACGGACCTTGTGGTTCAAAATGACTTTGCAGTCCAGCATATTAGTCCACAGTGCTACACCAGAGCAAAGGAAACCCTTAAGTATTTTAAGAAATACTTACAAATGTACTTAGATCATGATATAGGGGAGAAAAGACACTATAGCATGAAACTTAAGAATAATATACAGACTATTAAGTCTTAAACAAAAGTTACCATGAGACAAAGACAAACATAGAGGTAAATCAAAGACTCCATGATGAGTTCCCAAAGTTCTAAACTCCACATGGTGACCTTATATAGGGTACAGTTACCAAAGCAATCTTCTTCCAAACCATGACTGACAGCAGCAGCCATACATCACATACAAATGCCAGGCTTACCGAAAGCAGAGAGGGAACTATTGCAGATAGGAGAGTTTACAGTCTGAGGCTCTTGGGTTATGACATCACAACTAGTTGATCATTAAGGAATGTGCCTAGGAATGTTACTATGAGGTCTCGGTGAGAGAAGTGCCCTTCAAAACCCCTTTAAATATACTGTTTTAAACTCTGGCAGTTCAGCTGTCAGAGGTGCATGAGGTACTCAAGAAAAATTGGCATCGGAACACGTAAACTAGGCACAAGAGGGAATTAAGTTCGGCCTGGCTGGAGTCATTCACAGGCAAAAAGCCTTCAGATTTCATGCTTTACAGCAATCAAAATCTGAACACCAATTTCTTCTGGAATTTTCATGATATCAAAACAAATAAATGAACACTTGGTGTGTAAAATACCTGTTTTGTAAGTATACAAGGTTTTGATGTTATAATTGAAGTCTGTTTTAATTACATATTAAAACAAAATTACCTTATGGAACAGTTTTCTGTAGCATGGGGTCACCATAAGTCAGAATCAACTTAATGGTAACTGGTTTAGTTTCGGTTAAACTACCTTAGACCCTTATCTGTACCTACCAAGTAGCACTTTATCACATGGCTTTCCTTTATAGCTGTTTATGGACATGTGTTGGACTTCTGGTGTGGCACTGTAGGATCAGCAGTGAACTGCAAACCACAAGGTCTGCAGTTCAAACCTACCAGCTGCTCCTTGGAAACCCTAGGGCATCTATCAGAACCGATTCAAAGGCCCTTCATAACAACAGCTCTTTCTTCTAGTGGACCACCAGCAACTTGTGGCCAAGAACTTCATTTCCCTTCCCTGTAAAGACACAGTGCCTTGCACTTAATAGGTATTCAAAAGTATCCATTGAATGCTCAAATGAATAAACAGAAAGAGTTCATTGAATCTATAAGGCTCTGTATTCAATGGCCACTATGAAGGGACAATTGTAAGGAATTTAAACTAGTACAATTTTGAACAAATATCCAGATATCTTCAATTTTTTGGAGCACACTTAAAATTTTCTCTAGGCAGAGAAGGAGTTAAGCTGTTTTGCACTGTGTTCATGGACTTCTGACATGATATAAAACACTACAATTTTGGCTTTTCCATTTTAGCTGACATAGTTTAAGTTGATGAATATTTTGATTTGTGCCAGTCTCAGGACGTTTTAAATACTATCCCTGCAGGAGCCAAGCAGTCCAGTCATAATCATAACAAGATGCTTGTCAGTCAAAAGTACCGGAAGATTGTTTAGGTGCAAAGAAAGCATTTTTCCCTGAAAGGAAACAGGGCAATTGAAATCACCTACTTTTCAAGGCATTGAAGTCAAAACTGTTACCAGCTTCGTGGTGTGAAAATCTAAGTCTGTGCACTCCTTTGGTCAGATTCCAGTATGTCCCGGGGCTATCCAGCCCAAAAGCAAGTTACAGTCTAAAGTTCAGAAGAAATTAGATGAAATGAAAAGTACGGCGATCAGGGTTGATTTTCCCATCATTATTTGCAGGTCACTATTTCAGCAGGGAATATATAATGAAATCCCTTCCATCTCTGCAGTCAGTGCACCTTAGGATAGGTTTACAGAGCCAACTAAATCAGAGAATTCAGGCAATTACATAAGATCAAGACAAAAGAAAGTGATTTTTATTTTCCTGAACAGACTGAGCAATGGTAAAACAGACCTTAAGGTTATGTTGTAGGAAATACTTGCACTATAGCAGGCAAAATGTAAAAATCCACATAGAATTGGTTCCGAAGTAAAAAAAAACAAAAAAAGCCAGAAACCACAGTGGGAGAAAGAAAGGAGAAATGTCTGGAAAAATGGCTTTCAAAATTGGAGGCAGCCCAGAATTATCCAGAACTTTGGATATGTTGATGTCAGGACCTTATTTTTTTCAATGTTTGTGTGACCTCAACAATTCCAGCTGCTAAAAAAATTTGCTCAGCAAGCTTGGCCTACCAAAAGAAAATTAAAAACCAAATCTGGTATGGTCCCTCTAATTGTAGTGATAGTAATTTTTACATGGAAATGAACCAGTTAAATGTAAAGTTATATAACAGAAAGAACACCATTCACCCTCCAATAATTCCATATACCCCATGCTGATATCAAAAGAATCTCCTCATGGGAAAGGACAATGTGGAAAGCAGAGGAGAACAAAAATCTGGTGTTCAGAATCCGCTGGGAGCTTCAGACAAATATAAAGCAATGATTTCATGTGGAAGATACATTTCTCACATTCTTCAATCAGTTGCATTGGCTAAAAATTCATGTATCCAGCTATATGAACACCAGCCCACCCAAAGAAGAATCTGAGTGGGTATTAGAAAATATATCCAGATTGGAAATCTAATCATTTCTTGAACTGTTACCAATGTTCTTCACTAGTTGACCATTCTTTTTTCTTTTAATGTTTTATTGTGAATTATATGATAGTTTACACGGGAGAACTTTAGTTTTACATTCATTCCATC
>NW_006408725.1:4530193-4531384 GCF_000296735.1 Chrysochloris asiatica
GGTGCACATACTTCCATCCCCTAATCACACCCACCAGAAAGCTGTACAGAGTACCTAAGAACACCCCAATATGCAATCATCGATTACGTAAAAATCCAAGAATACAACAATATCTCAGAAGCAGCAGATGATTTCTGTTCACACTAAGAAACAAGACAGAGTGGCCAAAATAAGTGACCAAGAGGCAGAGCTAGAAAATATTTTTGAGCAAAGGAACTACCTGAAAAAGTATTCAAGAGAATGATATTTAGGTATCTCCAAATGACTGACAGAAAGGTTGAGGAAAACAACAAAGAATTCAGGAAAACACTATAGGAAAAAACAAAGAAAGAAACAAAATAAATAAAGATTGGAGATAATGCAAATCTTGCAAACAGAAATCCAACAGATTAATACCAAGATTTCAAAAATGGACAATACACTGAAAGGGCAAAGGGGTAAATATGAATCATAAGAAGTCAAATATGTGAGCTTGAAGAGAAATCTCTCAATACTAGTAGGCTAGAAAAACAATCAGAAGAAAGAATTTAAAAATCTGAAGATAGCCTAAGATTCATGTAAGACAACATGAACAGGAATATTTTATGGGTGATAGAAATTCCAGAACAGGAATAGACAAAGAAAAGCTCAGAAAAGATAGTCAAAGAGCTGTTGAAAGAAAACTTTCCTAATATCATGAAAGATGGGAAGATGAGCATTCAAGAAGCTGAGTGAACCCCAAATAGCATAGACTCCAAAAGAAAATCACCAAGACAGATCATAATCAAACTCTCCAAACTCAAAGTCCAGGAAAGAATCTTGAGGGCAGCTTGGGAAAAAAAAAAAAAAATTATTACAAGACAATAGATAAGACTAAGCGATTTCTCAGCAGAAACCATACAGGCAAGAAGGCAATCGGAAAACATATACAAAACTCTGAAAGAAAAAAAATTACCAACCAATAATTATATGCCCAGCAAAACCGTCCTTCAAATATCATGGTGAAATTAGAATGTTTCCAGATAAATAGAAATTAAAGGAATTTGTAATAGCCATATCAACTTTACAAAAATTCTAAATGGATCCTTTGGACTGAGAATTAACAACAGCAGACAATACCCTTAGATTGACATACACATTAACACCACTCAGAACTCAATCCAAATATAGAAGTATAAAAAGTAAAACAAACATACAAGATAGGGAACCAGA
>NW_006408725.1:4531883-4533036 GCF_000296735.1 Chrysochloris asiatica
ATTTGGAATCAAAATACCAGCAGAATCACAAAAACACACACGCAACAAATGCCTGCAATTAATTCAAACCTATCGATATTTACACTGAACACTGATGTATTAAATGTAGCAGTCAAGAGTAAGAGTAGCAGAATGGACAAGAAAACATGATTCTTCAATATATTTTCTATAAGAGATGCGCTATACACAAAGACATAAATAGATTAAAAATCAAAGGATGGAAACATATATAAAGCTAATGGAAATTAAAAATGAAAAGGAGTGGCAATATTAATTTCTGATAAAATAGACTTTAAGTAAAAATCTGCATAGGGGGCAAAGAAGGACTTTATCCCATGACTTAAGGGTCAATTGATCAAGAAGACATAACCGTAATAAATATCCATGCTTCAAATGAAGGAGCCTCAAAATACATAAATAAAACTTTTATAGAATTGATAAAAGAACTATACAACTCTACAATAGTAGTAGGAAATGTTTAATACACCACTTTTGATGAAGGACAGAGCAACTAGAAAGAAACTTAACAGACACAGAAGAACTAAATAGCAAAATCAACCAACTTGACCTCATAAACTTATACAGAGCACTCAATGAAACAACACGATACACACTTTTTTTTTTCAGCGTACATGCAACATTCTTCAAAATAGACCATATGTTAGGTCACAAAGAAAGCATGGATAAATTTTAAAACATCAAAATACAATGCATTTTTTTCAGCTTATGATGCTATAAAATAAGAAATCAACAATAGAAAGATCAAGGGGAAAAAGTCAAATGCACAGAAACTGAATAACACCTTGCTATTGGCAAATACAATGAAATTTTTAAAATTCCTAGAATCAAATGAGAATGAACAGACAACGTACCAAGACCTTTGTGACATAGCAAAAGAAGTGCTTATGGGTAATTTGTAGCAATAAATTGAACACATCCAAAAAGAAGAAAGAACCAAAAATCAGTACATTAATGCAACAGCTCCAACAATTAAAAAAGAGCAGCAACATAAGCCTACAACAACCAGAAGAAAAGAAATGCTAAAGATTAGAACAGATATAAATGAAATGTTGTTGTTGTTGTGTGCCGTCGAGTCGGTTCCGACTCATAGCGACCCTGTACTGGGTTTCCGAGGCTGTAAATCTTTACAGGA
>NW_006408725.1:4538204-4540489 GCF_000296735.1 Chrysochloris asiatica
GGACTTACAAGCCTTCTAGTGTGGTGTTTCTGACTATTCCTTTCTCTCCCTCTCCAGTGTCTACTCTGACCTGCCTAGTCAGGGAAGCGCCGGAAGTCCATTCTCTAGTTGACCATTCTTAAAGTTGTCTTACAGTACGCCCAATATTAATCTCTATTTTACAGATAATGAAAGGTAAAAATCTTTTAGAAGCAATAGGGTAAGAGGACAGTTACTGTAAGTATGTGTACATTAAACATTCATTTAAAATTTTGGTATCCAAAGCCTACCATAATTTGTCCCAGATCTCCCTCTTTTGCTCAGTTTTCTGATTCAGTCCCTCAGAATCTTTCCTTTACAGGTTTGTAAGAGTAAAATTACATTTCTCACAGATTTCAGACTTGAAGGGACCTCTGTAAGCATGAATCATTATCCTGACTTGCTTTTAACTCAAAATTGCAAAAAAATGTCTTTACCCAAATTGCATAGACTCTAGCACTGGATGGTTGATCAGCAAAATATTTCAAATAGAAGAAGCAGTTCTTTCTCACAAAGGCATAAAAGAGTTTGCCTTGATAAAATATGAATTGTTCTCCTAAAAGAGAAATGTAATTTCTTTTTCTGTTATCTGGGTATTTATAACCTACATCTATACTGACTTTGATTATAATTAATCAATCTTTTTGTTGGGAGGCAGGCATTCTCAATTTTGAGTGGAGATTGCATCCCTGATTTGTAAATAGTGTTGAAAATAACCTTCATTTTCTTAAAATGTAACTTTTACTTTTACTTTTGATAGAAATTGGGCATTGGAAGTGAGATTCGAAGGCATCTTTCCTCTAGCACCAGGTTGTTAAGAAGAAACAAGAGAATAGTATCTTTAGAGCATTTTATTGCTTGACTGGTATCATTCAGACTCTTTGGGGTTGTCAGTAAATCCTTTCAAATTCTGAGCTCCACCTTTGTGTTGATGGTCTTTGAAACAGATTGGATTTATAAGGAAAACTAGGTCTCTAGGAAGCTGACAAGGTACAAAGTGAAACTAAGTTTCACATGTTGACTTGGAGGATTCTCAGAGCTTTTCTGTAATGGCAATTTGGCTATGAGATTCAGAATATTCAACCAAAGAAGAAATGGAATCCTTAAAATTTTAAAGTGCTTAGCTTGGAGTCTGTCATGGGTTAAATTGTGTCACCCAAAATATGGAGTTCTGGTGTGGCACTGTGCACTAATGCGGCAGATTGCAAAGTTGTTTGAACTGCAAGGTCGGTGGTTCAAGCTCACCAGCTACTCTTGGAAACCCTATACAGGGTTGCTATGGGTCAGAATTGACTCAACAGCACTCAACAACAACAAGGACCATATTTGGCAGTTATGTAATGATGTAATCACTCCCTTATGATATTATCGACCCTGATTTGATATTGCATCAAATATCAAATATCTTATCGTGTTTATTGTAAATCCTAGCTTCTATGGCATTGATGAAGGAGCTCTGGTAGCGTAGTGGTTATGAATTGGGCTGCGAACCGCAAGGTCAGCAGTTTGAAACTACCAGCTGTTCCGCAGGAGAAAGATGAGGCATTCTGCTCCCGTAAAGATTTATAGCCTCGGAAACCCTGTACAGGGTCACTATGGGTCGGAACCAACTCGAAGGCACTTAACAACAACAACAACAACAACATGGCATTGATGAGAGTCCTGAAGTGTACTGGACTGCAAAATCTGTTTGAACTGCAAGGTCGGTGGTTAAAGCTCACCAGTAGCTCCTTGGATACCTTAACAACAACAACATGATGTTAATGAGGCTGGCTGCAATCTATAGAACTAGGTTGACTCTTGAGCCAGTCTTCTTTTAAGGAATTAGAGAGATTAAGCAAATAAGCAGGGCTGAGAGAGACCTACTACCATTGAGAAAGAAGAGCTGGGAGTGGTGTGTGTCCTTTGGACCTGGGGTCCCTGCACTCTGAAGCTCCTGGATCCAGGGGAAATTGATGCCAAGATACAGGGAGATCGCCAAGGAAAGCTGGGCCTACAGATGCTGAAGAGACAAGTCTGTATTTCCAGAGCTAGTTCTCTGAATTCAGACTTTTAGCCTACTAAACTGTGACAGAATACACTTCTGTTTGTTAAACCCATACACTTGTGATACTCCTGTTGTGGTGGTGGTGGTGGTGGTGTGCTGTGAAGTCGATTATGACTCATAACGACCTGGTATAGAGTTTCCGAGGCTATAAATCTTTATGGGAGCAGAAAATCTCATCTTTCTTCTACTGAACCATTGGTAGTTTCAAACTCCTGATCAT
>NW_006408725.1:4541520-4548090 GCF_000296735.1 Chrysochloris asiatica
CACTACCAGAGCTCCTTATTCTTGTTATAGCAGCACTCAATAACTAAGATAAAACCCCACTCTACTCCCACTTTTGGGATGCCAAATGGGTATTTGAACAAGAACTATGGGCCATAAAGTTTCTTATTTTTAGAAATGGACTGATTATACTAAAGATAATTAGAATTTTCAGTGGTCAAAATAGGGAGTTTTCTTTTTGGAAAAGGTAGTTTATTTAAGTGGAAAATTGGAAATTTACCTAAAATTAACCAAAACCAATGGAGTGCATATTTTGATTGGCATATTAAAACTCAAAAAAGGCAAAATGAGAGTAAAATTGCGTCTCTCAAAGATTCCTTGCAGAAAGCTAAGGAGAAACTGAAAATGCTAGAAAGGGGAAAGCTCTTTCTGATCATTTTCCTAATTGTACCCCTCCACTGTCTATAGCTCATTCTCTTTACTCTTCATTATCAAATTGCTCTGATATTCATAAATACTCTAAAGTTTTATCTGAACTCTGTTTCTGCAAGGAGGTCATTATATCTAAGGCTAGTCCTAGTGAAACAGCAAGTTACTTATAGCTCCCGGATTAAAACTGAATTCAGAGCTAGCATCAAAGAATTTCCTCAGCCCAGCAATGACCCACAACAAGTTTATGAAGAATTCTGAGTTTTAATTGGAACAGATTCTTTGTGGCTCCCTGATTTATGCCAATTTAATTAGTGACCTAGATTTTTTTGAAGGTTCAACTTTAATTCAGTATGTAGATTATTTACTTCTATGTTCAAACACTGAATGAAGGGCTTAAATGATTCAAATTTATTTGTTCAAACAGTTGGCAATAAAAGGGCATAAAGTTTCAATGGAAAAACTGCAATTTTTTTTTTGTGTATGGGAATTTGTTGCCCTCTTAGGATACAGTTTATCTAAAAATAAATAGACAATCTCTAGGAGTTTTACCCCAGAATTTATGGATATTAGCATACTAATGCTTAATATGGTTAGAAATGAGATTCAGTAGCTCAAGGCTACCAAATGGGAGAGTCATGGTGTGGCACTGTAGCATAAACACTGGACTGCTAACCAAAAGGCTGATGGTTCAAACCAACAAGCCACTCCTAAGAAACCCTATATTATTGGGTTGCTATGAGTCAGAACTGACTCAGGGACACTTAACAACAATCCCAGTTGTATAAAAATGATAACAGAAACTGCTTTGATTATAAAAGCACCTTCAGCTTAAGCTTGGTTAACTCATTGATTATACAAGTCCTTCATGCAGTAGAGGAAATATTAAAAGATTTTCAGCATTGGAGAGCAGCAAGACTGATTTTATATGAATTATCTTTATTCACTCCTTGCAGTATTCAGATTAAATGATTTAATTAATTAAATCCAGCTTCTATGTTCCCCTTATCTGAAGATTGCAACTCACAAGATTGTGTAAAATTAAGTAGTCAATAAACTATTTCTTAAATAGCTCTAAAGGATCCCTGATGATGTAGTGGGTTATGTGTTGGCCTGCTAACTGCAAGGTCAGTACCTCAAATCCACCAGACAAAAGATCCTCAGGAGAAAGATGAATCTTTCTGCTCGTGTCAAGATTTATAGCCTTGGAAACCCTATATAGGGTCACTCAATGGCATACAGCCAGATAACTAGAATAAAGGAGATCACATTAGAAATTCCTAACCATGTACTTTTTGTCAATGGACCATATATAAAAAATATGCATGATGAACAAGTTGCTGCTATAACAGAAATATTACAAGTGGATGGCTTTAGCAACAGAATTGTATTCCGTCACAGTTTGAGAGCCTAGAAGTCCGAATTCAGAGAGCCAGATCAGCTATTGGGAAGATCCTTGTCTTATTTCAGTCTGTAAGCCTAGCATGTCTTGGAGATCTCTCTGTATATTTGCAGTAATCTTTCCCTGAATCACTCCACTCCTGGATCTTCTTTCTAGGTGGTAGTTGTAATCACTGACTTATAAAGACCCTGAATAGGGTTTCCAAGGAATGGCTAGTGGGCTTGAACTGGTGATTTACAGTCCAGTGCTGATCCTACAGTGCCACACCAGCAGTTGTTGGTGGGAGTAGGTCCCCCTTTCTCTGCTCACTTCTTTCACCTTTTATCTCTTATAAGATAAAAGGTGCTGCAAGCCACACCCCCAGTAAACTCCTTTACAGGTCAGTGATTGGATTAAGAGTGTTAAAGCCCACCTTTAATCCTTTTAGTGATTTGTCACATCAGATCACATCATGGGGGATCAGCACATAACTGCCACATTACATCATTACATAACTGTCAAACGACTAAGAATCATGATCCAGAGGGGTTGATATGTATTTTAGGAGATATAACTCAATCTGTAACAGTGACCCTATTTGAAAATAAGGTCTTTGGAGACTTCATTAGTTAACATGAAGTCATACACTAGAGTATTGTGGACCCTAATGCAATATGACTTGTTGTTGTTGTCAGGTGCCATCGAGTCAGTTCCAATTTATAGAGACCCTATGCACAACACAGTGAAACACTATCCAGTCCTATGCCCTCCTCACAATTGCTGTTATATTTAAGTTCATTGTTGCTGTCAATGTGTTAATCCATCTCATTGAAGACCTTCCACTTTTACACTGAAAATCTTCCACTTTATCAGACCTAACGTCCTTCTCCAGGGAGTGGTCTTTCTTGACAACATGTCCAAAATATGACATGTGAAGTCTCGCCATCTTCCTTTCTAAGAAACATTATGGATGTACTTCTAAGAAAGATTTATTTATTCTGCTGAAAATCCATGGTACTTTCAATATTCTTCTTCAAAATCATAACTCAAATGCATAAATTATTCTGTAGTATTCTTATTCAACCACATAAGACCATTGAAAATACCATGGCTTGGGTCAGGAACACTGTAGTCCTCAAATTCATATCATTGCTCTTTTGCAGCAGATTTGCCTAATACAATGCCATCATTGGATTTATGACAGCTGGTTCTATGAGAGTTGCTTGTGAACCCAAGTAACATGACTGGTGTCCTTATAAAAAGAGGAGAAGAGAGATGGTTATGTGAAGACTGAGACAGAGATTGGAGTCATGCTGCCATGGTCAAAGAATAGCTGGGGCCAGCAGAAGTTACAAGAGACAATAAAGAATCCTCTACGAGAGAGTCTGTCTACACCCTGAATTTGAATTTCTAGCCTCCAGATTGAGAGACAATAGAATTCTATTGTTTTAATCCATATAGTTTGTGCTACTTTGTTATAGCAGCCCTAGGAAATAAATTACTTTTCTTTTTCTTAAGTCATTTCTATTCACTGTCACTACATAGACGGGGCACATATCTGCCTCTGCCCCTTACTGTGTACTGTACAGCCTCTCTTTGCTTCCTCAAGCCCTGTCTGTCCTTCAGACATGGTGTCTCCATGACATTCATGGCCTGCCCCAGGCCTTTACCAAGTCTCTTTTTAGAATACTTCTCAATAGGCACTTAGCAAACGTTGCCCTATGATTATTGTTTATGATTTCATTGTCTGTAAAGGTCATATGACATAATAGTAAGTGTAGAAGCTTTGGAATTAGACATACTTGGTTTGAAATCCAGAGTCTTTCCCTAATGAATGGTGATAATTTATCCTCTGTGAATCCTCATGTGGATACTGGAGTCCTGGTGTGGCGCTGTGGGTTAATTCACCAGACTGCAAAGCCATTTGAACTGCAAGGTCAGTGGTTCAAGCTCATCAACTGCTCCTCGGAAACCCTATACAGGGTCACTATGAGTCAGAACTGACTCAACAGCACTTAACAACAACAACAACATGTATCTACTGGTAATGATAATATTAAGTTTGCCGAGTTCTTGGGAGCATTAAACAAAGTTACATATATGAAGTATCTAGTCCTTGATACTACAAAATAAGGCAGCACTTTTCTCTCTTGCTCACTATTTTATCTTTGACATCAGATGAGTTCCTAGTACATCATTGTTGTTGTTAAGTGCCGTCGAGTCGGTTCCAACCCATAGCGACCCTGTACAGGGTTTCTGAGGGTGTAAATCTTTACGGGCGTAGAAAGACTCATCTTTCTCCCATGGAGCGGCTGGTAGTTTCGAACCGCTGACCTTAAGGTTCACAGCCCGATTCGTAACCACTACGCTACCAGAGTACATCATAGGTGCTCAATAAAGACTTATTGAATAAGTGAATGAATACTTGGTGCTCAATGAACACTTATTCTTTTCTATTTTCATTTATCCTCTAGCCTGCAATTATTTGCAGGACAGGGTTCTCTGTGAGGAGTTTTGATGAATGTCTTCTCATGAATCTGTGTGAGTCCTTAGTCTTCTTATTTGCTAGACTACTCCCCAGTGATACTTAACGATCTGTTTATCATGACAGCTAACCCATTTGTCTATGAACTTTGATGCAACACTACCCTGAAACAGTAGTAAAGTAAATAATAAAAATAATCTTAAAAAAATCATAAACAAAACAAAGAAAGCCAATCGAAAAATAGGAATCATTGAAGAACCATTTTCACCTACCCAACATGATGAAAAGTATACTGTTTAACTCAAAAATTAAAATCAAACCATTGAGAGTAAAAGTATTGAAGAAGGAAAACATGGGGGTAGAAAGCGGAAGAAGTAGAGAGAGAGAAAAGAAGAAGGAAAGAAAATTGTGACCATGTTGGTGCTGCCTTAAGGTTGCATATTTTGTTTGTTCCCAGCCTCTCATGGTTATGCCAGCTCAGACTGGGAATAACTTCAGAGAAGTTCTGAAGTGTGGCGCTGTGGGTTAATGCGCTGGACTACAAAGTCAGTTTAAACCACAAGGTTGGTGGTTCAAGCTCACCAGCTGCTCCTTGGAAACCCTATACAGGTTTGCTATGGGTCAGAACTGACTCGACAGTACATAGCAACAACAACAGGTTTCTCATGGCTATTCTGGCTCAGGCTGGGAATAACATCAGGGGAGTTCTGAAGTCCCAAAAGGATAGTGGTAATTAACGTCCAGCAATCTCAGAGTCTTTCCTCCATAGACTTCCAAGCTACTATATATTTCCCATACCATCTGACTCTTTGCTATCTCTACCAGATTAAGAAATGAGCAGTGATTCTAGAAATAGCCTTTATGATTTTAACACTGGGATGTCTCCAGATTATTTAAAAATTAACGATTCCAAAAGAGAGTCTATGATCAGAGAGACAGTTGGGAGCAGTTAGAAGTGACTTTCCCTTGGCATAATGGAAACCACATGCACCATTGTAGATTTTAATGCTCTACTGAGTTGGGTACATGTTACTTTGAAGAAAAGGAAGTCATTTCTAACCACATTTCTCCTGATTTATGCCCTTACCCCAGAAGGTCCAGACAGGTTGGAAAAGTTTTGGTAACTGGAGAAGTGACAGGGGGTGAGAAAATACACTTTGTAAAAGACTGCAAACTTGACTCTCACTCTAAGTCCTTGCCTTAGGCAATGTGTTCATTACAGAGCTTAAATCATGTTAGTAGTGTAAGTCAGATTGAGAATAAAAGACTATACAGCTCTATGAATTTGGACTGGATTGTTTTGATAACAATGTTTTCTTAGTTAACCAAACATAAATCAGTCATAATGAGGCACCTGCAATTATAGGCAGATTTAATGCCCTTCAACACTATCCACCCATTCTCATTCCTCTAACATTTTAATTTGTTCCAACCAGAAAAGCAGATAGCAATGAGGATTTAGTTAAACACACACACACACACACACACACACACACACACATAGTACTCAGTCATAAAAGGGAATAGGACATCCAGAATGACACAGATCCAGAGCACAAGACACAGGTGATTGTGAAGATTTTAGCAAGAAACAAGCAGAATCAGATGGTGACACAGGGAAACTTTACATCAGACAGCAGGAAATAGAAGGCCTAGATTTCAGTGTAATGGCCAAGAACACACATCAGCTGCCATCTAGTAGCTGGCATTCCACACCTCTGTCCCAGGGTCTCCACGTCTCCACAGCTACACACAGCTCTAAACTTAGACTAATACCTCCATTTTCTCCTCCTACTGTTCGCAACACAAAAATTGACAGGAAACAGCCAGTGATTCAGTCTGATTTAGCCGAAGATATGGAATGATGAATATCATTACTGGCAGATGGATATTGGCTGAAAGCAGAGAATGACAGGAAGATGTTTTCCTGTGTTTCTTGACTATGCAAAAGCTTTCAATTGTGTGGAGCATGACAAGCTGGGGACAACATTGTAGAGAATGAGTGTTCCAGATCACTTAATTGTGCTCATAGGAACCTGCACACAGACCAAGAGGTAATTGTTCGAAAAGAACAAGGGGACACTGACTGGTTTAAAATCATAAAGATGTACTGGGGTTGTATTCTTTCACCATATTTATTCAGTCTGTATGCTGAGCAAAAAATTCAAGAAGTTGGATTATATAATGAAGAAAGAAGCATCAGGATTGTAGGAAGACTCATTGACAACCTACGATATGCAGATGATACAACCTTGCTTGCTGAAAGCAAAGAGAAATTAAAGTACTTACTGATGAAGATCAAAGACCTTTTGTATGG
>NW_006408725.1:4549206-4550904 GCF_000296735.1 Chrysochloris asiatica
TATATATACAGCAAAACATTAGCCATCTCAACCATTTTTGCAGGTACAATCCAGGACACCAACCACACTCCCCATGTTGCACAACCATCACCACTACCCATTTCCAAATATATTTATCTATTTCTCTCTTTTCCTTTCCCACCCCCCTCTTCTTTCCTTTCCCTTTTACTTTGCAGGAAAGTTCTCAATGTTTTATCCAAATGAGAAAATATTTATACATTGTTTCCTTTTCAGTACATGAAAGGAAAAAAAGAAACTCCCTTTTTTACTTTCTTCTTTTTCCTTCCTTTACTTTTTAACTGTTCCCCCCATCACTCAATTTAGCATTTGTCTACATTCTACCCAGTGACTAATTCTCTCTTACTGTCCAACTCTGATAACCATTTAAAAAATATTTATTAGAAAATGAGAGCCTTTTCATGACTTTATACAGTAGTGGTCTCACACAATATCTATCCCTTAGCAATCCACTAATTTCATTCAGCATAATGTCCTCCAGGTCCCTCAATCTTATGTGGTGTTTTGTAGACTCATATTTATTCACAGTTGTATAATATTCCATTGTGTGTATGTAACCAAAGTTTGTTCAACCATTCCTCTGCTGATGGGCATCTAGGCTGTCTCCATTTTTTTTTTTTTTTTGATGCTGTGAGTAATGCTGCAGTGCACGTGAGCATGCAGATTTCTATTGCTGTCATGACTCTTATTTCTTAAGGATATATACCAAGTAAAAAAATTGCTGGGTCATACAGTATTTCTATGTCCAACCTTATGAAAAAGTAACATACTGTTTGTTTTCCACAGCCAATGCAGCATTTTATAATCCTACCTGGTGTGGAACTGTGGTTTAATACGCAAGACTGCAAAGCAGTTTGAACTGCCAGGGTGGTGGTGCAAGCTCACCGATCGCTCCTCAGAAACCCTGTACAGGGTCACTATGGTTGGACTGATTTGATGGCACTTAACAACAATAGTAACATTGGCTAGTGATTGTGAGCAATTCTTCACATATTTGTTGTTCACCTGAACGTATTCTTTGATGAAGCATCTGTTCATGTCCTCTGCCCATTTATAAACTGGATTATTTTTTTTTCTTATTGAGGTGTTGAAGTCTTCTATAAATTTTAGTCAGTAGCCCTTTGTCTGATATGTCATTGCCAAATTATTTCTCCAGTCTATGGGTATCCATGCACCTACAGGAAAGCCCAGTTAATACCAGTATTATTGAAATTTATGCACCAACCACTAGAGCCAGTGAGTATGAAAGAGAAGAATTCTACCAACTTCTTCCATTTGAAATTGATCAAACATGAAATCAAGATGTATTCATCATTACTGGTGATTGGAATGCAAAGGTTGGGAGCAAAGAGGAAGGATCAGTTACTTGGAAAATATGGCCTTGGTGATAGAAATGATGCTGGAGAACACATGACAGAATTCTGCAAAATCAATGATTAGTTTATTTCAAGTGCCTTCTTTAGACAGCATAAGAGATGACTATAGACATGGACCTCACCAGATGGAATACATAGAAATCAAATTGACTACATCTGTGGAAAGAGATGATGGAAAAGCTCCGTATCATCAGTCAAAAGAAGGCCAGGGGCAGACTATGGAACAGACCATCAATTGCTCATATGCAAATTCAAACTGAAGCTGAAGAAAATGAAAACAAGTCCACAAGAGCCAAAATATGAC
>NW_006408725.1:4551858-4586924 GCF_000296735.1 Chrysochloris asiatica
AGAATATCAGAAAGATGTTTACCTGTGCTTTATTGACTATGCAAAGGCTTTCGATTGTGTAGATCATGACAAGCTATGGACAACATTGTGAAGTATGAGTATTCTGGAACAGTTAATTTTGCCCATGAGAAATCTGTACCTGGACCAAGAGGCAGTTGCTTGAACAGAACATGGGAACACTGAATGTTTTAAAATTAAAAAATGCGTGTGACCAGGTTGTATTCTTTCACCATACTTATTCAACCTGTATGCTGAGCAAATAATACAAGAAGCTGGTTTATATGAAGACAAACATGGCATCAGGATTGGAGGAAGACTCATTAACAACCTGCAATATGCAGATGGTACAACCTAGCTTTCTGAAAATGAAGAGGACTTAAAACGTTTACTGATGAAGATTAAAGAGTACAGCCTTCAGTATGGATTACATCTCAAAGTAAAGAAAACAAAAATCCTCACCACTGGACCATGGTATTTTCAATAACCATAGACGTAGACATATTGATACTTTTGAGTTATGGTGTTGGAGGAGAATATTGAAAGTGCCATGTGCTGCCAAAAGAACCAATAGATCCATTTTGGAAGAATTGCAGTCAGAGTGCTCCTTGGAGACCAGCCAGGATGGCCAAACGTCGTCTCTCATACTTTGGACATATTGTCAGGAGGGACCAGTCGCTGGAGAAGGATATCATTGGCCAAATGGCAGCATTGATGGACTCAAGCGTGGCAACAGCAGTGAAGTTGGCCCAGGATCGGGCAGTGTTTCGTTCTGCTGTGCATAAGGTTGCTATGCGTTGATACCGACTCGATGGCACTTAACAACAACAACAACTTTGCTGAATCTTTCAATGAATTCCAATAGTTTTCTTGCTGAGTCTTTGGGATTTTCTAAGTATAGGATCATATCATCTGCAAACAGAGAGAGCTTTACTTTTTCTTTGCCAATTTGGATTACGTTAATTCCCTTTTTTGTATTTTAGCTCTGGCTCAGGTTCAGCACAATATTTAATAAGAGTAATGATAAAAGACAGCCTTGTCTAGTTTCTGTTCATAAGGGGGATGCTTTCAGTTTCTCTTCATTATAAGTGATGTTGATTTTGTAAATACACCTTTAATTAAGTTGAGAAATATTCCTTCTATTTCTATTTATTTGAGTGTTTTTATCAAGAACAGGTATTGGATTTTGTCAGATGCCTTTTCCACATTGAATCTTGTGATAATGTGTGTTTTCCTCCATTCTTGTATTTATGTGGTAGGTTACATTGATGTTTTTCTAATATTGAGCCATCCCTGCATACATGACATGAATCTTACTTGAATGTGATATGTGACTCTTTTGATATGTTCTTGGATTATATTGACTAGAATTTGTGAAACTTTGCATATATGTTCGTGAGGGATATTGGCTTATAATTTTCTTTTTAAATGATATCTTTGCCTGATTTTGGTATCAGGGTTATGCTTGCTTCATAAAATTAATTTGGGAGTTGTCAATCCTTTCCTATATTCTGGAATAATTTGTGCAGAATTATCAGCTCTTCTCTGAATGTTTGATAAAATTCACCTGGACGTTTTTTTTTGTTTTGTTTTGTTTTGTTTTTGTTGAGAGTTTCTTAATCATTTGATCAATATCTTCTTTTTTTATAAGTGTGTTCAAGTTTTCTACTTCAGTCTGTGTTAGTTTAGGTAGGTTATGTGTTTCTAGAAATTTTTCCATTTCTACAGCATTTTCAGATTTGTTGTAGTATAATTCTTTACAATCCACTGTTTATTTCCATTGGCTTCGTTGTGATATCATCCATATAATTTCTAACTCATGTTATTTGCATCTTCTTTTTTTTCTTTTGTTGGACTTGCCAATGGTTTGTCAATTTTATTAATCCTTTTGAAGAAACAACTTCTTGTCTTGATGATTCTTTTTATTGTTTTCTGGTTACAACTTCATCTATTTATGCTCTAATCTTTATTATTTCTTTTCTTCTGGTAGTCGTAGGCTTACTACTTTCTGTTCTTTTCTAATTGTTGGAGATTTGGAGCTAAGGTGCTAATTATGGATCAGTGGATTTCTTTGGATTTTCACTTCAGTATATTTTCTCAAAATTGTGCCATTATTTTTCTAGCTACATAAAGAAAAAACAGGCTTAGAGCAGCTAGAAGAACAGATGATACTTCTTGAAAGAAAGACATACAGGAAAAATACAAAACAATAGAGGCAGACCAACTGTTACTATTAGAACAAATAAGTTGCTTGCCCAGGAAACATCAAGGCAAATGGTTGGGTCCCCTCAGTGCAAACCCCCTTCCAAGACTAAGACTCAATGGAATACACGCTCTGATTGGTGACCACACTCGTCACCGATAAGGGGAAGTGAGGGAAAAACAACAATGAAGCGGTGAGCTAAGCCCTACAATGTTCAATAGACTTCTGTGAACCCCAGTGAAGAACTGGTTGGCCAGCAGTGTGACAAGACCTGGGGACTCTTTGTGCCAGAGTCAGTGACATAGCCACAGAGGACTAGAGTGGAGAGTGAAGTAACCAGCTGATAAGAAGAGAGAGCATATGCACAAGAACACCCACACTTGCAGATAATACCCACTTGACCTGGCTTCAATGACTGGATGATCAGAACTCAACCAGAAGAAGAAAGAAGAGGAAAAAAAGAGTAATCTGATACAATTTGATGAACTTGACTGAAACCTATGGATGCAGTAGCTCAAAAGAGGGAATAAATCCTTACAGCAAGAATCATTCCCACCCCCTCCATACACAGAGTAGACAGGGATGGGCAACTTGGACATTGGCTACCCAAAATGGGGAAGCGGGGCCTACAAAGGCAAGAAGTGATTGGTTTACAAGCTTTCAAGAGGGAACCTAGGTCCAGAGGGTGTGGAGGAAGGGAGAATCTTCAGTGAGTAGTATCCAATCTGTCTAGGAGGGGCTGATGAAATGAAATGCAGATGGGTCTCTCATGATACAATAGTGAATAATTGTTATCAGGACTGATTGTGAGGGTTGGAAATGTAAAGGTAGACATTTTATAGCAAGGAGGGGAGTGATTAACTTTCCAGTCTAGGAGCGGAGGTCCCTAGGACCATCAACAGAGAAGAGTGGAGAGTGGGACCCTACCCAGAAAAGCAGTGATGCCTGAGATGGAGTCAGAGATGAGGACATGGAGCAATGGAGCATCTGGGGACTTTAGATCCAGAGAGGGAGAGGGACTGTGTGCTGAAGACCGTGGGGGGTGTAGGGGGCAGGCTTGCAGGGTATACCTTTTGGTTGGTTGATGATTCATGGAAGGGATTGTAACCATGGCAATGAAATGATATACAATAGAATGAATGTAAAACTAATGTTCTCCCATGTAAACTATCACATAATTCACAATAAAACATTAAAAACAAAAAACAAAAAACAGGCTCAGTGTTGAATCATTGCTGTTTCCACTAGCAAATATTTTTCATCTCTAAGTCCTATTAGAAATAGAAGATTAAGAATACTAAAAAAGACAGTAGAGCTATTTCCCCCTTAGAAACTTTGTAACCTGGTCAAGTAGACAAGAAACTAAATCCAGAAGTTTTGGTAAATAAAACAACAATGAAAACAAATGGTATATGTAGCTGGTTTTAGGCTTTGGTCTCTCTTTTTTAAAACTTGATTTAAATTTGTTTCTTCATCAGGTTCTTTGCCATTGGAAACATTTTGGTGTTATAAGATAAGCACTGGACTGCTAACCATAATTTTGGCAGTTCAAACCTACCAGCTGCTCCTAGAAAATCCTATACAGGGTTGCTATGAGTTAGAACCCAATTGACAAAACTTAACAATAGCAACAGCATAATCTTTGTTTGCTTGTACTAACCACAGGTTGTTCACTTTTCAGTTGATTTATACTGTTTTAGTGTTCCCTCTGAACTATTGCTCAAGTTAGTTACTGTTTTAGACTGGGTTTTTTAGAAAAGCAAAACCAGTATATATATATACTGTTGTTGTTAAGTGCCGTCGAGTAGATTCTGACCCATAGTGACCCTGTAGAGGGTTTCCAAGGAGCAGCTGGTGAGCTTGAACCACTGCCTTGCAGTTCAAACAACTTTGCAATCTGACACATTAGCCCACAGCGCCTCCTTATATATATATTTATTGACTCCTGGTGTATTGTTAAAAAATCAGCACTGAACTGTGAACCACAAGGTCAATGGTTCAAACCCATCCACTGTTCCTTGGAAACCCTATATAGGGTGGCTGAGTCACAACCAACTTAACAGCTCTTAAGAAAAATAGCAAAGGTCCCCAGGGGAAGAGAGCGAGCAAGTTCCTTTCATGTGTCCATTATATTGGGAGCAGACCACACTCCCAGGGAAGCATCCATTCAATTGATTGGCTGCTCATAATAGAACTAACTACACCTGTCTTAAGGAGCTCTCGTAGCGTAGTGGTTGCAAATCAGGCTGCTAACCTCAGGGTCAATAGTTCGAACCTTACCAGCTTAGCTGTTCCATGGGAAAAAGATGAGGCTTTCTGCTCCCATAAAGATTTACAGCCTCAGAAACCCTGGATAGGGTCGCTATGAATGAGAACTGACTCCACGCACATAACAACAACAATAAACACCTGTCTTAGGTTTCATCACCACGGGAATAAGTACATCCCAACTGCTAAACCTCTGGAAATCCTGGCCTAGTGAAGTTAACACAAAGCCCGAATCATTACAGTTATTTCATTCTGAGATCTGATATAAAATGGTTATTCTCTTTATGAGTGCCTTGTGGCCAATGTAACTGTTGATTGATTGCAATTGTTTGGGTTCTCTTGGGTCTCACCATTAATCAGAAAAGACAGTATAGTGCCCTTATCTTCAGTGAATTAATATAGTTTACTTAATGTATATATACAGTATATCATAGTTGTTATGAATTTAATTGTCTCACTAAAATATGTGTTATAAATCCAACCCTCCATGCTGTGGTTTTAATCCCAATTGGGAATGAATTGCTTTGCTTTGTTAATGACGCAGGGTTAGTATAGGTTATATCTTCAGCCAGTCTCTTTTGAGATAGAGAAAGAGATTAAACAGGTGAGCAGAGAGGTGGGGTATGATATATGCCAACACAGATGGAGATCTCCAAAGAACCAGGAGCCAAAAGCTGAAGTGAGAAGGGCCTTCCTCCATTGTTGACACAGAGTAAAACACTCACCAAAGATTGAGCCAGTACTCTGAAGTTAGACCTCTAGCCTCCTAAACTGTCAGAAAATAAATTTCTGTTTGTTATAGTCATCTACTTGTGGTATTTCTGTTATAGCAGCACTAGAAAATTAAGACAATAATTTTCACTGGTTTTAGTAAATAAGTAATAATGTCCTATTTGTCAAACTCAGGAATTGAAGTCCTCCACATATCTGTTCATATAAAATGATCATGTTTTAAATCACCACTCATCTGTCAGTTTGTCATACTGTGGTGACTTGCATGATGTGGAAGTTAGGTCATCAGTACTTTAACAGCAGGGTCATCCATGGATAACAGGTTTCAACTGAGCTTTCAGTCTAAGACAAACTAGGAAGAAACAGATGCAGACTACTGCTGAATGGTTAGCCACTGAAAACCTTATGAATAGCAGCAGAACATTGTCAGATACAGTGCCAGAAGATGGAAGCATTATGAATACAACTAGAGTATTATCAGATATAGTGCCAGAACATGAGCCAATCAATCTGAAAGGCACTAAAAATGCAACAGGGAAACAGATGCCACTTCAAAGTAGAGTTGACCATAATGATGTGAATGGAGTAAAGCTTTTAGGACCTTCATTTACTGATGGGACACAACTCAAAAAGAGGAAAAATAGCTATAAACATACATTTATAATCAGAATGTGGGATGTACACAGGATGAATCTAGGAAAATTGGAAGTTGTCAAAAAGGGGAGTGGAATGCCTTAAGATTGATATCCTAGGCATTAGTGAAATAAAATGGAATGATATCGACCATTTTGAACCTAACAATCCCATTGTTTAATATGCCTAGAATGTCAAATTGAAGAGGAATGGCTTCACATTTATCATCAAAAAGAACAATTCAAGATCTATCCTGAAGTATAATGCTGTGTAATAGGCATATCCATAGGTCTACAGGGAAGATGAGTTAATACCACTATTATCCAAATTTATGTACCAACCACTAAAGCCAGTGATGCTAGCATTGACGAATTCTACCAACTTCTTCAGTTTGAAATTTATTAAACATGCAACCAAGACATACTATTAATTACTGGTGATTGGAATGCAAAGGTTGGAAACAAAGAGAGAGGATCAATAGTTGGAAAACATGACCTTGGTGATAGAAATGATGCTGGAGATCACATGATAAAATTTTACAAGACCAGTGGCTTATTCATTGCAAATACCTTTTTAAAGCAACATAAAAGATGAGTCTTGACATGAATCTCACCAGATGGAATACACAGGAATCAAATTGACTACATATGTAGGACGACATGGTGGGAAAGCTCAGTATCATACAAAGCAAGGTGGGACAGACCAACAATTTTTCATAGGCAAGTTCAGGCTAATGCTGAAGAAAATTAAAACAAGTCCACAGGAGTCAAAGTATGACTTTGAACATACCTGAATTTGAAGACCATCTCAGAAACAATTTGATGCATTAAACACTAATGACCAAAGACCAAAATTGTGGGAGGACATCAAGAACATCATACAGGAAGAAAAGCAAAAAGTCATTAAGAAGACAGGAAAGAAAAAAAAAACCAAAATGAATGTCAGAAAAGACTGAAATTTGTTCTCCAGCATGCTGTTGTAAATTGCTGTCGAGTTGGTTCCGAATCCTAGTGATCCTGTGTAGGGTTTCTGAGGCTTTAAATCTTCAAGAGAGCAGAAAGCCTCATCTTTCTCCCATTGAGCTCTGGTAGGCTCCAACTGTGGACCTTATAATGTGAAGTCCAGTGATTATTGTATGGGGCCACCACACTCCTGTGGTTATCAAAATTTTTAAAAATTAAAAAAAAATTTTTTAAATACCATCCTTGAGGAGGTAAAAGAACTGAACAGAAAGTTTCAAAGGCAGCTTGAGAAGACAAAGTCAAGTATTATAATGTAATGTGCAAAGACCTGAAGTTAGAAAACCAAAAAGGAAGAACAAGCTCAGGATTTCTCAGAAAAAAATTCAAAACTTGACTTGTAATATTGAAGGACTCTATCAGAAAAATACTGAATGATGCAGAAAGCATCAAAAGAAGATGGAAGGAATATACAGTCACTGTACCAAAAAGAAATGTTCAGTGGCTAGTGCCATTACTCATGTGACAATATTTATAGGAAGTAACAAGGCATTTGAATCAGACACGTTTGTACAACTCTTGGTTCCTCTTCACTAAAGCTATATAATATTTGATAGGTTACTTAATTAATCCAAACACCAATTTTTCATTTATAATGTGGTGTGGCACTATAGGATAAGCATTGGACTGGTAACCACAAGATCAGCAATTCAAATCCACCAGCCACTCTTGGAAACCCTGTACAGGATTGCTATGAGTCAGAATGAACTTGAAGGCACACAACAAAAAGGGAGAATGGTGGCTTCATAGGATAAGCATTGAACTGCTAGCGACAGGTAGGAGGTTCGAATCAACCAGCTATTTCAAGGGAGAAAGATGGGGCTTTCTGCTAACACAAAATATTTAAAACTCTATACAGGGTCAATATTAGTTGGAACCTACTCAAGGGCACTTAACAACAACACTCTTACTTTTTAGGGTCCATATAACAATAAAACATCATCATGTTGCTAGATAAAGCACTTGAATATCTTGTTCATTATAGTTTAGTTTTAAAAAGTGTTGTTAGGAGCCGGCAAGCTGGTTCTGACTCATAGTGACCCTATATACAACAGAACAAATCACTGCCCAGTCCTTCATCATCCTCACAATTGCTGTTGTGCTTGAGCCCACTGCTGTTGCCACTGTGCCAATACATCTCATTGTGGTTTTCTTCTACTTTACTAAGCATGATATTCTTCTCCAGGGGTTGGTCCCTCCTTATAACATGTCAAAATCATGAGAGCCAAAGTCTTACCATCCTGGCAACTAAGGAGCATTCTGGTTGTACTTCTCCAACACAGATTTGTTTGTTCTTCTGACAATCCATGGTATTTTAAAAATTCTTCTTCAGCAAATCCATCATTTCTTCTATGGTCTTCATTATTCATTATACAGTTATCACATGCATATGAGGCTATTGGAAATACCAAGACTCTGGTCAGACACACCTTTGCTTTGATAACTTTGCTGTTGAACACTTTAAAGAGATCTTGTGCAGTATGTCATTTGATTTCTTGACTGAGGCTTCCATGAATGCTAATGGAGGATTAAGCAAAATGAAGTCTTTGACAATTTCAATCTTTTTTCCATTTGTCAGAAAAAAATCAAGCCTTGACTTGCATTATTGAAGGATTCTATTGGAAAAATGTTGAATAATGCAGAAAGCATCAAAAGAAGATGGAAGTAGTTCAGCCTGGAGCAGCTAGAAGAACAGAAGATATTTCTTGAAAGAAAGACCGACAGGAAAAATACAAAATAATATAGGCCGTCCAACTGATTACTACAAGAACAAGCAAGTTGCTGGCCTAGGAGACATCAAGGCAAGTGGTCGGGTCACCTCAGAGCAAATTCCCTTCCAAGTCTAAGACTCAATGGTAATACACACTCTGATTGGTGACCACGTTTGTCACTGATAAGGGGAAGTGAGAGAAAAACAGCAATGAAGCTGCGAGCTAAGGCCTACAATATTCAATATATTCCTGTGAACCCAGGTTGAGACCTGGTTGGCCAGCAGTGTGGCAAGACCTGGGGACTCTTGGGCTCAGAGTCAGTGACAAAGCCACAGAGGATTAGAGTGGAGAGTGAAGTGTCCATCTGATAAGAACAGAGGGCATATGCACAAGAACACCCCACACTTGCAGATAATACCCACTTGACCTGGCTTCAATAACTGCATGATCAGAACTCAACCAGAAGAAGAAAGAAGAGGGGGAAAAAAGAGTAATTGGATACAATTTGATGAACTTGACCTACACCTATGGACGCAGTAGCTTAAAAGAGGGAACAAATCTTTACAGCAAGATTTGTTGCTTTACAGCAAGATTTGTTGCTCTCCATACATAGCGTAGTGGTTACGAATCGGCTGCAAACCTTAAGGCCAGCAGTTCGAAACTACCAGCCGTTCCGTGGGAGAAAGATGAGGCTTTCTGCTCCTGTAAAGATCTACAGCCTCGGAAACCCTGTACAGGGTCACTATGGGTTGGAACCGACTCGAAGGCACTTAACAACAACAACATCATACACAGAGTAGACAGGGATGGGCAACTTGGACACTGGCTACCCAAAGTGTGTGTGGGTGCGGGGGGTGCTGCTACAAAGGCAAGAAGTGACTGGCTTACATACAAGAGGGAACCTAGATCCAGAGGGCATGGAGGAAGGTCGAATCTCCACTGAGTAGTATCCAATCTGTCTAGGCGGGGCTGATGAAAAGAAATGCAGATAGGTCTCTTGTGATACAATAGTGAATAATTGTAATCAGGACTGATTGTGAGGGTTGGAAATGTAAAGCTAGACATTTTGTAACAAGGAGGGGAGTGATTAACTTTGCAGTTTAGAGCGGAGGTCCCTGGGAGAAAAAGGGAAAAAATGGAGAACGGGACCCTACTCAGAGAAGCAGTGATGCCTGAGATGGAGGCAGAGATGATGACGTGGAGAGATGGAGTAGCTGAGGACTTTAGAACCAGAGAGGGAGAAGGGCTGTGTGCTGACGACCGGGGGCAGGCTTGTAGGGTATACCTTTTGGTTGGTTGACGATGCATGGAGGGGATTGTAACCATGGCAATGAAATGATATACGATAGGATGAATGTAAAACTAATGTTCTCCCATGTAAACGATCACATAATTCACAATAAAACATTAAAAAAAAAAAAAAAGAAGATGGAAGTAGTACACAGTCATTGTACCAAAAAGAAGTGTTCAATGTTTAACAATTTCAAGAGCTAGCATATGACCAAGAGCTGATGGTACTAAAGGAAGAAGTCCAAGGTGCATTGAAGGCATTGGCAAAAACAAGGCTCCAGGAGTTGATGGAATACAAGTATAAACCTGTGCTTTACTAACTATGCAAAGGCTTTCAGCTGTGTGGATCATGACACTCTATGCATAACATTGTGAAGACTGGGTACTCCAGAAAACATAAAGAACACATACAGAACTCATAAAGAACATGTGCATAGATCAACAGGCAGTTGTTCAAACAGAACAAAAGGACACTGAATGGCTTAAAATCAGGAAAGGTGTGCACTAGGGTCATATACTTTCACCAGACTTATTCAGTCTGTATGTTGCTGTTGCTGTCATGTGCCATTGTATCAGTTCCAATTCATAGCAACCTTGTATAGGGTTTCCAAGGAGTACCTGGTGGATTTGAACCACCAGCCTTATGGTTAATAGTCTGGGGCTTATCTTGCAGTGTCACACCAGGATTCCATTCAATCTGTATACTGAGCAAATAATAGGAATTTGATGAGCAGAGCCAGTATGCACTTTTGGAATATCTTGACTAAGTTGTATGGAATATGCGTATCACTGCAATGGTATCATAGTAATGTCCTTGGGGGAAAGCTATTTGTGTTATGCAGCTGGATGACTCCTCAGCTATTCCCGGATTTCAAAACTGTGACACACATATTATAAGATTTAAGGGAAGAAATCATTGATTCTTCTTTCAGTCTTACTTAGCTGTTACATTACTTGATTATTCCTGTAGTCACTGTCTTTTCCTTTCTCAGGTTTATACTGAAGGAATAATCTGAGAGTATCTGAAAGTTGCCTTTTATTATGGTTAGAATATGTGAATTAAGTTTATCTTTTGAAGTGTGAAGCTTTCTGTTGCTCTACACTCACAGCTATTATCCAAGAAGAATTTAGCTTTGAATACAACTTGAAATTCCAGTTACAAAAACTTGAGGTCGTGGTGTTGTATGATCATACCTAAAGGCGATGGAATAGCTCACAGATTGGTCCCTGGATTTAGGATGGAGAAAGGTAAGTAATAAAGTAGAGATACAGCCTGGTGTGGTGCTGTGGGCTAATGCATCAGACTGCAAAGTCATTTGAACTGCAAGGTTGGTGGTTCACGCTCACCAGCTGCTGCTTGGAAACCCTCTACAGGGTTGCTATGGGTCAGAATGGATGCAATGGCACTTAACAACAACAACAACAGCGTATAAGTAAATGAGTCTGGTCATCACAACTTCTGAGCTATTCCTTCTGGAAACACAAGAGTATATAGCAAGTGACTGTCACAATGTGGGTAGTGCATGTATAATCTACTAGTCATTCTGACTTAACAGAGGCGTTGTAAACCTCAGAATTGGTTCAGTTTGTATTTCAGAGTATGCATTGCTTCCCTTTCCTTTCCAAAAATTTCCATCTAGTTCTAAAATTTCTAAAAGGTGCCTCATAAATTCTTCCGAACCACCGTGCAATACACTATGCTCATTTATGTACTTCCTGTAAGTGATGTGTCTGTGAAGTTACATTAACTTGCTTCATCACAGCTATTTAGGCTGAGTTACATCCTGCTTCTGTTGTTGACCCTGAGTGACCGCTCATATCCTCTCAATGTACCCCTATTCCTCTATAGAAGAGCTGCTTTGAGGAAGCAGAGAGCTCCCCACATTTTCACAGATGTATATTTGAGTCACCCCCCCCCTTTTTTTTTTTAAATATGCAGGTATGTCTTATTTATACACTCTTAATCCATGGACATTGGTTAAAAGAGCAGTTTCTCAGAAGACTTCATGCTACCCTCCTGTCTTAGTTCATGTTCCTTAGAAAAAATATCCCAAGGCAAGTATTAATTGCTGATGCTTCATTTGGGAGACAAGCAAAAGTGAGGAAAAACTTTCTTTTACATTTATCTTATTAGTATTTTAATCTATACTATTGAGTATAGATTAAATACTATTAATAATACTATTATCATTAGAATCATCAAATGTTGGATGAAGGTTGCTCCTAATAGAATCTATCAGAAAGCTAACATGCTGTCTATGAAGTGAATTATACATAATATATAAGGGAGCTTCAAAAGGTTCATAGAAAAGTGGAATTAAAAGATAATTGAATTTTTCTGGGAACTTGTTGAAACCTCTTTGTATATACACATATGGGGTAAGTCAGAACATATTGCTGCTAGAGTTCCAGTTCATACAT
Source organism: Chrysochloris asiatica (assembly GCF_000296735.1). Lineage (NCBI taxonomy): Eukaryota > Metazoa > Chordata > Mammalia > Afrosoricida > Chrysochloridae > Chrysochloris > Chrysochloris asiatica. The sequence continues at coordinate 4,564,134 of NW_006408725.1, forward strand.
GCATGGGTTTATTCCAAACAAATGTGTTTAAATATGTCTCTGTGATCAATGGATAACTGAAGACAAGTTCTCTCAGTAATAGACTTGTCTCAGTCTTGTTAAAGCACTTTCAAAGAAAAGGTCCAATCCACACAGTAACTTCTGAGGGATCTGCTGGGCCAAATTCAAGGCAGAGAGTCAGCTCAGAAGGTTATGGGGATTGGGGATTGTTTTGTTTTGTTTTTTATTCCAAAGGGATAATCTCAATAAATTTCCCCAAAGGGCATATGACAATCATGGAGACCTAAGAAGTTTTAAGAAAACTGAAAACATTAGTGAGAATAAGGCCAGGAAAGTTGCACTGCAGGCTTTTTTTTTGTTTTTCAATCACAACAGGTACTTGGTGATTCTTTGTGGGTAGTAAGGGCTGTCCTCTGAGAATTTCACTGGCAAGACTTATCCTATTCATCATACAGTCCTGATATTGCCCTTCTGATTTGATTTATTCCCAAAACTCAAAGAGCATTTAAAAGGCACACGTTTGAGTTCTTAGAATGCTAAAACTGCTATACTGACACGATGTAATTTGAAGAGCCCAGAATTTGTCAAGGAAGGCTTGGCGATGGAAACACCACCTTCAGAAATGTACAGACCTAGATGAGAATCTATTGAGAGACAATAGTTTCACATTTTAATATTTCTGTTTAATAAATTTAGTTTCTATGATTGTGTGTGACACTGTAGGATAAGCACTGGACTGCTAAATGAAAGGTCAACACTTCAAACCCACCAGTCACTCCCTGGAAACACTATACAGGATTACTATGAGTTGGAACTGACTGACACTTAGCAGCAACAGAAACATACTTGTGTAGTAATACTTTTTGACTTATTTCATATAGACAAAATATCTGCTACAGGTAAACTTGAGCTCCCACATTAAGGTGTGTGGCTTAACTATAGGCTGACAATGTGGCTCTTTCCTTCCATATTTACCTTCACAAGATGGTCATTGAAGACTGCGGGCTATTGTAAAGCTCAGTGAAGAAATTAGATGGTGCCAGCTCTGGTAGTGTAGTGGTTACGAATAGGGCTACTAACCTCAAGGTCAGCAGTTCGAAACTACCAGCTGTTCTGCAGGAGAAAGATGAGGCTTTCTGCTCCTGGAAAAATTTACAGCCTTGGAAACCCTGTGCAGGGTCACTATGAGTCAGAACTGACTCCACTCGTACTTAACACTAACAACAACAAGCTATCAAAAAGAATAGTTCCTGGGATCTTAAAAGCATGTCTCAAAACAAGATACCATCTAAAGAGGCCATGAACTAGCCCATAAAGAAGAAAGCACACCAACACTAAACTAAGTGTGATCAAAGGATTGTAGATAAAAATCCATGCTCAGAGGAGGGGATGTATTAGAGCTTATACCAGAAAGCACCTGGTTTGTGGAAGGCTGCAGTCTACAATGGGAGTCCTAACTCCATTTTGAGTCTTGACAAAAGTTCAGATGCTTGACCATTAAATCAGCAATGTCGCTATGACAACTCCCAGGCACACCCAGGGAAAGGCAGTTTGCCCTCAGAAAGAATTTAGCTGAAAGTAGATTGCAAGTCCTGGACAAGCCCAGGGGTGGAGGGCAGGGGTGGGGGGAAGGGGACTAGCTTTGGTGTGTCCTCAATGATTTAAGGATATTTAAGTTAAAAGTTGGGGTCCTGGTGATTATGACTCAGGGAGGCATGGTGAAGCTCCAGAACCAATTCTATAACCTTTTAAAATCTACAATTGTGTATGGTCCTTTCCCAGGTTCGGTAGTTCCATTTGTGATCGACATCATCATAACCCTGTGATGATGTTGATCACATATAATGTGATCCACATGGCTGTGCATCAGTGGACTACATTCAGCTTCTGTGCTGTGTATGGTGATGGTTTTCCTCACCCTCAGGTGTTATGCATATTTTGTCTTTGTCCTTTTTAAGGTGTTGGATAACCATGAGGTCAGCAGTTCAAACCAAACAGTCGTTCAGAGGGACAAAAGATGAAGTTTCATGCTCTATTAATAATTTACTGCCTTGGAAACCCTATACAAGGGTTGCTTTGAATCAGAATCAACTTGATGGCAGTGGGTTAAGGCTTAACAAAAGAGGCTCTTTAGAAAGACAAAGTGAAGAAAAAGAAAATGAGACAGGTAAAGTATAGAAAGCAATACTACAGTGGTCTTTGGGTGTGAGAAAAAAGATAGAATTTATATGCATAGCTCTAGACTATTTCTTCTTTCCCATTGGTTCAAGTTTTACTCATGGTACATTACATCGTTCTGGTGGCCACTGGAATATCATACAATAGGCTTGTGGTGTGCTATTTCACCTAGGCGTGAAAATGGTGGGAGGAGACCGAATCTCAGCATATGAATGTGGACTGTGGGGGAGGACTTAGCAGTTTCTAGACAAGAGACTGTTCACCCGGATGAACCACTAAGACAAGGTGAGCAGATAGACTGTGGCGAAGGGCTGGAAAATGAGAGGCTGTAAGATATTCTCAAGATATGAACAAGATGTTTCTTCTCTCACACCTCCATCTTACTGTTGTTTCTTTTAATGGCCATAAAGTTGATTTTGACTCATGGAGACCCCATCTGTGTAGAGTAGACTGCTTCAAGGGTTTTAAAGGCTGTGATCTTCTGGAAGCATATTGCCATGTCTGTCTTCCCAGTAGTCTCTGGGTTCAAACCACTAACAATTTGGCTGGTGTTCAAGCACTTAGCTACTTGGGTTACCCAGGCACTCCTCAAAATCCCTGTTGTTGTTAGGAGCCATCAAGTAGGTTTCGATTCACAGTGACCCTGTTGTTGTTGTTTGATAAGTGTCAACTAGTCGGTTCTGACTCATATTGAATATATCTTTGAGGGAGCAGCCAGGCCCTCAAGCCAGCCAGGGGCTGGTGGGCTTGAACCACCAACCTTGTGGTTCACAGTCCAGTGCAAATCCTACAGAGCCATGGTGCTCCCCACTTATCTGTGCCATCCTCACAATCATTCCTATGTTTGAGTTCATTATTACACTTACTATGTCAATCCATCTCATTGAAGGCCTTCTTCTGTTTTGTTGACTCTCTACTTTCTCAAATATCATGTCCTTCTCCAGGAACTGCTCCTTTTGATACCATGTCCAAAGTATGTGAGATGAAATCTCACTATCCTCATAGCTAAGGAGCATTCTGGCTGTGTTTCTTCTAAGATGCATTTGTTTGTTCTTCTAGAAGTCCATGTTACTTTCAATATTCTTTGCTCAAATTCCCTAGAACTCCCTAATTCAGAACAACACTTGGATTACTTTGATGTCTGTGCTATGTAAATACAGCCCTTTCTCTTCTGACAAAGTCTTAGTTATGAATCCACTGACCATATCTTCTTTGCAAAGTGAAGTGCTCAGATGGATTGAATACTAATTGAATACTTCTCAGGGACTTATAACATTCATTCTTTAAAGATGAACAGAACAGTACCTCATGTGTTGTAAATAATCAAGATGGTACAATGAAAGCTGCTAATAAAAATAACCCAGAAAAACTCATTTTTATCCTGAAAGTACCTCAGATTTCTTTAAAGAGAAGCAAAATGATGCCTAAATATAAATAAAAACCAATATACCCTGAGGGATGAGATTATTTAGCTCACACAGTATATTGAAAAGTGGTTTTTGTTTGCTTGGGTCTTTTTAGTTTGTTTTATTGTTATGGTTTTAAGTTCTTCATGGTTAGGGCTCAAGTAATTTTCTTTTTTTCTATTATAAGTTGCTGGAGGGCTGGTAAAGATTTGGTTTCATTCTAATGTTTGAGGAAAATGATCTTCCTGTTGCATATTCAAAGATAAAAATATCTCCCAGCTAAAGGGATTGTCAATGCCAGGTCCAGATTCGTTTTCAGGAATTTCCTCCCTGGAGTTGGCCCTTCAACTTCCAAAATAACAATTATTTTTCAGCTGCTCTGAAATCAAAATATTTACCAACAGCGTTTGATTTTATGACTTTACATCTCCCTCGGCTTGTTGTGATTGTTACATCAGACTGGCTGACACTGAGCAAGGGGAAACCCAGAAGAAAACTCCAGTGGGCAGAGGAACGAGGGGAAGAGTGGACAAGAATTAGAAGCAAATTATGACTATTTGACAAGCAGATCAGAATTTCAAAACAGACCACAAGGCCAAGTATCCAAACAGAAAGGAAATAATTATCAGATGAAATATCCATACTTTGATCTTTCTTAGAATTTAATTCTTTTTGGCAAGGACCTTTGGCAAGAACCTTTCTTCCCCATGCCCAGTTCACAGACTAACTTGTTGCTGCCATTCAACAAGGATAAAACAACAACAACAACAACAATATTAACACCTCCCAATGGGGAAAGCAGCTTTTTGGTAATGTGAATATGATCTGTTTGGTTTTGGTTTGGTTTTGTATTTTTAAAGGGATTTGGGAAAATAACTAAATGCTCCTACCTACCTCGCCTATCTCTCCCATCTGTTACAGATTTAATTCGTTTTCCCCAAAATATGTATTGAAGTCCAGGTTCTGGTACCTATGGATGCAATCCTGCTTGGATATAGGATTTTCTTTTGATATATTAATAAAATAAAACCGAAGTAGGGTGGGTCCAAAATCTAATCACTTTTAAGTTATAAAAAGCAAAACAAACACACAGATAGGCACTAGGGCAATGTTGTACAAACACAGATGCACATGTCAGACCAGGTGCATCTAAAAAGCCAAGACGCATCTAAATTCTAAGAACTACTAGAAACTGAAATAGACAAAGAAGGACTTTTGTCTAGAGACACACCCTGAGTTTGGACTTCTAGTTTCCTGAACTCTGTGAAAATAAATTTCTGTTCTTTAAAGTCACACACGTGTGGTAGTCCTCTTAAAGCAGCACTAGGCAACTAAGTCCTCTACACTGTCATAACCAAGGCCAGCAAAACCTGGCAAGAGACTTAGTGATTGGCTCTCCCATTAGTACATGTTGTTGTTGTTGTTAAGTGCCGTCGAGATGGTTCCGACCCATAGCGTCCCTGTAAAAAGTTTACAAGGAGCAGCTGGTGAGCTTGAACTGCCGACCTTGCAATTCAAACAGTTTTGCAGTCTGGTGCATTAACCCCCAGCGCCACACCAGGAGTCTATTAATACACGTTGTTGTTGTTGTTAAATACCATTGAGTCGGTTCTGACTCATAGCGACCCTGAACAGGGTTTCCGAGGCTGTAAATCTTTAGGGGAGCAGAAAGCCTCATCTTTCTCCGGCGGAGCAGCTGGTAGTTTCGAACTGCTGATCTTGCGGTTTGCAGCCTGATTCATAACCGCTATGCTACCAGAGCTCCTTCCTTAGTACACGAGGAGGGTAGAAACAGGCTAGTGTCAATCCCTAATGCATTAACAGTCAATGCTGAGAAATGCTGGCGTTCACATGGATCCTGAGGATGGTGCTGAGAATGGGATGAGGGGGTGGGAGGAAGTGATATCATTTAAATATAATTTCCTGACAAAAGAGATGTCCCTCAAAGGGTAAAAGAACAATCGAGATCCCAAATGTCAGTACCTCTCTGTGAACAAGTCAATTCACAGCAGGAAGGACGAGTCATCTCTGGATGACAGTCTAACCTCAAAGACAATCTAATGCTTTTTTTTTAGATCTTTCTTGTTTTTAGAAACTACTCACATTCTTCTGCAGCACTGGAGGTGGTCACTTATCTATGACAAGAAATTTGGCCAATTGATTGCAAGAGATCCATATTTGTGCCCATTCAAAAGAGAGGTAACCCAATAGAACGTGGAAACCATCAAACAATATTATTAATATAACATTCAAGGAAAATTTTGCTGAAGATAATTAGAAAATGGATACAACAGTACATCAGCTGGGAACTACCAGAGACCCAAGCCAGATTCAGAGAGGAGGTGAAATTAGGGCTATCATTGCTGACATCAGATAGATCTTGGCTGAAAGTAGAGAACACCAGAAGGATGTTTGCCTGTGCTTTACTGACTATATATAAAGGCTTTCAACTGTGAAGATGATGAAAAACTATGGATAGCATTGTAAAAAAAGGGGTATTTCAGAACACTTAGTTGTGCTCATGAGGAAACTATACATTGACCAAGAGGCAGATTTTAGAAGAGAACCAGTGGATACTGAATGGTTTAAAAGCAGGAAAGGGTGGCATCAGGGCTATGTCCTTTCACCGTACTTGAATGTAAAGAATACAAAACTCCTCTTAAATGACCAATAAATAATATCAAGATAAATGGAGAAAAGATTGAAGTTGTCAAGAACTTTATTTTGCTTGGACCCACAATCAACATTCATGGCAGCAGCAGTGAAGAATTCAAACAAAAGACTATATTAGGCAACTCGGCTGTACAAGATCTTGTAAAAGTGGTCAAGATCAAAAACATTAGTTTGAGGACAAAGGTGTGCTTGGCTCAAGCCATGGTATGCCTCATATGCTTGCAAGTGTTGGAATTTGAATAGGGCAGACTATAGAAGACAGCTTAACATTTGATAAGAAAGGAAGGTGAGACTAATACTTAAAGAAAGTACATTCCATGTTAGGCATTTCACTAGATGCTTTGCAAATATAGTATCTTTAGTCTTCATGATAACTTCATCTGGTTCTGTTATTCTCATTTTGGGAATGAAGAAACTACGGATTAGCAAAATAAATTAAAAAGTTTTTAAAGTGTCTTGTCTAAGGCCACACAAGTAGTAAGAGAGAATCAGAACTCTTATGAGAATAGATACAGTATTGGTCTTTGTAGTGGATACTGTAGTACACTGCTTGGATGACCTCCTCAGGGCTGAATATCCCTTCCCTCCACTGTGGAAATCATGGGCTGCAAATGGCTCACTAGAAAAGCTCCCTTCATGAGTTTCCTTTGGTTGAAGAAAGCTGTCTGGTCAGAGATTGTGCCTCTCACCATAAACAAAGACTAATACTCATGGAGGTACAAAGGGAAGAACTGGGTTGAACCATTCTAACTCCAGAATTTTTCACTGGATTGGCTGAGGCTTTTGTTGTAGCTGTATACCACAACTCAACTTCTCTCTCTGCCCAGACTTGCTTTCCTCAGCTTCTCATACGTGTCCCCAGTACACTTCTGCACACAGATCTCTATTTGAGAGACTGTTTCCTGGGAAACTTAACTGCTGTCAGAGTCTGGGATGTTATGCTCATTAACATAAAAACAACAACAAACGAAAACCACACTAATACCAGTAAAATCACACATATCTAAATGCCAGGGTGCTGTTAAACCAAACAAAAAGTCCTATTCCATTTTTCAGTATAGTGACTCCTCTAGTACTCCACACATCACGACCACTGCTATTACTAGTACTCCACATGGGGTCCTGGTATGACTCTGTAGGATAACCATAAGGTCATCAGTTCAAATCCACCAGCCATTCTTTAGAAACCTTTTACAGGGTCGTGATGAGTCAGAACCAACTTGACAATGCTTATCAAAAACTAATGCTTCATAGGGGTATACAGCAGTGACTTGCATTCAAGTCCAATTTCATAAATCATAGGATTTTATACTTTTTAGAATTAAAGGAGTGCTACATAACCTGTTCTTTCCATCTCATTTCCATTCACCTTCACATAATAGCTTAAAATTTAAAGGAGGACTGGAAAAAGTAAATAACTTGGCCCCCTAGTGCTTTGGTAGATTAGAACCCAGTGCTGAATCAAAGTCTTCACTCTATAAGACACAGTCAAGGTCATGTTAGACTCTTGATGTGATTAGATTAGAAACATTTTTATGATGTGAACTATGTGAGAGCTAGGATCCACATTCACCCCTAATTTTAGTTAGTGATTGTCATGGATTGAATTGCGTAGTCCCAAAATATGTGTCAACTTGGCTGAACCATGATTCTCAATGGTTTGGCAGTTATTCAAGTGATGTCATGTGACAGACATGTGACAAGTCCCTGTGATGGGAGCTGATGCAGAGAGCTAGTAAAAGGACTAAGGGTGGGCTGCAATACCCTTAATCCCATCACAACTCTAATCCAATGTAAGGGAGTTTCCCAGGGGTGTGGCCTCCTTTGTTTTAAGAATGAAAAATTGGCAGTTGAGTACATCCTTAGGACCTGAGGTCACTGCACTAGGAAGCTCCTAGATCCAGGGGAAGATTGATGCCAAGTTACAAGGAGATCTTTAAGGAATGCTAGGCCCACAGAAGCTGAAGGAGACAAGGACCTTTCTCCAGAACAGACAAAAAGACAAAGCCTTCCCCTAGAACTGGCTCTCTGAATTTGGACTTCTAGCCTCCCAAACTATGAGAGAATACACTTCTGCTTGCTAAAGCCATTCACCTGTGCTAGTTCTATTATACCAGGAGCTCTGGTAGTGTAGTGGTTACGAATCGGACTGAGAACCTCAGGGTCAGCAGTTGCAAACTATCAGCTCTTCACAGGAGAAAGACAAGGGTTTCTGCTCCTGTAGAGATTTACAGCCTTGAAAATCCTGCACAGGGTTGCTATGAGTCAGAAGTGACTCCACGGCACATAACAACAACAGTTAACTAAGACAATGATGTATGGTTACTAATTTTTTTTTTTAATATAATAAAGGCGCTCAATATCATGGCAGTAAACATTTTTTATCCTGTTTTAACTGGCTCATCCTTGGTTATACTTTAACCAAGTAATATCTTTTATAACCTCACTCAAAATGGTTGAAATTCACACAACATTTAGCAACACACTTGCACTTTATCTCTCTTCTACGCTGTGCTAATTTTAATTTAAATTTCACCATAATAGTACATGATGAATTGTTTGTTTACCTTAAGAGGAACAACTTTAAGTGTGCCTTACAGGGCCCTGGGAGTTCTTTTCCCCTTCAATTAGTTTAGTTTACAGATGGGGATCTCAGAATCTAAAAGGAGATTCTGTTACAGAAGGGAAAACCTCCTTCATAATTTTGAGCAACTCTCTACACACACATGTACACATACACAAGAGGTTACATCAAGAGGTTAAAGAACCATGGCCTTTTGTTTCATGGGGTGGATTAGCATTGCTGGGTTGCTATGAGGGACGAAAAGACTTTCCAAGCTATAACACTCTGAACGTGTTGAGACTGCATGGTTATGTAACACCATATTTTTTAATACAACTGACAGTCTGTCTTGAGATTTAAGTGTTTTTTGACAGTTTTTACGCACCTGTTAATTCAAAGCTCTTAACATATGCCAGTTAAAAAGAGCTAGGCACTAAAACATCGAGCTTTTGAGGCTAAATATGGCTCAGCTGCAATACCAGGCTGGCAGCCGGGAGGCAGGCAATCTGACGAGAATAATTCCTTCTTCCAAGATGGAAATCAGCTGTAGCCTCCTCTCTGTGACCAAAACAACCATTTCTAGTTGGAGTGATTGAAAACTGTATTTGGTTTCTCAAAGACCAGTTACGAGAGCCAACTCACGTCGACAACATAGTTGGCTATCCGGCATGGTATTATGTTAAGAGAAAGAGCTCATGATCTGGGACAATCCTAAATATTGTACTCGTGGTAGGTGTCCAGGTTCCATCTACCTGCTCTTCCTTAGACCTTGAGTCACAGGGGCAGATTACCTAACAAGCAATATAAACATGGGTTTATCTTGATGTGGTTAAAAGCAAAAAACAAAACAAACAAAAACCCTTTCAAACTATTCACTACAGATTAGTAAATAGGCACAAGTAAACTCATCCTTACCTTACTCACTAAGTATTCTGTCCTTGTCAGGTATGGTAAATTTGAAAAGAAGCTTTAATTCTGTAGGACGGTGCTGTGGGGTTTGGGAGACAGACTCACAGCCAGCTATACCTAGATGCAGAATCTTTGATGTGGTTAAAAAAAAAAAAAAAAAGCTGAAATTACTCACTACAGATTAGTAAGCAAGTACAAGTAAGCCCATTTTACCTTGCTTATTGGTTCTCCAACACTGGTAAAGGTAAACTTTTTCTCTTTTATTTCAACTCTCCGTCTACCCCTGCATCACACCTCAGACCATACCCACCCACCTGCTTCCAGCTAAACAAAGTGCAAATGCCTGAATTTTTCTAATCTAACACCATGTTTTTTTTAACGCTATAAACATATGCATTTCCATGTAATACAAAGATCAATATTTCTGGTGTACAAAAAGAAATCATTCTTATTAACATTCAGCAAAAACAATTAAGGAATATTAACACTAGTACCATCCACATGCCAAAAGACAAGTGCTTGCTGTATGTATTCAAAATATTTTGTACTCAAAATATGAAAACAGCATAGGGTAGATGATAAATAAGCAATTGCTTTTATTATTCTATGACACTAAACAGGGAAACGTGTGGGTTCAATCTCTTAAGCATCTGGTACATTGTACTTCTGAGGGTCTAGAACAATGGTGTTTAATAGAAATATAAAGCAAACCACAAATGCACACACAAATATATTTAAATTTTTCTAGTAGCCACATGAGGCAAAAATACCAGATAAAAAACACCCAGGTGAATTTCATTTTAACAATGTATTTCATTGAACTCATACTCAAAATGTTTTTTCAATGTGTAACCAATGCAAAGCATTATTAATGAGATAGTTTACATTCTTTCCTTTCTGTATTCAGTCTTTAAATCCTATGTGTATTCTGTACTTACATACATCTTAACTCAGACTAGTCACATTCCAAGTGCTCAGTAGCCTTATGTGGCTAGTGTAGCTCTAGAATGTCTGGCATGGAAATGTTCCAATAAATGAAAGACAATACTTTATGACTCTGGGGAATATTACTAGCAACTGGAAGATGGCCAGAGGACTTGCGTAGAGTTCAGCAGCTTCTTTTTATGACCTCAGATTGCAACACATTTCTCTTCAAACAATTGCTTGAGCATCTCTCTTGGCTTGACAGTGGTGATTATCAGGTTCAAAGAACTGTAGGAAAACACAAGTATCAAAAAGTAAAATGAGTTACTTAAGTTGAAAAGCGAATCCCATGTCACCAGAGTATTTGAGCAGAGTCTAAATGATTATCTGCGGTGATGCTGTGGTGGATTTCTGTACTTTGTGGCTAAGTAGCATAAGACACTATACATAGTGGTTAAGAGCTTGAGACTTAGAGGCAAACAGATCTAAGTTTGAATCTCATCCCCACTAGTTTGCATAATGCCATTTTTTTTTTAACCTCTTTGAGCCTCAATTCATTCATTTGTAAAATAGGAATAACAACTTCATAAACTTGTTATGAGGAGTAAATGAAATAATATATTTACAACATTCACCAATATTTAACAAGATATTAGCAGTATTATTTTAGCACCAGAAAACTCAAGAGGATGTCATGGAGTAGATTCCTGTATAGGGTTCTGAGGCTGTAAATCTTAAAGGGAGCAGAAAGCCTCATCTTTCTCCCAAGGAATGACTGGTGGGTTTGAACTGTGAACCTTGTGGTTAGCAGTCTGGTGTTTATCCTACAGTGGCACCAGAACTCCTTATAAGAAAAGTAGATGTCAATTAATATTTGGTTCCAAAAATGAATTTCAGAATATGTTTAGTCTTCAAGATATTGTTAATCACAACTCATGTAACTTATACAACCATACTACTCAGTTGTGGTGCTGTAGGGTAAGCACTGGATTGGTAACTACAAGGCCAGCAGTTCAAACCCACTAGTCACTCTTGGAAACCCTATACAAAGTCATTATGAGTTGGAACTGAGTCGATGTCATGCAACATTACTCTGTTGTGAATTGATTAGCCTAGGTAAAGCATAAAAAGATATCAAGTATTAAACAGAGACTACAGAAATTTAGGGTGATTAAAAAAAAAAAAGGTCCGCTACAAAAACGTTTTGTTTTGATTTTAAGAGAGGAGAAATGACTTTTATCTACTAAGAACATCCTGTATCTTATCTTTAAAATCTATTACTACCATGTGATAATGCCTATTTTAAAACCAAAAACCAGTTGCCACTGAGTATATTCCAACTTATAGTGACTCCATGTGTGTGAGAGTGAAATTGTGCTCTATAGGGTTTAAAATAGCTGATTTTTTAAAACAAGATCACCAGGCCTTTCTTCCTAGGTCTTTCTCAGCCCCTTTCAGTTATCAGATAAGAGCTTAGTGTCTTAACCAGAGACTCTGTTCATTTTAATGATGAAGAAATGAATTGAGGTTCAGAGTGATAAAGTAACATACTCAGGGTTATAAGTTAATATATGCTATTGTTGTTAAGTATGCTGAACTGGTTCTGACTCATGGGTATAGGATTTCTGAGAAGTGGTTGGTGAGTTTGAAACGCTGATCTTATGGTTAGCAGTCCAGTGCTTATCCTGCAACATTAATTAATATGTGATTCGGGATTTGTCTGTCTTTAAATCTCATGTTGTTTCTACTCCATGGAAATGGCCAGATTTGATTTTGTTTTCCAGAACTTACAATCAGTAGTAGAAATGGAGACAAATAGTATTTCAATAAATAAGAAAGAGAATCTCCTAATCTTCCAACATTCTGGTTGCTTGATTTGTGACTGTGGTTACAATGTGTGTCTCCAGAAAGAGCACTGGGGCCAGATTTATGAATCATCACTGTTATTTATATCATACCCTGCTTGGGTGTCTCCGTCTTACTGAGCCATTGAAAGTTCCACTCTGATGTTAAAAGGTACTAGAAATGGGAATGCATGAGATTAAAAAATGTGTTTCAAAAGAATTCTCTCAGAGATAAATAAAGAATGCAGACTCTACCCTCAGGGCACAATCGTGGCCATACTAAAGGTGGGAGTTGTCTACAGACTGTAACAGCATGACTTTCCAGGTAGCTCTACCCTGACAAAACTTGGCTAAGATAGGAGCATGGAGCAGGTTGGAGGGGGAGGAAAAGTGGCCAAGAAGAAGCAAGGAAAATAGATGCTTGAATGCTACCCTATAGATAATCATTACTGTCAGTATGGATGCCTACAGAGCATGTCTATCATAGCAAAGGAGTCCTGGTGTGGTGCTATGGGTTAATGCGCTGGACTGCAAAAGTTTAAACTGCAAGGTCAGTGGTTCAAGTTCATCAGCCACTCCTAGGAAATCCTATACAACATTGCTTTGGGTTGGAACCGACTCAACCACATTTAACAACAACGACGCCACCACCATAGGAAAAAACATAAGTACCTGGTTTATAGGTTTTATAGAAAACAACATTACTCTTCCCAGGGCCTTTGGCTTCATCAAGTGCAGCCTTTGTTAGCCTGGCTTTCAGAGCAGTTATAATTCCCCAGTGCTTTGATGGCTGAGCAAGGAGAAGAATCTAATTCAAACTTTATTTGTATTTCTTATCTATAAGGTCTTCAGTTTAGTTTAAACAAGCTTCCGTGTCTCCCTTATGTTTTCTCATTCCAGGAGATGTGTTTCTACAAATTATATATAATTACCCATCTTGGTCAAAGGTGAGAGGGAAATAAGCATACCAACTGTGAGTTTTCTCTCTGGGTGTCTCCAGCTCCCACAGTGCCACAGAGGATTTGAGTGTGTCAAGCCTCCTTTACAATCAGGAAAGTGCAGCAGAGCCCATGAGGACAACATTAAAAATTCCTAATCACGGACAAGCATTTCAGACATTCATTACTACACAAGCCATCAGTGGATTACATCTAATAAACCAAATACTTGCAGACCTCAGCCTGGGGCTGCTTCAGTGACTCAAAGCAATGCTAAAGCAAAATCGACCCATATTAAACCCCGCCTTCTGTTTGAAACACTGGTCTCTTTTTGTTTCAATGAACTGAATGAAACAAGCTCAGTGGTCCCCAGTCCTCATAAGGAGATGTTAGAAAACTAGTTGAAAAATTATAAGCCCAGACATTTAGGTTTTAGTACTTTGGTTAGAGACCATAATATGGAAATGACCCAGGGATCCATCCCATGAAAACATGTTAAAGCAGTTAGTAGAGGAAGACTTTTAGGGGGACTTTGGGAAGGGGAGTGGAGGGGTGGTCTTGCCACTATTCTGAAAGAAGGAAAACAACTAATCTGTTTCACTATGTTGCTGTCATTATGTGCCACCCTGTATAGGGTTTCCAAGGAGCGACTAGTGGGTTTTTACTAAGAAGAAATTAAAAAATATTCTTCCAGAAATAAAGATGAACACACACACACATACATACTCACACACACAGATTTTTGAGCTAGATGCCAAGTACTGCTCTGAATCCATGTGAATTTTTCTCTCATGCATTTGTCAGCCTGACTCCAAACCATTTTATTCTTTCCTCATTTTTTGTCTCTGTTCAGTCTGTTTTCAGTTAGTTGCTTTTTGGCATAGCTTCCGTTGGAGCAGAGAGCGCTTGTTCTTCTTTTTTTCTTTCCTTTCAAATTTTTTTTTTTTTTTTTTTAATATTTTTTCTTCTGGGCTCTGCAATGGCTCTGAAAAAAAAAGCTAGTAAGACTAGAGCAAACAGGAGCCCGTCTCTGGAGCCACCCTGTCCACCTCCCTTAGGCCCTCGTATATCATATAGGAGGACTCTGAGGAGTAGCATAGAGCAAGGTCCACAAAGATAAAATGCACCATGCCTCCTGGGTGCCCCTTCTTCATAGATTCTTCAGCTCCCCTAAACCTGCCCTTGTGAGGATGCTTACCCTCCACTGCCATTTCAGGTGGTGAACTTTCTTCAAGAGAACTCTCCAAGTTGCTTTTTAAGAACTACTCTTTGGAAATCCAGAGAAGAGATGACTGTTGTGTGCCATCTAATTGATTGCAACTCTTAACCATGCTATTGGACAGTAGACTGCCCAATAAGGTTTTCAAGGCTATCATCTTTAAGTCATCCTGGACTGCTAACCACAAGATCAGTGGTTCAAACCCACCAGCTGCTCCTTGAAAATCCTATATAGGGTCACTATAAGTCAGAATCAATTCAACAGCACTTAACAACAGCAATCTTTATGGAAGCCGATCACCGGGTCTCTTTTCCTTCTAGAGCTGCTGATGGGCTCTCCTGCAAACTTTTTGGTCAGTAGCCGAAGGCTTTACCATTGTGCCATCAAGGATCCTCCAGAGGTGACTATATTCATTTATTTACTTCTATGAGTCTTATTAAGGAGATCTGATGCATACTGGTTACAAGCTGGACTGCTAACCACAACATCAGCAGTTCAAATCTACCAGCAACTCTGCTGCTTTCTGCTCTCATAAAGATTTACAGCTCAGAAACCCTATACAGGATCGCTATAAGTCAGAACTAACTTGATAGCACACTACCTCCATAAGTCTTATTGAACTCCTGATGTGGGGCTGTTGAATAAGCATTGGACTGGGAACCACAAAATCGGCAGTTCAAACCCACCAGATGTTCCTCAGAAACTCTGTTCAGTATCACTATGAGCCAGAATCGACTTGATAGTACTTAACAACAACAATGTAAGTCTTATTGGAACTATTTTAAAAATTGTTTTGTTACAATGTGCTTCAAGTTGTGAAAAAATAGAAAATAATCACATACCACATAAAGACCTGAAAAGAAGATGGTTGTTTTTACTAAATGTAAGCAAACAAGCTTTGTGTATATGAAGTGGGTTTGAAAAGTATCTCAAACACACAGAATATAAAGACTAAAACACTGCCAGGGCACAGTTTTGTCCTCATCCTTTGATTGATGAAGTGATTATGGCCATTGCATTTTGGGGGGACTCAGGAAGGAAGGGACCTGGTGTGGGCTTTAGCTGGCTCTATTATTTTCTCCAATGTGTAAACAGACTTCTTTGGCTAGTTCACTTGACATTAGGGGACTTCTGAACAGGCAGATAGGGAAAGAAAGCAAAGTCAATACCTCTGACAAATTGTGAGTTACTTAAACTTGAATTAGCCCTGTAGTTTAATGGGGCAGTAGAAATGAGTCTGTTTTTTCCTGTCTGGTCCCTACATAGGTCCCAGAGTGGCAAAAATGGTTTGTGTTTGACTACTAAAGTTGCCTTTCAAACTCACCCAGAAGCACCATGGAAGAAATGCCAGGCAATATGTTTTCTAAAAGATTACATACAGCTAAAAAAACCTTATGAAGCACAGCTCTACTCTGTCACACATGAGGTTGCCAGGAGTCAGGTTTGTCTCCACAGCAACAGGTTGTTTTGTTTGTTTGTTTGTTTGTTTAGATGCAGCTCAAGTTTATAGACACCCTGCCCTTTTGAAAAATTCTTACCAGAGAAGCACGAAGCCCACTTTTTTCAAGTAACTCTTAAAAAAAGTTAAAGAAAGACTGTCTCTCTCATTCTATCGGGAGTTTTTTTGTTTGTTTGTTTGTTTTTGTTCGTTTGTTTTTTACAAAGAGACATAGAAACACAGAGCCAACTTTTGGATGATGTGCATAGGTTTTACAAATCAAACTTCAATCTCCATTGTGCTTTTAAAAATGGCCCGATTGATTTCAGGAGCCACAAATAAAGGGATTAATACATACTCGCATGAAGACTGGTGAGGAAAAAAATTATCTCTAGGTATAAAATGAGAAATGTGAGCTGGAATGTCTTGACTTGGCTATCAGCAGCCTGGACAATGTCATTTCAATCACTTCTACAGTGGCCCCACTGAGTACTCATGAAATAGCCTGTGTGTATAGATGACAAGTCCCCTCAGCAGAGAGGGAACAGGGCCTCTGGCTGTGTCTACATGATGCCAAACACCTGGATAAAAACCAAAAACATTAGGCCAATGCCTAGATGATATTTTCAGACACCCAGCTCTTTAGCATCGTAAAGGAAAACCATCCAGATAGTTGGCTAAGTTGTACAGTTTTCATTCTGTTATTTGTAATTTTGTAGCTACTTATTGATGACTAGTTATATGTTTTTCAACAAAAAAAGGGAAAAAAAGTTACAGATTTATACTTTTAAGATATACTGTATGATATAGATATACAATAGCTGGTCCAAGAGAAGTAATTATAGACCTATACACACAAAGTAAACAACTAAATCACAGAGCCAGACTTACCTCCATCATTACACACAAACATGAGCACATACCTATGCACATACACTCAAGCACCCATTTTAAAAATTCAGTTAAGCCAGATTTTCCCCTGTTCCTTTAGTTATTTGATGGTATATTAGCTCAACCTTACTTGTCTATAAGTCAGTGCCTTCGAGAATAAAACTTTGCAGAAACGTATGATTTCCCTTTGTAAATCTGTAAACCATTTTTCCTTCTATTACATAAACTATTGTCACTGTGATATTAGTTATGTACAGAGTATATTTTAAAGGTACTACTCAAGTCCAAAACACCCCTGATTGCCCCATTATTTTAGCGATTATATGTATGCCAAAATACAAAATAATAATTCATGTGCAAAGAAAAAATTCTGGCTTTAGTTCCTAAAATATGCATAACCTTTTCTCCAACAGAAAAGAAATCTTTACCCAAAGAACATGTGATTAATAATTTTAAATGAAGGGATCCAAAATTAAGATGATGAGAAGAGACGTTGTATGTTTTGGTAGCAGAAGATATTTGCCAAGGGGCTTGCTTATCTTAACAATTCGAAGATGGAGAAGTGACGGAGTGCTTTTAAAATGAAGTGTCACATTATAGTTGACATTTAAAACAGATTTTTAATAATTTTGGAAATGTTTTTCTAAAGTAAGTGGAAAGAAAATGTTTGAAGTTTTTTGATAAAAAGCGGCTTTCGAGAAGCACAGAGTATATTTTGCCCTAGACCCACCTTCTCCAGAAAGTTTCCTGGCTTTAGGCAAATTCATAACCTCAGACTAGTAGAGACATACTTGTCACACCTAATCTTCTTCTCTTCTTAGGAGTTCATTTTGTAGGAATAACTCCTAGTCCTATTTCCTCAAATTTTAAGTGCAACAGATACTAGGTGATACATACAGAAAATGGTGTTCATTTCCAAAATATAAAATGTCCTAACTGAGGTCATTTTTGAGATTAGAAATAACCAACATTTTCACAGACTTGAATTATCTGTGTAAAAAGACACATGTCGCTAAAGAAGGTTGGAATTGTATGGGATAATCTATAAAGTTATAAATTACAGTGTTTGAGACAACACTTGAAATGGGCACCAAGAAACCGTATAATTAAATAAAAATTGAAAGCCTTTGAACATGTCCAGATTAGTCTAAGGTTTTCCCAGACCTAGATTTCATATTTTGTTTTTAATAGCAATAAAATGTTTTGTTTATGTATATTCACTTTAAAACTCTATCTAAAAAACATGGCATATATTGTATCGATGCACATGTTAACCATAGATTTGAAGGGAGATTTTAATGAGGCATGACTGGGAATCCATAAAGGTTTGCATGTCAACACTAGTTCCATTGTAAAAAAAAAAAAAAAACTTTCCTTCCTCTATTTTATGTCTAAAAATATGAAATGTTTGGTGAATGTGGAGAGTGAGAAGGAAGAAGTGCCTGGAAAAAAGACTTGTAGATTTTGAGGTAGGATTTTTTTTTTCTTTACTTTTTTGTCTTTCTCTCTCTTGTGCCTTCATTCTTTCCATCAAAAATGAGAATAAATACATTTATCTGATGGCAACAATTACAGAAAAAGAGATGTAGGATGCACCACTACATCTGCAGTGATAATGTCAGTGTTCTATCACATACAGACATTTAGAATGTCCTCGGCATATTTGCTAAATCACATAAACTTTAAAAAATTATTATTTGCCTATTTGCCAAAACTTCAAAATTTAGAGCTTTGTAATTTTGTATGAATAAAGCCAGAGTGGTTGCAAATCAAGGATTTTTATGGAAAACAAATATCCCAATTATTTTTGAAAGGCAGAAAGAAGGAAAGCAGGAAGGAATGAAGAAAGGGAGGGAGGAATAAAGGAAAGAAGAAAAGAAAAAAAGGGAAGATGATATAAAATACGAAAATTATGTAAATAGAAGGAGATATAACTTTGGAGAAGGACAAAGAGGACACAGTTAAAATCAGGATCCAAAGGGTTTGATAAAAGAACCTAACGTAAACATTTAAAAATGGAAACAGAATAAACATTGCAAATATAACCTTAACAGACTCCAGTTCTGTAGGCTTTTCTGCAGCCACACAAAAGTGTGTTTTTAAGAAAATTGGTTACAGCAGTCACTGTGCCTTCAAATACCCGCTCGGAGAAATAAGGCAGTAAGTCTGAAAGGACTCTCCATAAAGCTGCATTCTCTACCTTTTCAATCTGTCCCCTTCTCTTGCTCCTTCCTAACCATATGGAATCCATCTCATTCAAGAACATAGACTAGAAGAGGGGCTTGAGGAAACGAGGACTGCTGCTGGCTGTTCCAACGGTATGCAACAGGAAAGTTTTATTTCCAATTGATTGGTTACAAATCAGATAAATATCGCTTCTAATGAAAGCAGCTTTGAACTGCTGGAAATGTTATCTATAGGAGTCTGGGGTTTATCAAAAGTCAAATGTAGCTTTAATCACATCAACATGCTAATTACAGGCAACAATAAAAGCTTTAAGAAATGATTGTGCTGGTTTTATTACTATTGACAGTTACTGAGGTATATTTATTTCGGGAGGTAATTGTCAGAAGACTTTCACCAGAAAGACTTGTTTGTATAATTAAGTGTGTGTTATGCAAGCTTATCTGCTGATCACCTCCTGCTAGTTATAGAGTTCCCCCAGTGCCTCTGAACACTGAAGGAATTTTTAAAAAGTAAGGCTCTGGGAGAGGATTTTTCAGTAGTTCATTTGTGGGGGATTAAAAAAGAAAATAAAAGAAAGGTCTAAGGAGCCTTGAAAAAGCAGAATGTACTAGCAAAAGAAATGTTACCATTCACTTAAAAATGAATGAAGAAAACAATAAAGGTAAGTGGAAAATTCTTTATGAACCGTGGTATAAAAGTAGGAGAAAACTAGAAGGATGGAATTCACCCCGTTCTGTTTAGGGATGGAAGTTGGGGTGAGGAACAGGGAATTTTCTCTTTTGTGTAGAAAAGATCATACAAGGGAATGGGGTAATGCAACCTAAAAAATACGCTGTGAGAATGAAATGGAAAATAACAATAAATAGCCACATATGCCCTAGTACCTCAGATTTTATTATTTTATTATGGATTTATTACATCATTTCTAAAGTGCCTAAGTTAGAATTAAGAGTCTTTTCCCTAAAAGTTTGATATCATCATTTCATATTTACACAGCCACAAATGCCTTTCCATCCAAATAAACAACAAAGGCCAATTTACAGTTGCCGCTCTGAATGATTTTTTAAAGGCTAGGACACCTGAAACATATTTTTTAAAATTTTCCATCTTATTTTTAATGACAAACTGACTGCATTGTGACTGGACTAAAAAGGGAATAAATAAACCTTTCAAACTATAAACTATTTTTGTGCCATAAAGAATCATTCAACTCTAAAAAGGAAAAAAAACACACACACAAAAAAAACAACACCTAATTTAAAAAATATCATTATTATACTGAAAGGTGTTGGACGGGATTTAATTCTTTCCATTCCCAAATATTGGCCTGAGTTCAGTTTCCATTTCATTCAAAGCAATTAAAAATGTGGCAAATCCTTGATCAATTTTTTACCCTTAAACAGGGTCAGTTCTGAAGTTGTTGTCACATTTTAATGGGTTCAGACTCAGTTTATGCAAGAGACAATCAAATGTTTGCATTTAAAAGCCCTATAAAACGTAAGAGCTTTTAACCTTCTGAATGCATTAATAAAATGCTAATGACATCATGACTAGGACCACATTTGGAGGTCCCCAAAAACTCCAAATGACCGTTGTGAAACGAAAACAGAATTTTAATCAAATGATCTGTTATTTTAATGGCCACTTACAAAACAGGAGATTTATTGAGAAGCATAAAGTTTGTTTGCATGAGTGAAGGCAAAGCTTTTAAGAATTACCTTCTTCTGGGTCTTTTCCCCTTAGTTCCTTGCAACATAATACTACCAAATATTTGTGAATTGTGACTCAAGTCTGCAGTATTATTTCTCTCAGAAAATAAAAGGGAGGCTGGAGAGAGAGAGAAAAAAAAAGTGGTGCCAATTTGTCTGCCCAAGCTCTGATTATTGGATGCAGGATTTTTTTCTTCTTCTTTTTTCCCTTTTAGGAGAGAAGGATTTGGTGGGAATGTTTCTCCCTTCAGGGTGAGATATCTGATATCCATCCCGAGACCAGTCATAAGGCCAAACTTTCATCCAAAACTGCACAGGGAAGAAAATTAAGTCTTTGGATAAAATTCTCATCTAAATTTGCAGCAGATCTCTAGTTTCTGCTGGGCAATTATGGCTTCTTCTTCTTCTTCTTCTTCTTCTTCTTTTTTAACCATTTCTGATTGCAAAACACATTGTTTTATTAAAAAAAAAAAAAGTAATTTCTGATAACTTGAGAACCTAGGATCCCTGAACCCCTCCCCCAGTTCTCCTTCCTCCCCTTTGAATCTCTGTTCCTCATTTCTTTCTCTCCTGTCTAGAAGTGCTATCCAGTGACCCCTGGTGCTGATTAAAGTTTCTCGGGTGACCCCTGAATGCATTTTATTACACTGACTGGTCATAAAACTTACTGAAACTGCTGGCTTATCCAAACTCCTGCCTCTTCTGTGGAAAGCCCCACAGCTAGACCAAGCAGGGAAAAATACAAACAAGCAAACCAGGAAGGAGAGAGCTCTTGAAGTTGTCTCTGTCAATACTTACCCTCCTGACAGATTGGACAGAACAATTTAGAATGAAGGTACATACTCCAAAGCATTCTTCAGGAAGCCAATTTAATAGTAGTGTAGGTGGGGCATGGAGAAGTGAAAACAAGGAAAATGGGGGAGGCGGAATTGGTGTTTTGTTCTTCCCCTAAAACGGATGTTACAACACTAAAATAACTTGCAAGGTGAAAGTAAGACATAACTAACTAGCATAGTTACCACAAGACATCTCTGAAAAGTACAGACTACTGGAAATGAATCCTGAGACAATATTCTGTTCACTTCTGGAAAGCAACATCAAGTGGCTAGAAGCCATTACATATTTATGTACTTACTACATCTAGGTGCAAATGTGTATTGTTTTATTTACATGGGTCAGGAGAAACCAATTTACAGCCAATCTCAGTTCAGTTGTTTGTGTTCCTGGGATGAAGGGAAACAAAATCTATAGTACTTGTATTCACATTACGAAATGAATAGGCTTTCTGATGCAGAGTTAAGGAGTGGTGATATAGAAGAAGTCTGAAAATCAGCGTTTGAAAGGAGAATGGCAGCTATTAGGAATCAACAAGTACTAAATCTGGACTTTGCCTGGCAATAAAATTGAATGTGTGTGTGTATATCAAATCCAATTTAATATTTGGAAATAAAAAATATTTTATAATCCATCCTCACTCAAAAAGTCTGAAAATAACTCAACAGGGAGATTTCTGATCTCTGAACCAGAGTAAAAGGGTACAGTCTGGAAGTTTGTGATAGACATGAATCTCCTCAGTTCAGCCTCAGAGGAAACAGGATGATGTGAGTTATCCCCTGGCAGCTCTCTGACCAATCACAGAATAGATCCACAGGGACAGGAGACAGACACACCTTCCCCACCTCATCGGGAGAATATCTAGACTCTGCTCTGCATGGCATCCCTAAACTCCTCAGTGACAGGTTCCCAGAGAGCTGAGCCATTTTTCAGTATTGCTAGAGTGGTAAATGGAGTCCTATGTGGCGCTGTGGGTTAATGCGCCAGACTGCAAAGCCGTTTGAACTGTGAGGTCGGCAGTTCAAGCTCACCAGTCACTTCTCAGAAACCCTATACAGGGTCACTATGGGTGGGAACC
>NW_006408725.1:4588159-4589840 GCF_000296735.1 Chrysochloris asiatica
TGGAGGGTCAGAGAAAAAGAAGAAGACCCCAACAAGATGAATTGGCCAAGGGGCAGCATCAATGGACTCAAGTGTGGCAACGGTAGTGAGGTTGGCCCAGGATTGGGCAGTGTTTTGTTCTGTTGTGCATTAGGTCTCTATGAGTTGGTACCGACTCTATGGCACCCAACAACAACAACAACAACAACAACAACAACATAGTGGTAACGGCAAATCAAGCTGATAACCTCAAGGTCAGCAGTTTGAAAGAGCTCTGGTAGTGTAGTGGTTAAGAATCGGGCTGCTAACCTCAAGGTCGGCAGTTTGAAACTACCAGCTGTTCTGCGGGAGAAAGATGAGGCTTTCTGCTCCGATAAAGATTTGCAGCCTTGGAAACCCTATGCCGGATTGCTATGAGTTGGAACTGACTCAACGGCACACCACCACCACCATAGTCTACAGGAGTCCTGGTGTGGCACTGTAGGATAAGCACTGGACTGCTAACCACAAGGTCACAGGTTTAAACCAACCACCTGCCCTTCTGAAACCCTATGTAGCATTGCTATGAGTCAGAACTGACTCCTCAGCACTTAATAACAACAACATGTTCGACAGGGAGTCCCTGTAACATGTAAATGGTTAAGCGTTGGGCTACTAAATAGAAGGTAGACTGTTCAAATACACTCAGAAGTAAAGCCTGGTGATCTGTTCACAACTGGGGTCACCATGAGTCTGCAGTATAGGCAAAGTAATAGAGTGAGAGTGATGGAACACGACTCAGTAAACTAACTTCTTGGAACCTCGAAAATCAGTAATTAACAACAGCAACAATTGTCTAAAGCCTATGTCATTCTCATCCTTAATAAAATAATGACTATTTAATTGGTGTCTAATAACTTAAAACTGATCTGAAACAGTTATTCTTGGTATCATTTCTTCTAAGTTATTGTTTAAACCCTTAGAAAATGTACTGCATTTTCCCAGAAAAATAACTAAAATATGACCTTGAATTCAGTTGCTTTAGAGACTAGAAATGGTCCCCTTTACAAGTATGCAGCAGCAACAATTGACTCAAAAATAACAATTGTGAGATTGGTGGAAGACTTGGCAGTGTTTCATTCTGTTGTAAATGGTGTTACTATGAGTCGATAATGACTCCACAGCGCCTAACAACAACAGAAACATCATTTTTCAATGACACAAAAATTATCTGCAGAAAGATATTACAATAGCAAAATTTTGAAAATATTCAAAATAGCTAAATTTGGGGAAATAATAATTAAGTGCTGACTTAGACTATGAAATATTATAACAATTATTAAAGTGATGATGTATATTGCAAGGCAACAGGATTTTCTTTTTATATGGGCTTACTGGCTATGGTTTTGCACCTTCCACAAAATGATTGAGACTATACAAATAAGGCATGTAAAACTTTTGCCAGGGTTGGATCATTGATCATTGTCAAGTTGTTAAGTGCTGTCAAGTCAGTTCTGACTCATAGCCACTCTGTATAGTGTTTTCAAAGAGCAGCTGGTTAGTTTGAACTACCAACCTTGTGGTTACCAGTTCAGTGCTTATCCTACAGCACCACAGCACTCAAATTTATGTACCAACCACTAAAGCCAGTATTTGAAATAAACAAATCATTTGTCTTGCAGAAATCTATCATTCGTTCTCCTGCATCATTTCTATCACCAAG
>NW_006408725.1:4594730-4601357 GCF_000296735.1 Chrysochloris asiatica
ATTAACAACCTGTGATATGTATATGATACACCCTTGCTTGCTGGAAGTGAAGAGGACCACCGCCTTTGTATAGATTACATCTTAATGTAAAGAAAACAAAAATCCTCATCACTGGACCAATAAACAACATTCTTATCAATGAAGAAAAGATTGAAGTTGTCAAGGACTTCATTCTTGGATCAACTATCAATACTCATGGAAGCAGCAGTCAAGAAATCAAACAACGTATTGCATTAGGCAAATCTGCTACACAAGACCTTTTTAAAGTGTTGAAGAGCAACTAAGGTGCACCTGACCCAAGCCATGGTCTTTTCAATAACCTCATATGCATGTGAAAACTGAACAGTGAATAAGGATGGTGTTGGATAAGAATATTGAAAGTGCATGGGCTGCCCATAGAACCAACAGATCTGTGTTGGAAGAAGTGTAGCCAGAGTGCTCCTTGGAGGCCAGGATGGCCAAACTTTGTTTCTCCTATAAGGATATCCAATTGTCGTAGTGCCATTTGTTGAAAATATGATGCTTTCTGCACTGAACTGCCTTGGTACTTTGGTCAAAAACCAACTGTCCAAACACACTGTATGTGTAGGTCTATTCCATGACTCAATTCTGTTCCATTGATCTATTTGTCTATCTTTATGCCAAAGCCAAATTTTCTTGATTACTTTGGCTTTCTAATAATTTTTGAAATTAGGAACTGTAAGTCCTCCAGCTTTGTTTCTCTTTTTAAAAGTTTTTTTTAATTTCTATTTCCATATGAATTTTAGAATCACCTTACCAATTTAAACAACAACAACAAAGTACATGTGGAAATTTTGGTGGTCCATGTGTTAAACTTACATATATCAATTTGGGGAGTACTGGCATATTAGTCTTAATAATACCAAGTCTTCTAATCTCATAATCACAGTTTGTTGTTGTTGTTTTTAACTTCTTATTATGAGTTGAGTGGTTTACAGAGCAGACCATCAGTTTTACATTCAATGATACATACACTTTGTTTCATCTCAGTGATTGCAATCCCTTCCATTCAACAATGGCTATCCCACTTCCTCCCTGTGGTTGTCATTTCCCTACCACCTTCCTTCCCATCCTTTCTCAACTTTGTTCTTAAGTAACTGTTGCCCCTTTGATTTAAATGGTTAATCAATCCATGGTGATCATACCTAGTAGTGTTGTTGTCCCCCGTAAATAACTGTCTACTGCTTGCCTGAAAATTGGGCCATGAAGATGAGTTACTTTCCAGACCTGAAGGGTTGTAGAGCGTCATTGTCTCTGGTTCCTATTGATCTAATTTTAATCTACATATCCTGTACATCTTTTGTCAAATTCATTAAATATTTTATATTTTTATGCTATTATAAGTGATATTTTTATTTTAATTTCCAATTGTTTATTGTTAATATATAAAGAATGCAATTGATTTTGTATATGAATCTTGTATCCTGCAAACGTACTAAAATCACTTAATAGTTCTAACAGTTTCCCCTGCATTTGCATAGCCTCAGTCAATGATTAAACAGAATTTATGTTAGAATCTTAAGCTAGTATGTCTTCTGCCCTCTGTAATTAAATTTGTATGTGTGTACATGTGTAGGGGAGCACATTCAAAGTTCAGTTCCCTTTTAGGCCTGCCTCAGTTTTACTTTCCACCAGATCCTTTCCAGTCAACTTTGTGCATGTGTGCAGCCCTAGGCTTGACCAGGTGCCCAAATAACTTGGTCCCTTTCGAGTCTCTACAACACATGCATACAACTTCAGCTAGGAATGTACTTACCCAAATCACAACTACAAACTTAAGCTAAGGACTTTCCTTTAGTCTCCTGCTTCCCCCAAATCACTTAAACTATCAATGACACAAATGGGCATCATCCCCCACTCCAAATTGAATGATGCCTCTTTAATAGAGAAAGTATCAATTCTCATAGCTTTCCCAGCTGTGACCGAATTCCATGCTGTCTAAACTAGGGGGACAGGATGAAAGAATTTCCAGAATGACTGATACAGATTCTCACTGTTTTTTTCCTGAAGTTCTGCTGTTTTCCCAACATAAATACTTAGATTGTTATATGACTTTGGTTGATTTCCCAAATATGGAAATAGTTGATTTTGTCAGTTTTATCCAGGTAGTCCTCAATTTATGACAAATTCAAATGACAACAAACCACACTTACAACAGTCCCTTTGTGTGTGTGTACATTTTATCATTAGTCCTGGTGTGGCACTGTGGGTTAATACGCTGGATTGCAAAGTTGGTTTGAACTGCAAAGTCAGTGATTCAAGCTCAGCAGCTGCTCCATGGAAACGCTATACAGGGTCGCTATAGATCAGAACCAACTCGATGCCATTTAACAACAACAACAATAAAATATGTTGTTACACATACTTTGCTCATGATATAATATTTAGATATTCACTGGTAGATGTTCAGTTTTTTGATTTATTGGTCAAGACACTGCCAAATGTAAAGATACTGATAATAAAAGGAAATAATGAAAACTAAAAAACAAAACAAAACATTGACATTCAACTCACGTCAGAAAGGACCTACAACAAAGTCGTTAGAATAGAGCCTTGTTGTAAGTCAAGAACTACCAATAATTACTTCTTTGGGAGGAAATTCCCACTCTCCTCACCTAGCCATAGCCAGGAATCAACTATCTTGTAAAGAAATTTAAACAATAAGAAAAAAAAATCTTATACTTACATAATTAGCAATTCTGGTGTTCTTCCTTTGTGTAGATTCAAAATTCTATCTGACATTGTTTCTTGCTGGTGATGAATTCTTTGTTTTTGTGTGTCTGAAAATGTCTGTTTCAGCTCTGTTCTTTTTTGCCCCGTTTGACAGTTTTTACTGTGAATTGAGTGAAGGTTTACAAAGAAGATCATCAGTTTTACATTCAACAAATCATAAACTTGATTTTATCTCGGTGGTTAGAATCATCTCCTTGTAACAACAGTTATCCCACTTTCTTCCCATGGTTCTTATTACTATTCCACTCTTTCCGCCCCTTTTCAACTTTGTCCTTACATAGATGTTGCCCTTTTGATCTTGAATGGCTGACTATACCATATTGAGCATGACTAACTAGTGTTGTCCTTCCTGTATAATAATCTACTGCTTGGCTGAACATTGGGTTATGATGGTGAGTTCAGTGCCAGACTATGTATGGTCAGTGTTATAGTCTCAGGTTCTCTTTCTGGCCAGTAAGTCCAGTCTTTTGTATCATTTTGAGTTTTGTTCCATATTTTCTCCCTCTCTGTCTGGGACCAACTCATGTGATCTCTTTCAGATTCACCTTTGTTCTTAAAATATTTTTGCTGGATAGAGAATTCTGTGGTTGATTGTTTTGTTTTTGTTAATAGTTTAAAGATGTTGCTTCACTGTCTTCTCACTTTTAATATTTCTAATGAGAAATCTGCTGTCATCCTATTTTTACTCCTCATATGCTATGTGTCTTTTTTATCCTTCTGACTGCTTTTAAGATTTTTCTCTTTATTACTGTTGCTAAACAATTTAATTATGATGTGCCTTCGTTTGGTTCTCTTTATGTTTATGTATTTTGTATATGCGTGTGTGTATTTATGGGTGTATAGGTTTCATTGAATCTGGATTGTTTATTGCAATTATTTTGGCACTTATTCAACATTTTTTCTGTCTCTGACTGCTCCTCCTCTGGAGACTACAATTACATGTACAAGGGTGGGTCAGAAATTATCCACACTCTGGATGTGGAATTTAATTTAATCAACTTTCAGAAAAGACAAATGCATCATTTTCTACATAATCTCTTTGCTTTTCAATAAACTTTGTTCATCTGTCAAGGAACTTTTGTATTCCCTTATTAAAAATGTTTTAGGTTGAACTGTGAGTCATGAAAGCACCACTGTCTTCACTTCTTCATCAGAGGTGAATCTTCATCTTTGAAGGGTTGCTCTCAGGGGATGAAACAGGTGAAGGTCCAATGGAGAAAGATCAGGATTGTAGGGAGAGTGCTTTAACACCTCAAAATGAAGTTTTTGCAGAATGGTAACAGTGTGGGCAGAGGTATGTGGATGCGCATTGTCAAGCAAGATCACAGTGCCCTTGGATAGCAATCCTCTGTGCTTCATACCAAGTTTAGGCTTCAGCTCTTCAATAAGCATCTCACTGTAACAAACTTGTTGATTGTTGGACCTTTTTCCTGATAGTGTTCCAATACTGGTCCTTGAGAATCCCAGAAAGCTGTAAGCATCAATTTTCCAGCTAATGGTTGACTCTTGAATTTTTTCTTGGTCTGTGATAGAGGATCTTTCCATTCCATACTCTGCTGTTTACTCTCAGGCTCAAAGTGATGAATCCATGTCTTGTCACCAGTAACGATTTTTTTAAAAAGCAACAAAAAACACTTTTACCTTCCTTTGAGTATCAGTCCAAAGTTTGTTTGCAGCTGTCCAAACTCTTCTATTTATGCTCTTCCATGAGTCGTTTTGCTACCTATCTTGCACAACCTTTTCAAAACCCAAGTCTGTAGTGGATTATTTCATAGGCAGAACTATGGCTGATTTGCAAATGATTTGCCACATAATCTACAGTCACTCATCTATTCAACAGGATTATTTCATGTGCATGGTCAATGTTGTTACCAGCCGTGGATATACACAAGTGTTTTAATATAAACAGAGTGTGGATAATTTTTGATTCACTCTCATGTAATTGGTTGCTTAAAGTTGTTCCATAGTTCAATAATCTTTTTCTTTTTTCCCTCTGTGTTTTATTTAGTTTTTTAAGTGTTTTCAACATTTTATTGTGTTTCATGTGAAAGATTACACAGCACATTAGTTTCTCACTCAAAAATTCATACACAGATTGTTCTGTGATATTGGTTACTGTCCCTGCAATGTGTCAGTTCTCTGTTCTTTTCAACCCTGACTTCCTTGTTTCTATCCCTCCAGTTTCCTTGCCTTCACATCTTTGTTCTGGGGCAAATGTTGCCCATTTGGTTTTGTATAGTTGATCTTTCTAAAGAGCACATTCTTCATGATATTATTGCTGATTTTATAAATCCAACGTGTTGTTATTTGGTAGAAAGGTGACCTCTGGAAGTGGTTTTACTTTCAAGTTAAAAGAGTCTCTTAGGGTGTTAGTCTCAAGGTTTCCTCCAGTACCAATCAGTCTAATTTTGATCTTTATTTTTTTTTTTTCTTTTCTTTTGAATTTGAGTTTTGTTCTACATTTCTCTTGCATTCTAACTGGACCTTCTATTGTGTACCTGATCACAATGATCAGTAGTGGTAGCTGGGCACCATCTAGTTCTTCTAGTCTCAGGTTAGAGGAAGCTGTGATTCGTTTGGGCCATTAGTCCTATGGACCAATTGTTAACTTGAGTCTTTGGTTTCCTTCACTCTTCTTTGCTCCAGATAGGAAGATAACAATAGTTGTATCTTAGATGACTGCTTACAAGCTATTTTAAGACCCCAGATGCTACTCACCATATTAAGATGGTGAACATTATCTTTAAGAACAATGTTATGTCAATTGACACAGTAACTCAGTTCCACAAGGTGTTTTGGATATGTCTAAGAAGTTTCCATAACTGTATCCCCTGTGTACTTTATTATATATCTGAATATATACGCATCATATACAAATATACCCACTCCTCACTTATGGACATGAGCTGACTCATAACGACAGCACATAACAACAACAACAACAACACTTATGGACATGGCTAAGCTCCAAAGACCAGATAATTATGCAAAAATCAGTGTTATGCAAAAATGGAAGATGACCACACAAGATCACAAAATGTTGGATGATTACATCATCCATAACTGCCAAATTACTTCATTCCATATCTGCCAAACCACTGAGACTCATGGCCCAACCGAATTGACACATAACTTTAATGATCACAGCCAGCATTGCCCTCACCTTGCACCTTAACATGTTTTACTGACAGGTGTACATTTTTAATGCAACAAATACCCAGATAGTAGAGCTTTTGCATTTATTATGAATGCAAACTGCCAGTTAATGAGATAGTTGGTAAGTGAGGCACAGCTGTTTGTAACCTATATATGCACGCACAAACTTCTTATAAATGTTTGATTGTTACTACTGCTATCATAGAATTGTATATGTGATAACATTGAATATATTTGTCTTTTATTCTTGAGTACCTCTCAGTGTCTTTCTTTGCTTTCCTTAGCCACATTGTGCTGGCATCCCCCTATTGTGTATTGCTTTTCCCTTCTACATAATGAACACATGTCTACTATCTAGAGTCCTGGTCTGATGCTCTAGGATAAGCATTGGACTACTAATTACAAAGTTGGTGGTTCAAAACTCATTACTGCTCCTCAGAAACCCTATACGTGGTTTACAACCCTATCAGTTGGAACTGACTCAGTGGCACTTAACAACAATAACAACTATCTAGTAAGTTATACTTCCTTCTCCCTCACACCCCTGGTAACCATTAAAGACATTGTTTTCTATTTTTGACGTTTTGTAACAATGCTATCATATGATATTTGACCTTTTTGACTGACTTATTCCATTCAGCAGAATGCCCCAGATGTTATCAGGTATTTTGTGGGCTACATTATTCTTTATGACTGTGCAGTATTCTGGTGTGTTGT
>NW_006408725.1:4601917-4610400 GCF_000296735.1 Chrysochloris asiatica
ATAGCATTACTTCTTCCTTACCAATTTGGATCCCCTTTACTTGCTTTTCTTGTCTTATTGCTCCATCTAGGACAGTGTTTCTGCAACACTGTCCTAGATGGAGCAATAATGTTGACTGTTGGATTTGTATATATGCCCTTAATTATGTTGAGAAATTTATCTTCTATTCCTATTTTGCTGGGAGTTTTTATCAGGAACGGATGTTGGATTTTATCAAATGCCGTTTCTGCTTCAAGTGAGATGATCATATGATATTTTTCTTTTGAAACTCTTTATTGTAATTTGAGGAAAGGTTTACAAAGAAGACCATCAATTTTACATTAAGAAATCATACACTTTGTTTCATCTCAATGATTGCAATCACGTCCATGTAACAACAGTTACCCCATTTCCTCACTTTGGTTCTTATTTCCATTCGACACTCCTTCCCATCCTTTTTTAACTTTGTCTTTGGGTAAATATTGCCTAATTGACCATTCAGTGGTAAGCATACTTTAGTAATGTTGTTCTCTTCCCCCTCACCCCCACCCCCCCATATACCTATCTAATGCTTGGCTGAAAATTGGGCTGTGAGTATGCATTCTATTCTAGGCCTAGAGGGTGGCTGAGGGTCATAGTCTCAGGTTCTTTCAGTACCTTTCTGGCCAGTAAGCCCATTTTTAAAAATAATTTTGAATTTTGTTCCACATTTTCTCCCACTAGATCCAGGACTTTTTAATGTGATCCCTTTCAGAGCAATTGGGAGTGGTAGCTAGGCACCATATAGTTTTTCTGGTCTCAAAGTCATGGTGACTGATGTTCACACATTCCATTGGTCCACTGGACTAGTTGATGACAAGCATCGTCAATTTTCAGCACTCTTCTTTCTTCCACACATTGAATGACCAGTAGTTGCATCTTAGATGACAGTTCATGAACTTAAAAGATCCCATTGTCTAAGTACCAAAATAGCATCCTACTTTGGTAGAACATTATCTTTGTGGAACCATGTGATTCTTATTGTTTTATTTATGTGGTGAATTACATTGATTGATTTTCTAATACTGAACCACCTTTGCATCTCTGGTAAGAATCTCACTTGGTATTGATGTATTATTATTTTATATGCTTTTGTAAGGAGTTCTAGTTACAGAGTGGGTTATGAGTCAAGTTCCTAACCTCAAGGTCAGCTATTTATTTGAAACTACCAGTTGCTCCATGGGAGAAAGATGAAATATTCTGCTCCTGTAAAGATTTATAGTCTCGAAAACCCTATACAGGGTCACTGTGAGTTGGAACTGACTCCACAGCACATAACCACAGCCACCATCACCATATGTTGTTGTATTCTGTTGCCTAGAATTTTGTTGAAATTTTTTGTGTCTATATTAATGAGGGATAATGGTCTGTAATTTTCTTCTTTGTGTTGTATCTTTGTCTGGCTTTGGTATCAGGGTTGGGCTGATTTTCTAGAATGAATTAGGGAATATTCCTTTCTTTTCTAAGTTCTGGAATTCTGAGTAGAATTCATGTCGACCCTGTAAGTTCGGTAGAACTCTTCAGTGAAGATATCAGGGCCAAAGCTTTTTTTTTTTTATATTGTTGTGAGTATTTCTATGACATCTTCTTTTGTTATAGGTCTATTTAGGTTTTCTACTTCTACTTGTGTTAATTTAGGTAGATAGTGTATTTTCAGAAATGGGCCCATTTCTTCTAGGTTTTAAAATTTGAGTATAATTTTTCATGATATTCTATATTAATCCTCCTTATTTTGACTGGTTCTGTAGTAATGTCATCTATTTAATTTCTTATTTTGGTTATTTGAGTCTTTTCATTTCTTTCCTTTGTCAGTTTGGCCAGTGGTTTGTCAATTTTATTGATCCTCTCAGAGAACCAACTTATAGTTTTGTTGATGGTTTCTATTGTTTTTTTTTTTTTTAATTTTTGTTCTGATCCTTATGATTTTATTTATTTTTCTGGGGACTGTGTGCTTCTTTTACTATTTCTTTTCTACTTGTTCACTCTGTGTTTCATTTTGGATAGTTTCTACTGCTTTGTTATACATTTTACCAATCTTTTCCTTGGCAATGTTTAATTTACCATTAATCTTGTCCAGTATCTTTTTCGTTTTAGTCCTTGTGGTTTTCAGCTGTAGAAGCTCAATTTGGCTCCTTTTAAATAATCTTCCATGTATCCGCTTAACATATTTAGTCTTTTCTCTAGCTTATAGAACATTTAAAATGCAATTATAATATTGTTTTAATGTCTTTGTCTACTAATTACATCATCAGTGTCATTTATGAGTTGGTTTTGATTGATTGATTTTTGCCATATGGTTTATGTGCTTATTAATTTTTGTTTAGATGACAAACATTATGTATGAATTTTACCATACTGAGACTGGCTTTTAAATTTTTGTTTTTATTCCTGTAAATATTTTTTGAAACTTTATTCTGGGGCATTATTAAATTGCTTGCAAATAAATTGATCCTTTTGGGTGTTATTCTTAAGCATTATTAGGTACGGCCATGGTGTTACTGATGTTTTAAGAGCCATTGAGTCCATTCTGCTTCATAGCCACCCTGTATAGGGTTTCCAAGGAGCAACTGGTTAAGTTTGAACTGCCGACCTGTGGTTCAAACTGACATCGCAGTCCAGTGCTTTATATACAGCACCACACCAGGACCACAACAATGCTTAATCAAGAATCAATTTTATGCTAGCTTAAGACAAAATCTTTCTGCGTATTCTGCTCAAAGCTCTATGCATAATGGTTGCTGGAATTGTTTCTGCTAACCCTTTCAACTAGTTTTTCCTGAAGTCTTGGGTAATTTGTGACATGTACATGATAATCAGTACTCAGCTGACTACCTGAGAAGAATCCTCTGCAGATGTCCAGAGTTCTACCTCTGTGTAGCTCTCTTTTCTCTAGTACTATATCTTGCAAAATTTAGCCATGTTGTACTCCCCAACTGCCCACTCTATATTCTCTGCTCTGGGAGCCATAAGCACCACCTACATTCCCTCTAGTATGACCTGACTTGTAAACTTTTCTCTGGTCTCTAAGTTGGGACAATTGTGGGGGTCACTATGCTTATCTTTCATCTCTTAAGACAATTTTCCTTCACTACCTAAAGTCCAAAAATTGTAAAGAATTTTTTTTCTGATATCTTAGTTGTTAACTGTGAGATGGAACATTCATTTTGATGGGAAGTTGAAGTCTTCATGTCTTGAACACTCAAAAAATCTCACAGTGGTCTAAGCTAATAGTTTTTATTCATTTTGTTTTGTTGGTGTTTTGGCAATGTAGTTATTTAAAATATTGATATTGCTGTTAAATGCTGTCTAGTCAGTTATAACTGATGGTGGGAGTGGTGTGCTGTGGAGTCCATTCTGACTCATAGTGACCTTGCATAGGGTTGCCAAGGCTATAAATCTTTATGGGAGTAAAAACTTCTTTCTTCTGTGGAACAGCTGGTAGTTTCAAACTGCTGACCTTGAAGTTAGCAGCCTGACTCATAACCACTATGCAACTCAGTGACCCTGGATAGGGTTTTGGTGGGATTGAACTGCTGACCTTGTGGTTCACAGTCCAGTGTTGATTTTATGGTGCTCAACAATTAAATATATAGTCAACTTACCATCTATTTTCTCAGAGTCAGTTCTGTGTGCCTAAACCTTTTTCAGACAGTTTTCAGAACTTGTTTGTTTCTTTGCTTTCTCATCTCATCTCTCTACATCTTTTTCTCAGTTTAATAGTAGTCACCTTGAGGGTTGCAGGTTGTGAGAAACTTGAATATGATCACTTTTTGCAACAAGGGGGTTTGGCTGGGCATTTTTTTCTAAAATTGTTTTTTATTGCTGCAAAGACTCATACTCTTTGAGGTTGATAAACTATCAAATTTTCCAATCCTATATGGCTCCCTGATTTCTGTCCTTTCCCTATTTTTTTTTTTTCATTTCTGATTGACAATTGGTCTTTTTTTCTTTTCATTTTAAGTTCATTGCTTTCTAGCAATATTTAACAGAAGTAATCAGCAATGGATAATTTTACTTCTAATTGCTGTGGGTCTTTGTTTTGTTTTTCTTAATCTCTTTTGCTATGAATATGGTCTGGTCTGCTGCCCAAATCACCACAAGTGATGGTTTTACCATTTTTCATTTTGCCACCAAATAACTCCAGTTTCAATCTGTCCTTTCACTGGTATCAATTTCTTACTGCCTACTGCCCACAAATGCAAGGCACATATTTTAGATTTTTAATTTCAGCAACACTTCACTTCAAAATATTAATCATTGAATTAGGATAATTAATGTAGCTGCCACAAGAGGAAAATGCCAAAATCAAAAAGACTTAGCAAAATAAGTTTAATTTTCTTTATGCAAAGTTTGATGTGCATTGGCAGTCTTCCTTAGAGAAACTTAGAATTGTAGCTCTGCCATCTGGAACATGTGGATGCCAACATTTCCAAGGCAGGGGAAAGAGAGATGGAGGGAAACAAAATTGTTTTACTCTCTCAGTTATTTTTACTCTCAGTCCAATGGCCTGAACTTGTTATATGGCCACAGATTAACTGCAAAGCTAGTTGTATAAAGTACAAGGAATATTTAGTGACTATTAATTAGGTCTGTATGCTGAGCAAATAATCCGAGAAGCTGGGTTAAATGAAGAAAAACATGGCATCAGGATTGGAGGACGATTCATTAATAACCTGTGATATGCAGATGATACAACATTGCTTGCAGAAAGTGAAGATGACAAAACATTTACTTACGAAGATCAAAAAGCACAGCCTTCAATATGGATTACATCTCAATGCAAAGAAAACAAAAATCCTCCCCACTGGACCAATAAACAACATTCTGATCAATGGAGAAAAGATTGAAGTTATCAAGGACGTCAGTCTTCTTGAATCAACTATCAACACTCATAGAAGCAACAGTCAAGAAATCAAACAATGAATTGCATTAGGCAAATCTGCTGCACAAGACCTTTTTAAAGTGTTGAAAGCAAAGATGTCAGCTTGAGGACTAAGGTGCACCTGACCCAAGCCATGGTATTTTTAATAACTTCATATGCATGCAAAAGCTAGACAGTGAATAAGGAAGACCGTAGAAGAATTGATGCTTTTGAGTTATGGTATTGGAGAAGAATATTGAAAGTGCCATGGGCTGTCCATAGAACCAACAGATCTGTGCTGGAAGTAGTGCTGCCAGAGTGCTCTTTGGAGGCTAAGATGGCCAAACTTCATCTCTCCTATTTCGGATTTCGGACATATTGTCAGAGTGACCAGTTGCTGGAGAAGGATATCATGGTTGGTAAGGTGGAGGGTCAGAGAAAAAGAGGAAGACCCCCAGTGAGATGGATTGGCCAAGTGGCAGCATCAATGGACTCAAGCGTGGCAACAGTAGTGAGGTTGGCCCAGGATCAGGCAGTGTTTAGTTCTGCTGTGCACAGGGTCACTGTGGGTTGGTACTGACTCGATGGCACCTAACAACAAGAACAATTAATTAGGTCTGCCACATCATGTTAGTAACTTACTATGCAGCCATTCACATTTATTTTCTCAATTGTCACATCTTTCTAGGTATAATGTATATATTAAAATATGTTGTTGTTGTTAAGTGCTGTCAAGTCGGTTTCAACTTATAGTGACCCTAAGGTTTCTAAGGAGCAGCTTGTGGGTTTTAACTACCAGCCTTGCAGTTCAAACTGACTTTGAGGTCCAGTGCTTATCCTACAGCACCACACCAGGACTCCATATTCACACATAAATATAGAGTTTTGTCATTGTTTTATAAAATGGGATCATATTTATACTTTTCTGAATCTTTCTCTTAACAACATCTACTAGAAATCTTCCAAATCAACTGATAGACTTCCGTGGTGTAATCATGAATTATTTAATATGTCTCTTCTAGCCATCCACCACATGTTTGTCAATTTATCATACTGTGGTGGCTTGTGTGTTGATGTGATGCTGGAAACTATGTTTTAAAGACCAGCAGGGTCACCCATGGTGGACAGATTTCTGCTGACCTTTCAGACTAAGACAGACTAGGAAGAAGGAGAAGCAAACTACTTCTGAATGTTTATTTCACTGAACATATTGTGAATAACATCAGAATATTGTCAGATATAGTACTGGAAGATGAGCACCTCAGGTTGTAAATGACTCAAAGTGTGACTGGGGAAGAGCTGTCTCCTCAAATTGGAGATAACCATGAAGGCAGGAATGGAGTAAAACTTTTGGGACTTCATTTGCTAATGGGGCACAACTCAATATGAGGAGAAACAGCTGCAAACATCCATTAATAATCATAGCATGGAATGTATCTAGTATGAACCTAGGGAAATTGAAAGTTGTCAAAAATGAAATGGAAAGCATAAAAATCAATATCCTAGGCATTAGTGAGCTGAAATGGACTGGTATTGGCCATTTTTCGATCAGACAATCATGTGGTTTACTTTGCCAGGAACAACAAATTCAAGAGCAATGTTAAAAAGAACATTTCAAGATTTATCTTGAAATACATCATCTGTGATAGGATAATATCCATACACCTACAAGGAAAAACTGTTAATACCACTGTTGTTCAAAATTATATACCAGCCACTTAAGTCCATTGTTTAATAGTATTTTCTAATATAAAGTAAGACATAATTGAGGAATTCTCTACCAACTTCTTCTGTCTGAAATTGGCCAAACATGTAATCAAGATGTATTGATAATTACTGGTGATTAGAATGCATAGGTTGGAAACAAAGAAGAAGGATCAGTAGTTGGAAAATATGGCCTTGGTGATAGAAATGATGCTGGAGATTACATGAGAGAATTTTGCAAGACCAGTGACTTCTTCATTGCAATCACCTTTTTAAAACAACATAGAAGGCAACCATACATATTGACCTCACCATATGGAATACACAGAAATCAAAGTGACTTCATCTGTCAGAAAAGACAGTGGAAAAGCTCAATCTCATCAGTCAAAACAAGGACAGGGACCTACTATGGAATAGACCATCAAAGCAAATTCAGGCTGAAAATGAAGAAACATTTTAAAAGTTCATGAGAGCCAAAATATGACCTTGAATATATCCCACCTGAATTTAGAGATCATCTTCAGAACAGATTTGATGCATAAGACACTATCAACCTAAGACTAGAAAAGAACATCATATAGGAAGAAAGTAAAAGGTCATTAAGACAGGAAAGAAAAAAAAAAAAAAAAGATCAAAGTGGATGTCAGAAAATACTCTGAAACTTGCTTTCCAGCATAAAGATGCTAAAACAAATGGAAGCAATGAGTAAATAAATGGGCTGAATAGTAAATGTCAAAGGGCAGCTTGAGAAGGCAAAGTCAAATATTATAATGTAATGTGCAATGACCTGGCATTACAAAACCAAAAGAAAAGAACATGCTTAGCATTTCTCAAGCTGAAAGAACTGAAGATATTGAAGGATTCTATGGACAGTATATTAAATGATGCAGAAAGCATAAAGAGAGGATGAAAGGTATATACAGTTACTGTACCAAAAAGAAATGGTCAATGTGCAACTGTTTCAAGTGGTAGAATACAATCAAGAAGCAATCGTACTAAAGGAAGAAGTCCAAACTGCACTGAAGGTATTGGTGATAAACAACACTTTAGGAATTGATGAAATACAAATGGAACATTTTCAACAAACTGATGCAACACAGAAAATTCTCATATGAAGAAATTTATAAGACAGCTTCCTGGTCAACCAATTGGAAGAGATACATATTTGTGATGATTCCAAAGAGAAATGATCTAAACTAGAGTTCCAGGTGTTCACAACCACAATTAACTTCATTAACAATCAATTGTTCACAACCAAATCATATCATCCTTTCAGTGTCTTTGCCCACGTTCTCTTAACCAGAACCATCAGGAAAATAGTCATTTAGTGAGAGTTACAAGGACTGTGGCTAGAAGTTGTTATTGTTATTAGATGACCTTGAGTTGGTGCTGACTGGTAGTGACCCTATGCATAATAGAACAAAACAATGCAAGGTCCTGGGCCTTGTTGTTACAATGAATCCATGCTGCTGACATTGTGCCAATTCATCTTGGCTCTTGGACACTTTAAAGAGGTTGTGTGCAACAGGTTTGCCTAATACAGACCATTTGATTTCTTGAGTGCTGCTTCTATGAGTGCTGGTTTTGTATCCAAGTAAAACGAAGTTTTGACAACTTCAATCTTTTCTCCACTTACCATTATTGGTCCAGTTGTGAGGATTTTTGTTTTCTTTACATTGAGGTGTAATCCATATTGAAGGCTTTGATCTTCATCAGTAAGTATTTTAAGTCCTTTTTGTTTTCAGCAAGCAAGGTTGTATCATCTGTATGTTGCAGTTTGTTGGTAAGTCTTCCTCCAATCTTGATGCCACATTCTTCCTATAAACTAGCTTCGTCTCAGCATGTAGATTGAATGAGTATGGTGAAAGAATACAGCACTGGTACTACACCTTTCCAGGTC
>NW_006408725.1:4611345-4613361 GCF_000296735.1 Chrysochloris asiatica
CACTATGGGTCGGAACCGACTCGACGGCACTTAACAACAACAACAACAACAATAGTATATTGTAATGTTTAGTAAGTTCCTATT
Organism: Chrysochloris asiatica; assembly: GCF_000296735.1. Classification (NCBI taxonomy): domain Eukaryota; kingdom Metazoa; phylum Chordata; class Mammalia; order Afrosoricida; family Chrysochloridae; genus Chrysochloris; species Chrysochloris asiatica. Next base: position 4,611,430 of record NW_006408725.1, read on the forward strand.
CAGTACTCATTTTATCCTAACAATTTTGGCTCTTTTAAAACATGTATGCTTCTTTAAAAATTTTAAAGTCTTCTTAATTCTATTCCCCCAAATATCTTTAAAGATTGAAATTGAAATTACAGTAAATCTAAACATTAACTTTTGAAACTTGACATTCTCATTATATTAGCTCCCATGATGCAGAGTCTTGTACAAGGTTTCTCTTTCGGATACCCCATGGAGATCAATATCACATGAGTGTATACCAATTAGTTTCAGCAGCCTGAGACTCAGAAAGCAGCTTACAGTGAAGCTGAAAGAAAAAGGAAAATAAGCTACATTCAGATTATCATCTTCCTAGAAAGTTCCCACAATTCTGTAGCATTTATTGAAACTGGGAAAACATAGTAAAAAAGTGGTAATCCAAAAAAACCCCAAACCAGGCAACAAACCAACCCCACTATTCTGACTCACAGTGACCCTGTAGGACAGAGCAGAACTGTTCTCAGAGGATTTCCAAGGTTGAAATTTTACAGAAGCAAACTGTCACGTCTTTCTCCCAGTAAGGTATGGTGGGTTCAAACACCAGCCTTTTGGTGGTTAGCAGTCAAGTACTTTAGCCACTGTACCAGTAGGGATACTTCCAAGCAAGTGGTTGTTGTTGCATGCCAATGAGTCAGTTCTGACTCATACTCACCCTGAATAGGGTTTCTGAACAACTGGTGGGTTTGAACTGATGACCTTGTGGCTACCAGTCCAGTGCTTATCTTACAATGCTACAGCAGTGTTCTAAGAAAATGGTAGGTGCTGTGAAAGCCTAGGGTACTCTACTCAATTATTACCAAGTAGAAGGAAAGACCCTCTGTTACCATAGCTCACCACTGTTTTCAAGAGATTTTTTTTTGGGTAAAATACTTCCCTTTCAAAATATACATGACTAGTTAAAAAATGTTTATAAATACTGTCTAAGTTAAACAAATATGTCTGTAGGTTGAGTTAATCTTGCAATGGTATTTAACAATAACAAAGCTAACTAGGTTAAGTCTTTGGAATGAATGGTACTCTGGATGATAGAGAAACATCTATGACTTATAATTGCTGCATCATGGAAGATAGGCAACTGTTAAGCTTTCCCTTCAGGCAAGTTCCTTGGAGACAGAGCCAAGTCCTCTACTTAGTTTTCTGTGTTCCAAGGTTTCAAGTACAAGATAAAGTATGTTGTTAGTTGCTGCTGAGTTGATTCCAACTCATGCAACCCACATGCTACAGAATAGAAATGCTCCAGAGGATTTTCTTGACTGTTGTAGTTAAGTACCATCAAGCTGGTTCTGACTCATAGTGGCCCTATGTAGGGTTCCCAAGGAGAGACTGACTGGTGAGTTTGAACCACCAATCTTGTGGTTAGAAGTTCAGGACTTATCATCCTACAGTGCAATTCCAGGACTCCTTCTTGACTGGTAGTTTAACAAAAGATCACCAGACCATTTGTTCTATGGTCCCACAGTGTGGTTTCAAGTCATCGAGCACAAATGGTTTGCACCACTTAGGGACCTTAGCATATAGTTATGAAATTACTTTTGCTGCCACTGTCAGAAATGAATGGATCATTGGTCTTGCTCTTGTGAATATAAAGAGTACTTCAGGAAAGAAAGCCCTAATATGGCAATTTAAAATGCAAAAGGGCTAAGGCACAGTGTCAGAAAAAAAAAAAAGGAAATATCCCTGAAATTGCTTTTGGTGAAAAAAAAAAAAAATTTTTTTTAAAAAAAAAAAAAAAAAAGTGGTATATATACTTATAAGTTTTCTGCAAGGCTGCAACATTTTCAAAATCTTAACTGTCCAACATTTCGGTGGCAAAAGCAGAGCTGATACATGCTCAAATTTATGATATAAGTAATTCTCAAAGTGAGCACTGAGTGGCTACTAATTTGCTACCCCTGCTAGAGAGTAAGA
>NW_006408725.1:4614334-4631990 GCF_000296735.1 Chrysochloris asiatica
TTTTTTTTTTTTTTTAATAAGCACAGAGTCCAAAAGTATAATGCTGAATAAATTATTGTCTGAGATGAGAATTCAAATAAAATTTCAAAATATGTGGAAAAAGGGTCATAAACTTCAGTTTTGAATGGCAAGCCTGTTTTATCTTTGACTGAGTTCTGAGGGGCTGTTCATCCTAGTGTTGCCTGTATTTCTCTGAGCCTTACCTCTTATTACAATGTGCTTTTGGTATTCCAAGATGTGGGACTGAATAAACAGTGCTGAGCATACTGTGTAGCAGTTGTGTTAGAACACCATGCTCACTCAAGGGCATGAAAAGAGAAGTAGGCAAATCTTCAGTGGTTTTTACAAATCTGGGTCAAGATATGATTGTCTAGACTTTCAAGGCAGCTAGTGGTTATGTTGTGGGTGAATGTGCCAGACTGCAAAGCCGTTTTGAACTGCAAGGTCGGCAGTTCACGCTGACCAGCTGCTCCCTGGAAACCCTATACAGGGTCTCTATAGGTCGGAATCAACTTGACGGCACTTACCAACAACAGTGTAGTGGTTACGAATCGGGCGGCTAACCTCAAGATCAGCAGTTCGAAACTACCAGCTGTTCCATGGGAGAAAGATGAGGCTTTCTGCTCCCGTAAAGATTTACAGCCTCAGATACCCTGTACAGGGTCGCTATGAGTCGGAACCAACTTCAGGATACTTAACAACAATAACAACATTATTATTCTGGAAACAATTGCATCATCCTATTGAACCAACAGACTGTACTGGGCTAATCACTGAACCCATCACAGTTTACTCTTCAATTTTAAGTTTCTTTGTTTACTAGGTTTGTCTCAAGAGAGAATTTTTAAAACTTTTTTGAAATATGAATTTCAAAATAGACTTTCATTAAGAGTATTGGGTTCACTAATTAATGTGTGGAGTCCTGGTGTGGCGCTGTGGGTTAATGCGCTGAACGGCAAAGTCCCTTGAACCACAACATCAGCAGTTCAAGCTCACCAGTCGCTCCTTGGAAACTCTATACAGGGTTGCTATGAGTCGGAATCAACTCAATGGCACTTAACAACAACAAATATGTGATATAAATATATAGGGTATTATCCTACTACACAGTCCTGGTGTTGCACTGTTGGTTAATGCACTGGACTGCAAAGTACCTTTGACCCTCAAGGTAAGTGGTTCAAGCTCATCAGCTGCTCCTCGGTAATCCACTACAGGTTCGCTACAGGTGGGAACCAACTTGATGGCACTTAACAACAACAACAACAATCCTACTACATCTGTTTGTTTTCAAAGACAAGATTTAAAGTATGTGATTCCATGTGAATGAAAGCAACACATACAATCAGCCCTTTCTGCCTGGGAATTCAAGAATCTAACAAGTGTCCTGAAGGAGAGCCAAACATGACAGTTTTCTCCAGAACTGTCACATTGACCCACTTCCAAAGGGTGTGACACCCCGAGAGTTCAAAGCTGTGCTATTACCTCCCGTTTAAATTTGACACTGGTTATATAGTTTCGGAACCGACTCCACGGTACTTAACAGCAACATGTCACTACCAGGAGTCCTGGTGTGGTGCTGTGGGTTAATGTGCCAGACTTCAAACGTGAACTGCAAGGTTGGTGGTTCAAGCTTACCAGCTGCTCCTCAGAAACCCTATACAGGGTCACTCTGGGTCAGAATTGACTGAACAGCACTTAACAACAACAACATATCATAACCAGGGTTTAGAGAATTAAAAAAAATATATCACAGTCAAATTTTTAGATTATACAAATGGTCGTTAAGAAATGAACTATGTGGAGCTTTGATACACCATGGACACTACAGGATGCACAATGAAGAGTGTTTGTTAAAAATTGGCTGTGTCACAAACGAGGCTCAGCCTTGCATAGACATTCCCTCATTTATCCTCACAGCATTTCTACACGTGAGCAATTTAAGGTTTGGAGAGGTTTAATACCTCTCCAAGGTCACACAGCTGGTCAGGGATTGAACAAGAAGTCTCACTCAGGTCTGCCTGACTCAAAAGCATGTGTTCTTTCCATTACTACTGGAATGTTAGGAATTCTGATTAAATTCCATTTGGGCCTGGATGAAAGATCTGCTCTGAGGCTTCTCTGGGGAGTCAAATAAAATAGTGTAATGAAAACAGCTGCTTCCCTTCCTGACAAAGTGTACCACACCACAGAAAGGGGTCACACAATTGGAGTAAAATCAGGGTGAGACTAAAAGCCGCTCATGGATATCATGAAATCTGGAAGTCCACTAGTCCACCAGGAGTTACTTCTTAATGCCCTCTTTAAATTTTTTCTTAAAAAACTTTTTTTTATTGTGATTTGGGTAAAGGTTTACAGAGCAGATCATCAGTCCCATATGCAGCAAATCATATATTTTGTTTCATTATGAAGATTGCAGTCCCCTCCATGCAATATCGGTTACCAGTATTTCCTTCTAGTCACTTTAACTCTTGCACGCCTCCTTGTCTCTGGAAGGGAGGAAGGGGATGTTCATTAAATAAATTCACTCTCAGGTGTCTTATCACTCATCAGAAGCAGTGGTGCCACTATTGTTGTCACCTAGTGTGGTAACTCAGGGGTCCCTCTCCTCCCTCTCCTCACCCAGGACCTTCTCCAGTACTAGACCTTACATTGTCCTTAGTAACATTTATTATCAATTTTTATTATAGAATAATATCTGCTATTGTTATAACTTGCTTCAATGCAAAAATTTTTAGGTTATATGATTTGTTGTTGTTAAGTGCTGTCAAGTCAGTTCCAACCCATGGCGTCCCTGTATAGGGTTTCTGAGGAGCAGCTGGTGAGTTTGAACCACCAACCTTGCGGTTCAAACCGACCTTGCAGTCCAGTGCATTAGCCTGACACACCTAATACTTACAACAAAATTGTTTTATAAGTTCTTTCTACATTGAATTCAAACACTAGTAGTTATAATAATAATATAGCAGAGCACAAGCATTTTTTTATTTTTCTCCTTTTCCTTTTTAATCACTGTTTCATTCTCCAAAACGCTATTGACAGAAATTCACAAATACTATCACAGTATTATTGCTAAAATGCCAGAAAATTTTACAAAATCAGTGACTACCAAAACACCAGCAACAACTAAAACAACAGTGCATGCTTGTAGCACAATGCAGCCAAAACCACATGATCAAAAGCATCATGATAATTGAGTAATAATGACAGTCTGACCAAAGGGCATCGGAAGGTTCAAAAAGTACATTAGCACTGTTTTAGCCTTGTAGGTAGATTGATACATGTAAACTGGGCTTCTGAAAAATGTTTTTGTTGTCATAACTAACTACAGGAATAGTTTAGTAAAAATGAATCAATCTCTGCTGAAACACCACACAAAAATTTTATAGACAGTCATTCTGGTGTTACCCCCTCTAACTGTGTCACCCAGTGAGGTTCACATCTTTGCACTCCCCAGCAACACCACTGATCAGTCTTCTCCTGAAAGGAGAGAAAAGCAGGTCTTCTAAGTGGTTCATTCCAGTTTAACCCCCTGCTGAGAAGTTGCTTTCGACTCCAGATATACTGATTCATAACCTACATTTGAATAAGAATCACTTGGGGATTTTGTTAAAATGTAGATTCTGATTCAGTCTATTTAGGGTAGACACACAGATGTCAAACGGGGATGAACCTGTTCCTGGAGAAAAGACACTCAATGGGTTTTGGTTGTGTGGAAGGCAGTGAGGCTGAAATGAAGAATGAAAAGCCACCAAAGAAATGAAGGAACCCTGTCCATTCATCATTATAGGGTTGCAATGAGTCAGAATTGACTCAACAGCATACAACAACAATACCAGTTTATGTCAAATCCTAGACACAATATTTGGGAAAAGAGGATAAAATTCTGGGGTACTTTGGGCAGTCTAGAAGCTTGGGATGGGCCTGAAACTTATAGTCATGATCTTGATTTGAAAGAGGTTTGCCTAAACATAAGAGGTTCTGGTGGTACAAAGGTTAAAGTGCTTAGCTGCTAACCAAATGTGGGAGGTTGGAAGATATAAACAGAGAAAGCTGTGGCAGTCTGCTTCCTTTAAGATTTACAGTCTTGGACATGCTGTGGGGCAGTTCGACCCCATCCTATAGGGTTGCTATAAGTTGGAATCAGCATGAAGGCAGTGGGTTTGATTTGGGCTTTTGCCTAACATTATTCTTTTTCCCATTCTAGTAGTCACTGAGCACTGATCAAAGAGCACAGCCTTCGATATGGATTACATCTCAATGTCAAGAAAACAAAAATCCTCACCACTGGACCAATAAACAACATTCTTATCAATGGAGAAAAGATTCAAGTTGTCAAGGACTTCATTCTTCTTGGATCAACTATCAACACTCACGGAAGCAGCAGTCAAGAGATCAGACAACGTATTGCATTGGGCAAATCTGCTGCACAGGAACTTTTTAAAGTATTGAAGAGCAGAGATGTCAGCTTGAGGACTAAGGTGCTTTCAGGCCGTGGTGTTTTCAATAACCTCATATGAATGCGAAAGCTGGACAGTGAATAAGAAAGATCGTAGAAGAGTTGATGCCTTTGAATTGTGGTGTTGGAGGAGAATACTGAAAGTGCCATGGACTGCCAAAAGAACCAATAGATCTGTTTTGGAAGAAGTGCAGCCAGAGTGCTCCTTGGAGGCCAGGATGGCTAAGCTTCGTCTCTCATACTTTGGACATATTGTCCGGAGGAAACAATCGTTGGAGAAGGATGTCATGCTGGGTAGGGTGGAGGGTCAGAGAAAAAGAGGAAGACCTCCAACGAGATGGATCGGCCAGGTGGCATCATTGATGGACTCAAGTGTGGCAGCGGTAGTGAGGTTGGCCCAGGATCGGACATTGTTTCATTCTGCTGTGCAAGGGGTCGCTATGAGTCAGTTCCGACTCGATGGCACCTGACAACAACAACAGTAGTCACTGGGGATTTCTGTCATTTTAAAGGTCAAGTATAGGCATCAAGTTCTTTTTGAATTATTAACTTTTACAATTTTGTTAATACTATACCACAAGATTGGTGATTGAAACACACCAGCTCTCCTTGGGAATCCTATACAGGGTAGCTATGAACCAGGACTGACTCCACAGCATATAATAACAACAATAACAACAACAACATGCATGAAAGATGTACTTTGAAAAGTTTGGAGATTTCCCCTTCACCCCTTATCCTGTGAATTAGTGAATTAGGGCTTTGAACTATCACTAAGTTTGAGGTCCAGATTATGAGTTTGGCTAAGTTAGTAAATTGTCTGAAATCATAGGGAAAAACCCTAGCGAGTTGTTCTTTCTTATTGACTTTCCTGCTCAATTAGATATTGAAAATCATAGTGTAATTGCATATAAAATATACTGTGTTGTTGAGTGTTTGCCATCGGGTGAATTCCGACTCACAGCAACCTTGTAAAGGGTTTCCAAAGAGCAGCTGGTGGGTTTGAACTGCTGACCTTACAGTTTGAAGTCTAGTGTTTATCCTACAGCTCCACACCTGGAGTCCATAAAAGGTACTACAGAAATTAAGAGATTTCTGGGAGGAATAAATGGCTTGTGCTTAAGCCAAAGGTTAGCAGTTCCAATCCAACCACTGGTACTGTAGAAGAAAGCCCTGGAGAACTTCATCCTTTAAAGATTACCCACCACTGCTGTCAGGTTGCTTATGACTCATAGCAACCTTATGGGATGCTCCACAGGAGTTCTGAAACTGCAATTTTTACTGAAGCAGACAGTTTCATAGTGTCCTCATATACTAACTATAGTATAACTGATGGTGGGTTTGAACCACTAACCTTATGGTTAGCAGCACAATGCATAACTCATTGGAGTCACCAGAGCTCCTTTTCTAAAGATTACAGTCAAGAAAACAGTGTGGAGCAGCTCTGTTCTTCAATACAAGCAGTTACTGTGAATCAGAATCAACTCAGCAGCAATGGGTAAAACGATCTTATATATTAAAAGCCAACAACCAAATTCCAGAGTGGGCAAAATGCAAAGTCCCATTTTTAAACAACTTTTTCAAGGCTTTAAAAAAAAATTGTTCTGCTCTCCGGGAAAGCACTGTTGAGCCCTATTGCAATGAGACAAAACTATGAACTTGGCAGCCATCTTGGTCAGTGAAAGACAAAGTGTCTGGCTTTGAGCCAAGGAAAGCCAAAGTGATCAATATTGCATTTTGAAAGCACCAATGGACCCTTTGTCCCAGGACTAGCACTTCTGGGAGATGTGCCAGAAGATTCACGTGTGCACACATGTGCATACACACACAGTAACATGATGATTCAGGAAATCTAGTCATATGGGAAGATCAAAAGCACAGCAGGATATTCCTGTGACTCTGGCATTGGTCAGCAATACTTCAATGTCCACATCCAAATATTACGGCAGCTTAAAGAGTCTACAGATGGAAGATAAACAGAAACTTGAAAAAAAAATGTACTAAGGCAGCTTATTTTTTCTCCCGATGTCCTTCCACCTACCACAAGAAACCCTGGTGCATTGTCAATTATTCCCACACACCACTTTGAAGTCAGACTCTGTCCCTGAATCCTACAGAGTAGATGCCAGCCTGGCCTGATCTCACCTCTTCAAGCTTTCTACCCTCCAGTGTGCTCACAAGTGTTTGGAACATATATAGGGGATAAAAGGGAATCTGATCCCAGACCCAAGTCCAGACAGCTACTAGAACATGTCATGTGCCTGGCACTGAACAAGATCATGTTGCCAATTTAAAATCAGCTGTGACCTCAGTTTTCTTGGGAGAGAATAAAGAAAGTCCATGTGGCTAATCAGAGAATAGTGAAAAAATATCACACACATACACACACACACATTATTTCTCTGAAAATCAAGGCCCTATTTGGGGTCAGAAAAATATATATTTAGTAGATAGCATTAACAGAAGGGCCTAATCAGGGTATCTTGCTACTGTTGCTCTTGAAAATAATTTTTAAGTATATGTGGAGCCAGGAAGGAAATGAAGATTCAATTTAGAACTTTTTTATACGTTTAATATCTGCCTCTCTCATCATGTTTGCAATTTTTATAGTCTTTGTTATGAATAGCTTCTCATCACATTTCAATGAGGGGGATCATCATAATTACAACCGTATGTTAAGGGAGAGCAAAAAGAAGTGACTTGGCAAAGGTCATGTGGCAATGCAATGTCCTAGACAGGAAGGGAACTGATATATCTGGAAACCATTGGGAGTCAGTCAAGCAGTGTACAGTGAAGAAACTAGGGCGCCGGTTACCCCAGCCAAAGCTCAGAGCTTATTCAAAAGAGTACTTGGCATGGATATGATGTCATCAAGAAGACAAAATCAAACTTTAGTAGCTATAACTTGAACAAAGTCTGATTGGAAGCAATTTCCAAAGTTACTATTTCCACTGTGAGGGCTAGGAGTAAGACAAGGAAAGGAGGAACTGTTCTTTAGTACAGAAAAGTTTGATTTAGCCTTTAAATGGCTAGAAAATTTACTGATCAACCTATCCTTTGCAAAAGTGCTATTTAAGCTCATCTAATGGAGTCCTGGTGTGGCGCTGTGGGTTAATGCACCAGACTGCAAAGCCGTTTGAATGGCAAGGTCAGCAGTTCAAGCTCACCAGCTGCTCCTCAGAAACCCTACACAGGGTCACTATGGGTTGGAGCTGACTCAACAGTACTTCACAACAACAACAAGGGTGAAAGGTTGATATCAAATCAATTCCAATTTATGGTGACCATATGTCACAGTAGAACTGTTCTCCATGGGGTGATTTTGGGGAAGTAGATTGCCATTCCTTTCTTTCAAGATGTCTTGAACCTCCAACCTTTTAATTATCAGCCCAGAGCATTAACTGCACCACCCAGGGACTCCCACGCAAGATTTGTTGTTTTTCAGTGCCATTGATTGAGTTCTGACTCATAGCGACCTCATATACAACAGAACAAAACACTGTCTGATTCTATGCCATCCTCACAATTATTATGTTGAAGCCCATGTTGCAGCCAATGTTTCAATCCATCTCATTGGGGGCTTCTCTTTTTCTCCCACCCTACACTTTGCCAAACATGATGTCCTTCTCCAGGGACTGGTCCCTTCTGATAACATGTCCAAAGTATGAGTGACAAAATCTCTCCCCACTGGCTTCTGAGGAACTTTCTGACTGTTGTTCTAAGACAGAACTGTTTGTTTTTCTGGCATTCCATTGTTGTTGTTAGGTGCCTTTTAGTCAATTATGACCTATAGCAACTCTATGCACAACAAAATGAAACACTGCTTGGTCCTGCACCATCCTCACAGTTATTGTTAAGCTTGAGTCCACTGCTTCTGCCACAAGACCAATCCATCTCAATGGGGATCTTCCTGGTTTTTGCTGACCATCCACTTTGCCAAGCATGATGTCTGTCTCCAGGGACTGCTCACTCCTGATACTTGTCCAGTTATGAGAGATGAAGTCTGGCCATCCTGCTTTCGAAGGAGCATTCTATCTATACTTCTTCCAACACAGATTTTGCAGTCCATGGTACTTTTAATATTCTTCACCAACACCGTAACTCAGATGCATATATTCTTCTACGGTCTTCCTTATTCATTGTTCTAATTTCACATGCATGTGAGACCATGGAAACACCATGCCTTGGGTCAGGCGCACCTTAGTCCTCAAAGTGACATCTTTGCTCTTGAACTCTTTAAAGAGGTCTTAACAGATTTGCTTAATGTAGTATGTTATTTGGTTTCTTGACTACCACTTCCATGATATTGATTGTGAATACAAGCAGAATGAAGTCTTTGACAACTTCAGTCTTTTCTCTATTTATCATGATATTATTTATTGATACAGTTGTGAGGATTTTTGTTTCTTTACATTGAGGTGAAATCTATACTGAAGTCTGTAGTCTTTGATCTTCACCAGTAATTCTTTAAGTCATCTTCACTTACAGCAAGCAAGGATATATCAACTGCATATTTCAGGCTGTCAATGAGTCTTCCTCCAATCCTGATGCACGTTTGTCTTCAAACAATCTAGCTCCTCAGATTTAATCTCAGTATACAGATTGAATAAGTATGGTGAAAGAATACAGCTTTGGCGCACACCTTTCCTGATTTTAAAATCATTTACTTTCCCTTGGTTTATGTACAGGTTCCTCATGAGCACAATGAAGTGTTCTGGAACACCCATTCTTCACAATGTTATCCATAGCTTGTCATGATTCACATAGCTGAAAGCCTTTGTGTTGTCAATAAAGCACAAGTAAACATCTTTCTGTTTTTCCCTGCTTTCAGCAAGACCAATCTGACATCAGCAATGACATCCCTCATTCCATGTCCTCTTCTGAATCCAGCTTAAATTTCTGGCAGTTCCCTGTCGATATATTCTTGTAGTCATTTTAAAATTATTTTCAGAAAAATTTTACTTGCATGTGATATTGTCCAAGGATTTCTGCATGACCCCCACATGATTTTGGCAGACAGTGAATAAGGATGACACCAGAAAATTGGTGCATTTGAATTATGGTGTTGGAAAAAGAATATTAAAAATACTACAGACTGTTAGAAGAACAAACAAAGCTGTGTTGGAACTAGTACAGCCAGAATGCTTCTTAGAAACCAGGATGGTGAGACTTTGTCTCCCATACTTCAGGCATATTATCAGATGGGACCAGTCCCAGGAGAAATATATCATACTTGGCAAAGTGGAAGGTCAGTGAAAAAGAGGAAGACCCCTAATGAGGTGGATTAACACATTAGCAGCGGCAGTGTGCTCAAACGTGGCAACCATTGTGAGGATATGGCCCAGGACCAGGCAATGTTTACTTAGTGGAACCTAACAGCAACAACTCTTTGAGGCACCATCTCTTCCCCAGTCGTATTTTGAGTGCCTACCAACCTTTGTTGGTTTGAATCACAAGGTCGGTGGTTCAAGCTTACCAGGTGCTGCTCCTTGGAAACCCCATACAGGGTCACTATGGGTCAGAACCGACTTGATGGCACTAAACAACAGCATCAGCAACAACAATACCCTAAGGGACTCCTCTTCTGGCATTATATCTGACAATGTTCTCCCTTTATTCATAAGGTTTTCACTGGTTGAACATTCAGAAGTAGTCAGCCTCTCCTTTTTAATCTTAGTTTAGAAACACTGCTGAAACCTGCCCACCACGGGTGACTCTGCGGTATTTAAAATACCAGTGTCATAGTTTCCAGCCTCACAGCCACATGCAAGCCACCACAGTACAACAAAGATAAGCGGTGATACTTTGTAAGAGTTCTTAATATATTCTAGACACAAAATCTTTGACAATTATATGACATGCACATAACTTCCCTCTCCTATGTGTTTTTCCTTAAATGATGTATAGATTGTGGTATATAAGGGCATGGTCCAATTCTTTTGTTTAAGGCAGCCTTTTCCAGTCATATACAGTTGACCAGAAACATATTATAGTAGCTTCACCTTGCTTTTCTGTCAACCCTACTCTTCCTCAGTTCCAGTTATAATCCGTTTTTGATCATTGGTTGCATTTCTCTCCTTTGGACCCAACTTTGATCTTTAATATGATATTTGAACTTCAATGTTCCAGTTTTTATATTCTGTTCTCCCTGAAAATACAGCTTAGTACTCAACCTTTGTCATCTAAGCTATTTTTCTCCTATATAGATTATTCTGGTTCATATGTAACTCACGGATAAGCTAGGACCTTTGATCTAGCATTGTAGTTCCTACCCAATGCTAAATTCCTATCAAACTTTATTAAGTCATCCAACTCATCTTTCCCATTTCTTCTTTTGTCTCTTTATTGTCTTTTCTTCTGCTTTTCATCTACCTACCAGAAATTAAGCTTTCTAAGATCAAGGACTTTTTAAATCACAGTATTCTCAATATTTTTTGAATTAATAAATCCAAATTATGTTCTTTGCACAAACTTTGAACTTTGGAAGCTTAATCTTAGCATGTTGCTGTTATTAAGTGCCATCAAGCTGGTTCCAACTCAAAGCAGCCCTGTATCGGATTTCCAAGGAGCAGCTGTTGGGTTTGAACCATTGACTTTGTGGTTAGCAATCCAGTACTTACGTATAGTGCCACACCAGAACTCTAATTCCAGCATGTTGTTGTTGTTAAGTGCCGTCAAGTCTGTTCCAACTCATAGCAACACTGTATACTGTTTCCTAGTAGCAGCTGGTGAGTTTGAACAACCTACCTTGTGGTTCAAAGCAACCTTGTAGTCCAGTGCTTAAGTCTAACTAAACTTCAGTACCTTTCTCACACTATACTGTATGGTGATGGTGGTGGTTATGTGCCATGGAGCAGTTTCGACTCAGTGACCTTGCATAGGGTTTCTGAGGCTGTAAATCTTTATGGGAGCAGAAAATCTCATCTTTCTCCCATGTAACAGCTGGTAGTTTTGAACTACTGACCTTGATGTTAGCAGCCTGACTCGTAATCACTACACTACCAAAGCTCCTTATACTGTATAGTTACTTAATTTTAGTTAATAATTTTTGTTGTCATTTCATTCTCATGCTTCTGATAAGTATGTTGTTGTTAGGTTCCATCAAGTTAGTTCCAACTCACAGCAACCCAATGCACAACAGAATGAAATATGCCTGGTCTTGAGTCATCCTCACAATGGCTCTTATATTTGAGCCCAAAGTTGCTGCTACTATGTCAATCCATCTCATTGGGAGTCTTTCTTTGTTTCTTTGACCTTCCACTTTTCTAAGCATGATGTCATTCTCTAGAGACTGGTCCCTCCTGACAACATGTCCAAAATATGTGAGATGAAGTCTAGCCTTTCTCACCTCTAAAGAAAATTCTGTATGGACTTCCTCCAAGACAGATTTGTCTGTCCTAGTATTGTTGTTGTTAAGTGCTATCAAGTCAGGTTCAACTCATAGTGATCCTGTATAGGGTTGCCGAGGAGTGGTTGGTGACTTTGAACCACCAGCCTTGTGGTTCAAGCTGACCTTGAGGTTGAGTTCTTATCCTAAAGTGCCACACCAGGACCCCATTAGCAGCTTTAAAAATGTCTGTAAATTTTTTCACATTCCTGGCAAAAAGATATGGGTTTTATGTCCCCTCTTCTTGATGCTAGGTGAACTTGTGATAATAAATAACATCTGAGGATAAATCATAAAATGCTATGCAATTTCTACCTTGTTTTGTTGAAACACTCATGGAGTCTTGAATCACCATATAAGAAACCCACCTATCCTGAAGCTGCCATGCTGTGAAGAAACCCAAGCTACAAGGGATGATAGTTCCAAATGAGTGTATACTTTATGTCATATCAGACTAGGTGCCAGACACATAATAAAGAGACCTCCAGATGATTCTGTCTTTCAGCTATTTAAGTTACTCCCTGCTGTTTGAATCTCTCTGTTTGAATGTAAGCTTTGGAGCAGAGACAGGCCATTTCCACTGAGTCTGTCTGAATATCTGATTCACTGAAGTAGTGAGTATGAAAAATGGTTTGTTTTTTGTTTTTAAGTGTGAGGTAGCTTATTATACAGCAACAAATTATTGGAATAAGAAGTATGTTTATATTCTGTTTTATAAAACTAGAATTTTAAACTCAAATTGGTTAAATAACAGGTCCAAACTCACTTAGAAAATCACCTAAATCTGATTTGAGTCAGAAAAAGTAAAAGAACACTTCATAAAACAGTAGATACCTTGAAAAGGGAAATGTCAACTTAACTTTTTGAAAAATCTTTTTATTATGAATTGAGTGAAGGTTTCCCGAGAAGATCATGAGTTTTACATTCAGCAAATCATGCACTTTGTTTCTTCTCCATAAAAGAAAATAGTAAAGGAATGAAAAAAGCAGACATCATCTAGAAAAAGAATACATAAACCAAAAGTAGAAAAGAGGGAGAGAGAAAAATCTCACAGAAGAGAAAAATTAAGACCGAAAATTAAAAGAAAGAAAAGGAACTAAGCACAAGTAGTTGAGGGATAAGAAAAAGAGAAAGAGGCCATGGAGTAGTAAAGAAAAAGCAAGAGAAAAAAAAAGAAAAGAAAATGGAAAGAGAAGCAGAAAAAAAATAAAGTGGAGATAGGATAATAAAAACAAGTGAAGCTACAGAGATGAAGAAGGGGAAGAAAGAATAAACAAAAACAATGAAAAGAAAAATCTAGGGAAGGTTCCAGACCCAGAGAGAAGAAAATTCTTGAGTCTTCTGACAGCTAAGAAGCTCATATGGTGGGTGGACAGAACTGATCCAGTGACACTCCAATCCTAGATGGAGTTCCTATAGGCCTAGGTGTTGTCTGTTCTGGACACCCAATCTGGAAGTAGGTAGTGAAGATCTCAAAGGAGCTGGGAGATCAGGGTATTTCTATCCCAGAGGGCAACTGAAAGTGAGAATTCCCACTAGTCCAGGGCTGGCCAGTAATCAGGTGTGACTTGCTTTAGACCTTCAGAGCTAGTTCTGACTCTGATTTGTTTTTGGTTTTTGATGGCATTTAACAACAACTATTAGGAGGTATGGTGCTGTGGGTAAATACGCCAGACTGCAAAGCCATTTGAACTACAAGGTTGGTGGTTCAAGCTTACCAGCTGCTCCTCAGAAACCCCATACAGGGTTGCTGTGGGTCGGAATTGACTCAACGGCACTTAACAACAACAACAGCATAGGCAACAAGGTGCACAGTTTGAGTACACTAGACACTGCATGGGACAAAGATGAGAGTTTCTACTCCTTAAAAATTTACAGTGTCGTAGATCAAATACAGGGTGACTATGAGTCAGAATCAACTACAAGGCACACAGCCACCATAGGCAGTATGAGTTCATTGATGATTATTGGATCATAATAACAAAAACAATGAGTGGGTGTGGACTTCACAGAAACTAGCTTAACAATAAGGTCATTTGGTGACATCTAATGACTTTTCACATATGTTAAGATCTATTGTGAATGGTTTCCATATACCCGTTCACTTAAGCCCACCAGAATTGTTATTAGGTACACCATGGTTAAATTACTTGATCAAGACCATAACACTCAGTAGCAGTTTGATAGAAGTACATCATGGTGACACTTGTGTTTAGAATTATCACCTTGATGACCGTGTGGAAGATAAAGGAGGATGGTGATAAACTGGAGTTGGGGCAGATAGTTCCCAGCTTACTGTGCTTTGGGCTCACTACCATGCAGCTCCAACTGTCCAGAGACAGGAGCATTGCTGGTACTGAACACGGGTAGGGGCTGGCCTCACCTCTGTCTCAAGGGAAATGTGGTATACAAGAAAAACAATATTGGACCTTTCTCTCTGCCAGTAAGTGGTATGCCTCTGCTCCACCAACCACCCTCTGTCTTTAAAACACTGGTGAATGTTCAAGATGGTTAAGCCATGCCTGGCCAGCAATCACAGACCACCTGTAACTCCCCAACCCCCACATCTGTTTAGTCACTCCTCCTAGTTAGGGTTAGTCCTAAGCTGGCCAGGCTGGCTCTGCAGATTTGGAGCAGACTCACCTAAATCTAGTCACTGGGGTTGGTGCAGGTAACTTCTAATTTACTTTGATGGAGTTCACACTTGTGTTGCTCACAGTGCGAGCATTACAAAGTTTTCAGTTGGCTAACCTTTTCTGATGTTATGATTGATATATCAATGGTATATATATATACACTATATCTGGATTCTAGAGAGCAGTGTCATAGTGAAGTGTTGGGCAATTCCAGAGGCAACAGGTAATAGATAGATAGATAGATATACACACTATATCTGGATTCTAGAGAGCAGTGTCATAGTGAAGTGTTGGGCAATTCCAGAGGCAACAGGTATACTAAACTGAAGGAACTTAGTTCATACTGTTCTCAGAAGACTGAAGGTAGTTATTGATAAGTTTTAAGTTGGTCATATTTCATAAAGTTCTTCCCCCAGCAATGTAAGGAAGAAGTTATTGACCAACTCTGGAAGAGGTACTGCTCTGTAGTCTTCCCTAGGCATTAGCCATTCTTGACTATAGCTTGGTGTATATGAGGATGTAATAGGTTTGAGAACACCTTATGCCTATAATACTAATTTGTGAAATTAAGTTACCATTTGTCCTTCTGTTTTTCACCTTCCCATTTCTATGCTCAAGTAGATCACTAGCCCTATATTCACTACTGCAGAAGAGATGGGATGAGAATAAAGTAAAGACAGTATTTCTGCCTATTACTATCTGAAAGTCCAAGTGTTATGAGAATTGATAAACTTGAGACTTTGTTTAGGAGGCAGAAAGAAAGTCAATAGCATTAACAAAATGGAGGAAGACTACTTAACAACCAGTAATATGCAGATGACATAACGTTGTTTGCTGGAAGCAAAGAGGACTTGAAATGCTTACTAATGAAGACCAAAGATTATGTATATATATATATATAGCCTTTAGTACAGATTTCACCTCAATGGAAAGAAAACAAAGATCCTCACAACCGAACCAATAAATAATATCCTGATAAATGGAGAAAAGACTGAAGTTGTCAAAGACTTCATTTTGGTTGTATCCATAATCAATTCTCATTGAAGGAGTAACCAAGAAATCAAGAGACGTGTTAGGGAACTCTGCTACAAAAGACTTCTTAAACTGTTCAAAGGCAAAGATATAAGTTGAGGACTAAGGTGCACCTACCCTAAGCCTTAGTATTTTCTATTGTCTTAAATGCATGTGAAAGTTGGACAGTGAATAAGGAAGACTGTATAAGAATCAATGCATTTTATTATGGTGTTGGCAAAAAATATTGAAAATACCTGGACTGCCAGAAGAACAAACAAATCTATGTTGGAAGAGATACAGCCAGAATGCTCCTTAGAAGTGAGAATGGCAAGATTTTGTCTCTCAGAATTTGGATATACTATCTGGAGAGACCAGACCCTGAGGAAGGACATCTTGCATGGAAAAGTGGAGGATCAACGAAAAAAGGGAAGATCCCACACCCCCATACACAACTAGATGGATTGACACAGTGACAGCAACAAGAGCTCAAACATAACAATTGTGAGGATGATGCAGAATTGGGCAGTGTTTAGTTCTGTTGTGCACAGAGTCTCTATGAGTCAGAACTGACTCTATGGCACCTAACAATAGGGACTATGTTATAATCCAGGATAGAGAAATCCAGGAAGGATAAATGCTGTTTTCTACTTCATTGTTGAGGACTGAAAAAATGAAGTTGATTTAAGTTCTGACTTGAATGTGTAGATGTACTCTAACTTTCATTAGACAGTCACACTCTTACTCTTTAAAAGGGAGTCCTGGTGTGGCCACCAGTCAGCTATCATTATGTCGTATTGTGATAGTTTGTGTGTTGCTGTGATTCTGCGAGCTATGCCACCACTATTTCAAATACCAGCAGGGTCACCCATGGTGGATAGGTTTCAGCTGAGCTTCCACACTAAGACAAGAAGAAATAGAGACAAACTACTTCCGAATATTTCGTCACTGAAAACTTTATGAACAGCTGTGGAGCACTATCAGATAGTTCTAGAATATTGAATATTGAAACATGATGAAGACCACTCGAATATTGGCAGATATAGTGCTGGAAGATGTGCCCCTCAGGTTGGAAGGCACTCAAAATACGTCTATGGAAGAGTTGCCTCCTCAGAGTTGACCATGATGATATGAATGAAATAAAGCCTTCAGGACCTTCATTTGCTAATGGGAAACAACTCAAAATGTTGAGAAACAGCTATAAAATCCATTAATAATTGAAACAAGGAATGTGACTTATGAACCTAGGAGAAATGAAAGTTGTCAAAAATGAAACAATGCATTAAGATCTATATCCTAGGCATTAGTGAGCTGAAATGGACTGGT
Source organism: Chrysochloris asiatica (assembly GCF_000296735.1). Classification (NCBI taxonomy): domain Eukaryota; kingdom Metazoa; phylum Chordata; class Mammalia; order Afrosoricida; family Chrysochloridae; genus Chrysochloris; species Chrysochloris asiatica. Next base: position 4,631,151 of record NW_006408725.1, read on the forward strand.
ATTGGCCATTTTGAATCTTGACAGTCACATGGTATGCTATGCCAGGAATGACAAATTGAAGAGGAATGGCATCACATTCATCATCAAAAAGAACATTCAAGATCTATCTTGAAGTACAGCACTGTCTGTGATAAGATAATATCCATATAAGGATATCCTATAAGGAAGACTAGTTAATGCCACTATTATTCAAATTTATGCACCAACCACTAAAGTCAGTGATGATGAAATTGAAGAATTCTACCAATTTCTTCAGTTTGAAATTGATCAAACATTCAGTCAAGATGTATTGATAATTACTAACAATTGGAATTCAAAGGTTGGAAACAAAGAGGAAGGATGCTAGAGATCCCATGATAGAATTTTGCAATACCAATGACTTCTTCATTGCAAATACCTTTTTAAGCAAAATAAAGAAAGGTATACACACGGACCACACCAGATGGAATACACAGAAATCAAATTGACTAAGGGTATGGAAAGAAATGATGGGAAAACTCTATATAAACAGCTGAAACAAGACCAGGGGAACAGACCATCAACTGCCCATATGCAAATTTAGGCTTAAGCTGAAGAAACTTAAAACAAGTACACAAGAGCCAAAACATGGTCTTGAACATATCCACCTGAAATTAGGGATCACCTCAGAACAGATTTGATGAATTAGGCACTAATGACTGAAGAACAGAGAGTTGTGAAATGACATCAAGAACACCATACAGGAAGAAAGCAAAAGGTCATTAAGAAGACAGGAAAGAAAAAAAGACCAAAATGGATGTCAGAAGAGACTCTGAAACTTGCTTTCCAGCATAGAGATGCTAAAGCAAATGGAAGAAATGA
>NW_006408725.1:4633863-4638489 GCF_000296735.1 Chrysochloris asiatica
CTGTTTTGGAAGAAGTGCAGCCAGAGTGCTCCTTGGAGGCCAGGATGGCTAAGCTTCGTCTCTCCTACTTTGGACATATTGTCTGGAGGAAACAGTCATTGGAGAAGGATGTCATGCTGGGTAGGGTGGAGGGTCAGAGAAAAAGAGGAACACCCCCAACGAGATGTATCAGCCAGGTGGCATCATTGATGGACTCAAGTGTGGCAGTGGTAGTGAGGTTGGCCCAGGATCAAACATTGTTTTGTTCTGCTGTGCATGGGGTCGCTATGAGTGGGTTCCGACTCGATGGCACCTGACAACAACAACAACAACCCAACGTGATGGATTGGTATAGTGACAGCAACGATGGGCTCAAGTGTAGCAATGATTATGAGGTTGGTGCACAACTGAGCAGTGTTTCATTTTGTCATTCATAGGGCCACTATTAGTCAGTACCAACTCAATGGCACCTAACAACAATCTGGTATGCCACTGTACGATACACAGTAGACCAGAAGGTCGGTTTGAACCACAAGATTAGTGGTTCAAATTCACCAGCTGCTCTTCAGAAACCCTATACCAGATTGCTATGAGTCAAGACCAATTCTTCAGTCCTTAACAACAATGTTCTTTAGAGCAAAGGGTATATGTCTAGAATTCAAATTATTTCAGAGAATTGATTCTTTTGTTGTTGTTGTTGTTGTTAAGTGCCTTCGAGTCAGTTCTGACCCACAGAGACCCTGTGTAGGGTTTCCGAGGAGCAGCTGGTGAGCTTGAACTGCCGACTTTGATTCTCTAGCTGTCACTAAATAGGATTGGCCATCTTGGGAAAAAAAAGCAACAGACATGGAACAAAGAAGAGTTCAATAAGATAGACTTTATTGCTATAAAAACTGAGTGTTTTAATTTAACAGATTTAAAACCACACTAAATTAATGCAGTATACAATGGCAGACACCTGAAAGGAACTAAAAAAATCACAAATAAAGAACTCAGAATGATCAAACCTGCTAGTTTTGAGCAGTATTATGATCCCTCTAATGCAGAACTGTAGGATAAGCACTGGACTGTGAACCAAAAGTCCAGTGGTTTGGTGATTTAAACCTACCAGCTGCTCTTTGGAAATCCTGTGCAGGGGCACTATGAATGGGAACTGACTCAAGAGCACTTACCGACAACAAAGCTAACCACAAAGTCATTGGTTCAAACCCACCAACTGCTCCTTGGAAACCCCATACAGGGTCACTGTGAGTTGTAACCGACTCAACGGAATACAACAAGGACAATAATAATTCTGGATGATGTCATAACTTGATCTTCTTTTATATCATTGTTGCTACAATTCCTCCTCTTGTTCACTGTTTCTGCCCCTGCCAGTGCTCTATGACAGCTGCTATAGGCACCACCTAAAAAGCTTTTGCAATCATCTGTATTTCAGCTTGGCAGTTATTCTGAAATCCCAGTCATTCTGCACTGTTGAACCACCTCACAATCTAGCTCTCTTAAATCTACAGTCTCTTTTGTCTTTGAATCTTGGCTCTCACATCTGGTGGTGACCCAACCTCAGACCATACCGACTGTCCCCTGACATCCACTAAAAATGCTAATTCTAATAATTGTTCCTTGGCTCCAGGCACAGAAACCAAAGACAGGGTGTCCCTGCAACCAGGAAATGCAATAACAAAACAATATTCCTTATTCCGGACTTATTAAAGGAAGTAAACTGGATCGCCATTGTTTGGCATCAAAAGCCATTTTGCTTTACTTCTACCTTCTGTTAATTATTATGATTAGTTAGTTTCAGCACCCATAATTCACTATTGCATTTGCTAATATTGTTGCTAGTGTTGTTAGCCACATTATCTATATCTTTACATAAAATCCCATGTGAGAAACATCTTTTGAAATTCAGTGTTTCAGAGTTTGGCAATGTCTATAAAAATAAATAATGCATGAAAATCTATAACCAAGTAATTTCACATGGTCCTTAATGTAGGTACTAACTTGGAGTGTTTGAGTAACAGAAAGAAGGCAAGTTTCAGTTTTTAGATGCTTCATATATGGACCTTCCTGAAAAAGACTGTTCTTCACATTAGCTAACAAACAAGTGAAAATGTGAGTTATTTAGCTCCTTGGAATTTAGAATGTTTAGAATGCATGCTTCAGTTCAACATAGACCATACCCCCCATACCATGTAGCTGTGAGTCTTCACTTTGTGAGCCCCCAAAATAAGAGTAAGGATAATGATGATGATATAAATCAGGTTTGTGGGACAGTGGTACCACCAAGTTTATCTCTTGAAGCATTTCTATTACACAGCTAAAATGTCACTCACTCTCACTGTGCACTGATAAGTAAAGAGATGCTGTTTATAAATGATTAATATGAAGACTCAGAGGCCTCATTATATACCTAGAAGAAACAAAAACTCTGCGCCTGCTTCTCTAGTCATTAGGTAAGTGAAGGAGGAGCTGTGATTGAGACATTTTTGTGGTTTCTTTAGCCTCTGTCTGCCACCAAAGAAAACCAAAACTTACAGAGCTGTTTCAGCACTTGCTTTCTGCTCCAGAAAATGGTAACTGGGGGACAGAAATCTTGGGTGCCTTTAGACATTGCCTAATAACGGAAAAGTGACAAACACAGCATGTCTCTCCTGGTCCCCAGTAAGTCACTAAAAAGTGACTCTGCACCTGCAGTCATGGCGGTTAGATTCATATGTCCTTGCATAACTGCATGAGTATGAAGCTGGAGAAATGCCATACCAAACCAAAATCAGTTGCCATGGAGTTGACCCCAACTTATGGTGCACACCAACTCATGGTGATCCCAACTCATGGTGACACCAAAGTAGAATTGTGCTCTCTAGGGTTTTTAATGGTTGAGTTTTGGGATTTTCAGGCCTTTTTTCTGAGGTGACTTTAGATCGATTAGAACATCCAACATTTCAGTTATCAGCAAGCACACTGTTTCCACCACTCAGGGATTCCACAAATCAAAAGAATAAAGCTTCCAGACCCTCTGGAACACAACCTGTTTCCCAAGGCTTGGTCCCATTTAGGCCAATAAGTTCAGACATGATGAATGGAGACTAAGATAGTACAGTTTTGGTTTTTTTTTTTTTTTTTTTTTATATGCTATATCAATAAAGAATCTGGAAATTTTAGGCATGCCCAATTTAAGTATTTTCAAAGAACAATGCAGCTGCAATACATTATGGTTTTTGGCTGAGGTTGGTGATGTCAGTGAGCTTAACCTTTCTTTGAACTACTACTATTTTTTATTGTGGTTATTGGTGGTATTGGGCAAGGATCAAGTATATGGAAAATGTCCCTTTGGCTGATATTTTATCAAATCCCATTGAGTGTTTGTGGTGTCCTTAGCAGCTTCTCCTGGAAAGCTCTTGTCTTAACTTCCTACTATAAATTAATCTTGTGGTGACTGCCTTTATGAATTATTTGGCATTAAAGGAAGATATCAATTACAAGTACTAGAAAACATTTCAGGGAAATACTAGTTTATTCATTCAACCAACAAACTTCAGTTGATCATTGAGGGTCACTTTTGTGTTGTGCTAAACACTGAAAGAAAAGTGAGATAAGAGCCAATTTCTGTCAAGAAGGAGCTTACATTAAGCAGGGAACAACAGATACTTGAACCAATAAAAGTAACAGAATATTATAAAATCTAGAATAAGAGAATTCAGCAAGGTTCAAATATGAGCATGGTCAAGTCTATTTTAGGCTTTCTAGAGAAGGCAATGTTTGACTTGAATCATGAAAAGGGTCCTTGTGCTCACTGTCCAGAAGAAGAAACTGAATATATGAAAGCAGAGACTGAAATCATCTAAATAAGATATATCATTACTCATGTCAGATGAATCTTGGCTGAAAGCTGAGAATACCAAAAAGATATTTTATTGACTACACAAAGGCATTTGATTGGATCAATCATAATAAACTATGGATAACATTGCAAAGAATGGGTTTTCCAGAACACTTAATTGTGCCCATGAGAAAGCTATACATAGACAAGAAGTAGTCATTCAAATAGAACAAGAGGTTACCTAATGGCTTAAAATCAGTAAAAGTATGTGTCAGGTTGTGTCCTTTCATCATATTGATCCAATTTATATGCTAAACAAATAATCCAAGAAACTGGACTATATGAAGAAGAATGTGGCATCATTGTATACAGGAAGAGTCATTAACAACTTGGACATGCAGATAACACAACTTTGCTGAAAGCAAAGAGGACTTGAGGTACTTACTGATGAAAATCAAAGACTACAATCTTCTGTATAGATTGTTCTTCAATTTAAAATAAACAAAAATCCTCATAATTGTACCACTAAAGCACATCATGATAAATGGGGGAAAAAAATGGAGTTGTCAGAGACTTTAGTTTTCTTGGATCCACAATCAACCTTCATGGAAACAACCGTCAAGAAATCAAACGATGCATGGCATTAGGCAAATCTGCTGCAACAGGTCTCTTTATTTAAGTGGTTCAAGAGCAAAGATGTCAGTTTGAAGACAAAGGAGAACTTGGCTCAAGTCTCTTCAATCACCTCATGTACATGTGAAAGTTAGACAGTGAATAAGGAAGACAGTAGAAGAATTGATGCATTTAAATTATTTATATGCTTA
>NW_006408725.1:4639984-4641028 GCF_000296735.1 Chrysochloris asiatica
AGAGAGAGAGAGAGAGAGAGATTGAGACAGGGTCAAGAGTCCTGGTATGATGTTCAGTGCAGGTTAATGCACTAAACTGCAAGGTCAGTTTGAACCACTAAGGTCAATGCTTCGAACCCACCAACTCTCTTTGGAAATCCTATACAGGGTCGCTATGATGGCACTTGACAACACTTAGCAACAACTACAAATATGAAGTCCTAGAGTGGTGCTGTGTGGTAAAGCAAGGATTGCAAGGTGGACTTGAACCATAAATTCAGTGGTTCAAACTCACCAGTCTCTCCTTGGAAACCCTATACAGGATCACTATGTGTCAGAACCGACTCAACAGCACTTAGGCATTGTGGGTTAATGCACTGGATTGGAAAGTTGGTTTAAACCAAAAGGTCAGGGGTTCTAACTCACCAATTGTTCATTGGAAACCCTATACAGGGTTGCTATGGGTCAGAAACAACTTGAAGGCACTTAACAAAAACTACAATATTTATTTGTGTAGGACTCCCATTATGGTGCTATTGAACTGGAAACCCTATACCAGGTTTCTATGAGTCAGAATCCACTCCACAGCATTTAGCAACAACATTATATATATACACTATACTCACTGGAGTCCTGGTATGGCGCTGTGAGCTAATGCACTGGACTGCAAAGTCATTTGAGCCACTAGATTAGTGGTTCAGGCTCACCAGGTGCTCCTTGGAAACCCTATACAGCATCGCTATGGGTTGGAAATGACTCAACAGCACTTAACAGCAACAATACTCACTAGTGAAAGGAACTCACAAGTGATACCACCAAAGTCACACATAGACCAGTACCACAAAACAACAATACAAAGGAAGGATCAATAAGACTAGAAGCTAATCTTTGAGAAGAACAATAAAACTGACAAACCACTGGCCAAATTGACAAAGAAAAATAATGAGAAGATGCAATAACCAAAGTAAGAAATAAAATGGATGACATTACAACAAAACTAAGTGAGATAAGGGACATAGTAATATGAAAATGTGTACTGTAAGAAATTTGATAATCTAGAAGAAA
>NW_006408725.1:4642188-4643964 GCF_000296735.1 Chrysochloris asiatica
AGGGATGGTCCCTTCTGACAATATATCCGAAGTATGAGAGATGAAATCTGGCCATCCTGTCTTCCAGGAAACATTCTGGCTGTACTTCTTCCAGCACCAATTGGTTTGTTATTTTGGCAGCTTATGGTACTTTTAATATTCTTCAACATTATATAGCTCAAATGCATCAATTCTTCTATGGTCTGTCTTATTCACTAAGCAGCTTTCACATGCATGAGGTTATTGAAAATACCATGGCTTGGGACAGGCAAGCCTTAGTCCTCTAACTGACTTCATTGCTCGTCAATACTTCTAAATAGGTCTTATGCAGCAGATTTGCCTAATGCAATAGTTCCTTTGATTTCTGGACTGCTGCTTCCAAGAGCATTGATGGTTGATCTGAGCAAAATGAGGTCTTTGACAACTTCAGTCTTTTCTCCATTTATCTTGATGTTACTTGTTGGTCCAATGGTGAGGAATTTACATTGAGATGCAATACATTGCAGAGGCTGTGGTCTTTGATCTTCATCAGTAATTATTTTAAGTCTTCTTCACTTTCAGAAAGCAACATTGTATCATTTGCCTGTTGCAGGTCCTTAATGAGTCTTCCTCCATTTCTGATGCCCCATTTTGCTTCATATGATGCAGCTTCTCAGATTATTTGTTCAGCATACAGATTGAATAAGTATTGGAAAGAATACAACTCTGGCACACACCTTTCCTGATTTTAAAACATTTGGTGTTCTCTTGTTCTGTTAGAACAATTCTTGCTTTATGTACAGGTTCCTCATGAGCACAATTAAGTGTTCCTGAATACTCATTCTCTCCAATGCTGTCCATAGCTTGTAATGATCCACACAATTGAAAACCTTCATGTAGTCAATTGATCACAGTTAAAAATCTTTCTGGTAGTCTCTGTTTTTAGCCAAGATCCATCTGATGTCAGTAGTGATATAATATCCCTGTTCTGTGTCCTCTTTTGAATCTGACTGGAATCTTTGGAAGTTCTGTCAATGTATGGCTACTGCTTTTGAATTATCTTTAAGAAAATTTCCTTGCATGTGATGTTAATGATATTGTTCCATAGTTTCTGCATTCTGTTTTGTCACTTGTCTTTGGAATGAGGACAAATATAGATCTCTTCCAAGTAATTGTCTTTCAAATTTCTTGGCATAGATGAGTGAATGCCTCCAGAGCTGCAGCAGTCTGTTGAAAGATTTCAATTTGTATTCCATTAGTTCCCGGTGCCTTGTTCTTTGCCAATGCCTTCAGTGCACCTTGGGCTTCTTCCTATAGTATCATTGACTTGATCATACACTACCTCTCGACACGGTTCAACATCGACCATCTCTTTTTGATAGTGACTCTGTGTATACCTTCCATCTTCTTTTGATACAGTGACTCTGCATTCCTTCCATCTTCTTCTGAGGCTTTCTGCCTAATTCAATATTTTGGTCATTGTTGTTGTTGTTGTTAAGTACCTTTGAGTTGGTTCCAACCCATAGCGACCAAGTATTGGGTTTCTGAGGAGCAGCTGGTGAGCTTGAACAGTCAACCTTGCAGTTCCAGATGACTTTGCATTCCAGTGCATTAACCCACAGAGCCACACCAGAACTCCCATTTGCCCATATAATCCTACAATATTGCAAGATGAGGCTTGAATGTTTTCTTCATTTCCTCAACTTGAGGAATGCTGAGCATGTTATTCCCTTTTGGTTTTCTAACTCCAAGTCTTTGCACATTTCATTATAATATTTGGCTTTGTCTTCTCTAGTTGCCTTTTGAGATTTTCTATTC
>NW_006408725.1:4658827-4662835 GCF_000296735.1 Chrysochloris asiatica
GGTCGCTATGAGTCGGTTCCGACTCGATGGCACCTGACAACAACAACAACATAACATTATTATTGTTGTTTTTACAATCATTATTTATTCAGATTTACCCTTGTACTTGCCATTTATTTTGCACATTATCTATTCTTGAAGTTTTATATTTTGGGTCATTGAGGAATTGTTATTACTGTGAATTCACTGGCACAAATTATTTCAGTACTTCTTTGTTTGGCATTACCTTTAATTCTGCTTTAACTAAGTTACTTTATTTTGCTTTAACGAAGGGACTGCTAACCTCAAGATCAATGGTTCAATCCTACCAGTCACTTTTCAGAGAGCCTATAAAGGGTTTCTATGACTTGGAGCAGCATTTAACAATAATGACAAGATACTTTCACTAATAAAGAATTTCAGGAGATTAGTAATTTTTTTCTAGCATTTTAAAGATTTTGTTTTATTGTCTTCTAGTTTTTATTATTTCTGTTGATTTGTCAGACATGTGGTGGTCAGTTCTTATATAGGGACCCTGTATAAGGTTTTGGAGGCTATAAATCTTTATAGGACCAGAAAGCCTTATCTTTCTCCTGTAAAACCATCGCTGGTAGTTTCGAACTGCTGACCGTGAGATGAGTAGCCAGACTCACAACCATTATGTTACCAGAGCTCCCATCAGATGTAAGTCTTATTTTTGTTGCTTTGCTGTTGTTGTTGTTGTTAAGTGCCGTTGAGTCGTTTCCAACTCTTAGTGACCCTGCATAGGGTTTCCAAGGACTGGTGAGTTTGAACCACCAACCTTGTGGTTCAAACAAACCTTGAGATCCAGTGCTTTATCCCACAGTGCCACACCAGGACTTGTTTCTTTTAAGGTAATAAATATTCTTTGTCTTTGGCTTTTTTTTTTTTTTTTCATGTTTCACCAATTTAAATATTTTAAAACATTCTTGTATCTCTCAATACATATAGTCCTATATAAACACATGTACAGACATACTGTGTGTCTGCCTTATGAACTTTTTTTAAAAACAAAAGGTTTTATTGTGCATTGCATAGTGAAGGTGTACAGGGAAGGTCACCAGTTTTACATTTAGCAAATCATTGTAATGATTACAATCGCCTCCATACACCCTTAGTCAACAGTATTTACCTCTGTTACCTTTCTTTTTTTTTTTTTAATGTACACATACTACATTGCAAATACATATTCATTTAAAGTCCAAAAGACACATTTTGCAAGCCAGCCTCCTGCCTGCAGACACACTGCTTTTCTCAGTCTATGGCCCTATTGTCCACTGCTGCTCTGTCTCTCTATGCTATCACCTCTGCCACCATTTCCGTTGTCCCCATTTTTCTGGTTATAAATCCTCCCTCCTTTCGTGTTCTTCCCTCTTGATGGTCCTAAGGTCCTCTGTTCCTGAAAACAACTATAATTTAGTCATAAAATCCTATCACCTCATCACCAGACCCATCTGGACAAAGGGAAACCTATTCAGTAGGGTTTCTGCCTTACTACCATAGTTCTGACACTAAGCAACCTCATGAAAGCTTGTATGCCTGCCACTTTCTACTTTTATAGACCCACAGTTTTTGGTAGTCAAAGTCTAAATTGCCTGTCCCTATCAACTCATTATACAGAGGAGACATGCTTCATCCTTAATATGAAGAACCTTCCCTATTCATTTGGAATTTTGGGCGGCATCATCCATAAGCTAAGGTCCAGTTGATCAGGCTGTAAGCAATTTATGCTTGCTCCGTGTCATACTTCTTTATCTTCATCTGGTTGCCTTCTGGCCAACAAGCCATCCAAGCTAGATTAAATGGGCACTGTCTACAAGACTGGGAGTTCTTATATGCCTCCTCCCTCTTCAGATCAGCTGGCTGATTTATACTTTTTAAAAAAAAAAAAACAGCTTTTATTGTGCATTGAGTAATAGTTTACATGGGATGACATGGGTTTTGCGTTCATCCTATCACATTTCATTTCACTGCAATGATTACAATCCTCTCCATGCATCATCAGTCAACAGTATTTGCTTCTATTCTCTCTGACATTTGTTTGTTTTTGATGTACACAAAAACACTGAGGAATATATAATTATTTAAACAACAAAAGGGCACATTCTGCAAGGATGCCTCCTCACCACCAGCACACACCTTTCTCTTTCCATGAGTCTAGAGTCCTCAGCTACTCTATCTCTCTATGTCATCATCTCTGCCTCCATCTCTGGTGTCACTGCTTCTCTGGATAGGGTCCCACATTCTGCTTATGCTCTTCTCCCCTGACAGTCCTAGAGTCCTCTGTTTCTGGAATGTAAGATTAACTACTTCCCCCTTTATGCTACAACACTTCTACCTTTACAGTTGTGACCATTGCAACTAGTCATAATAACAGTTACTATTGAATCATTAGACTCTTATTCCTATCTCCTTTCACTAGACCCATGTAGACAATATGAAAATGATCTCAGTGAGGTTTCTACCTTTCCCTGAACACTCTGAAAATAAACTCCTTTTTGAAAACTTGTAAGCCAGTCATTGAGTGTCTTTGTAGCCGCCATTTTAGGTAGCTATGTCTAAGTTGCCCATCGCTATCAACCCTGTGTTGAGATTGGATAGGTTTGACCCATAATGTGAAGACTTCTTCCCTCTCAGTTGGTATTGTGAGCTACTACATCCATAAGTGGAGTCCTGGTGTGGCATTGTGGGCTAATGCATCAGACTGCAAAGTGATTTGAACTACAAAGTCGGTGGTTCAAGCTTACCAGCTGCTCCTGGAAACACTATACAGGGTCGCTATGGGTCAGAATCAACTCAATGGCGTTTAACAACAACAACAACATCCATAAGTATAGGTCAAGTTCATCAAATTGTAGCAGTTTATACTTGTTTCCTTTACCAAATTTCTTTATCTTCCTCTAGTCAAGTTCTGATCATCAAGTCATTGAAGCTAGGTCAAATGGGTATGATCTGCAAGTTTGAGCATTTTTGTGCATTTCCCCTTAGTTCATATCAGCTTGCTACTTCATTCTCAGTTCTAGTCCTCCATGGCTAGGTCCTTGTCCATGGGATCAGGAGTCCCCAGATCTCACCACACTTCAGACCAAGCTGGCTGCTTCATTCTTAACTCTAGCTCCCAGCGTGTTTGGGCTCAGAAGGTCACACATCTCCCTGAACTTCAAACCAGCCAGCCCATCCTTCTCTCACTCCTCTGAAGGTCATGGGTTCTATGGAATATGGCCAATGCCAGCCCATGTCTTCTTTGCTGCATTTCTCCCACGTCCACTCACAAGTTGACCAGGACGATCACATTTGATTATTTTTAAGATATGCCTTGTTGAAGTGTTATTTTCTTTGTTTGCTTCTCATCAGTTTTACTATGATATGCCTAAGTGTGCTTTTCTTTTCTTTCTGCTATTGTTATTGTTGTTAAGTGCTGTAAGGTTGCTTCCAACTCATAGTGATCCTGTATGGGGTTTCCAAGGAGCAGATGGAAGGATTGAACTGCTGACCTTGTGGTTCATACCAGGAGTCTTTTTTTTATACTGTTGTTGTTGTTAGGTGCCATCAAGTTTTTATCGACTCATAGTGACCTTATGCACAGCACAATGAAACACTGCTCGATCCTGGGCCAACCTCACTACTGTTTCCATGCTTGAGTCCATCGATGCTGCCACTTGGCCAATCCATCTTGTTGGGGGTCTTCCTCTTTTTCTTTGACCCTCCACGTTACCAAACATGATATCCTTCTCTAGTGACTGGTCCCTCCTGACAATATGCTCAAAGTATGAGAGACGAAGTTTGGCCATCTTGGCCTCCAAGAAGCACTCTGGCTGCACGTCCTATAAAACGGATCTATTGGTTCTTTTGGCAGACCATGGCACTTTCAATATTCTCCTCCAACACCACAACTCAAAAGCATCAATTCTACGGTCTTCCTTATTCACTGTCCAGCTTTCACATGCATATGAGGTTATTGAAAATACCATGGCTTGGGTCAGGTGAACCTTAGTCCTCAAGCTGACA
>NW_006408725.1:4665080-4672897 GCF_000296735.1 Chrysochloris asiatica
AGTTTGTCACTCCTTCTTCCTAGTCTGTCTTTGTCTGGAAGCTCATGTGAAACCTGTCCACCATGGGTCACTCTGCTGGTATTTAAAATAATGGTTGCATAGCTTTCAGAATCACAGCAACTCACAAGCCACCAAAATATGACAAACTGACAGATAAGTGGTGGCTTATACTGTTAGGCCTGTTTTGAATGAGTGTCTCAACATCTTTCATCAGCTTTGGCCAAACTTCAACTCAGTCCTATTTTTTCCAGTTTGTTTATTCCCAATCATTCCCTCATTCTTCTCCTGAAAACTCATTAACATTTTCTTAGATGTTATCACTTTGTATCATATATCTCTTCTTCCATTTTACATACTTCTCTTTCTTTTTGTTCTCTATGCTTCAATATGGATATTTCCTCTGAGCTATTTTCCAGGTCACTAAGGAGCTCTTGTAGCGTAGTGGTTATAAATCGGGCTGCTAACCTCAGGGTCAGTAGTTTGAAACTACCAGCTGTTCTGTGGGAGAAAGATGAGGCTTTCTGCTCCCGTAAAGGTTTACGGCCTCAGAAACCCTGTACAGGGTTGCTATGATTCAGAACCGACTCCACAGCACATAAAAACAACACATTCTCTCTGGGCCCATTTGATTATTTATTTAAACTGACCCATTATATTATTCTATCTCTAGTCTGTCAGTTTCTCCTACTGTGGTGGTGTATGTGTTGCTGTGATGCTGTAAGCTATGTTATAAGTATTTAAATACTAGCAGGGTCACCAGTGGTGGACACGCTTCAGTAGAGCTTCTAGCTAAGACAGACCAGGAAGATGGAGATGTGAAGTACTTCTGAATGCTTAGCCACTGAAAACCTTAGCAATAGCAGCAAAATATTGTCAGATATAGTGTCTGAAGATGAGCCCATCAGGTTGGAAAGCACTCAAAATATGACTGTGGAAGAGCTGCCTCTTCAAGGTAAAGTTAACCATAATGACATGAATTGAGCAAAGCTTTTAAACCTTAATTTGCTGATGGAGCCCAATTCAAACCGTGACACAATTCAAAATGAAGAGAAACATAATAACCAGAACTTGGAATGTAGGAAATATGGATGCTTATATTTTCTAGTCATTATCTCAAACTGCTGTCTCTTTGTTTCATGTAATTGCTTAGAATAGTGCCAGTGTCTTCTAAATATGTATGAATGTAGGGAAATTGGAAGTCATCAAAAATGGAAATGGGACACATTAAGATCAATATCCTAGGCATTAATGAGCTGAAATGGGCTGGTATTGGCTATTTTGAATCTGACAATGATATGGTTTATTATGTTGGGGACAGCAAATTGAAGAGAAATGACTTCATAGTCATTGTCAAAAAGAACACTCCAAGATCTCTCCTGAAGTACAATGCTCTCTGTGAATGGGTAATATACATATCCCTGCAAGGAAGACCACTAGTCAAATTTGTGCACCAACCACTAAAGCAAGCCCATGATGATGAAATTGAATAATTCTACCAATGTCTTCAGTCTGAAATTGATCAAATATGCAATCAATATGCATTTATAATTACTTGTGATTGGAAAGTGAAGGTTAGAAACAAAGAGAAATTACCAGTAGTTGGGAAATATAGCCTGGGTGAGAGAAATGATACTGGACATCACAAGATAGAATTGTGCAAGACCAATGATTTATTCATTGCAAATATCTTTTTTAAAAAACAAAAACACAGACCTCACCAAAAGAAATATAAAGGAATCAACTGTGATTCCTACAATAACTACAACTGTGAGAAAAGATGGTGAAAAAGTTTAGTATCAACCAAAACAAGGCCAAGGGAAGACTATGGAACAGAACATCGATTGCTCATATGCAAGTTCAGGCTGAAGTTGAAGAAAAACAAGTCCATGAAAGCCAAAATATGACTCTGCATATACCCCACCTAAATTTAGAGATCATCTCAAGAATTTGAGGCATTAGACGTTAATGACCAAAAATCAGAAAACTTCTTGGATGACATAAAGAACATCACACAGGAAGAAAGAAAAAGGCCATTAAAAAAGAAAGAAAAGACCAAAATTGATGTCAGGAGAGACTCTGAAATTTGCTTTCCAGCATAGAAATACTAAAGCAAATGGAAGAAATGAGGAAGTAAAAGGGCTGAGCAGAAAATATCAAAGGGCAGTTCAAGAAGACAAAGCAAAGTATTAAAATGAAATGTGCGAAGATCTGGAGTTAGAAAACCCAAAGGGAAGAACACATTTCTCAAGCTAAGGGAATTTAAGAGAAAAAAAAAAAAAAAAATCCATGTCTCAGCTTGAAATACTGAAGGATTCTATGGAGGAAACTATTAAATGATGCAGAAAAAGAAGATAGAAGGCATCACTATACCAAAAAGAAATGGTCGATGCTCAACTATTTCAAGAGGTAGCATATGATCAAGAACCAATGGTACTGAAGGAAGACGTCTAAGCTGCATTGAAGGCACTGGCAAAAGACAAGGATCCAAGAATTGACAGAATATAAAATTAAAATCTTTCAACAAACTGATGTAGCACTATAAGCCCTCACTCATCTATGCCAAGAAATTTGGAAGACAACTACCTGGTCAATCAATTGAAAGAGATCCATATTTGTGACCATTTCAAAGAGAGGTGACCCCACAGAATATGGAAATAAACAGAATCATTAATATCACATGTCATTTAAATTTTGCGGAAGACTGTTAGAATAATATTGAAACAGTTCATTGACAGAGAACTTCCAGAAATTCAGTCTGGACTCAGAAAAGGACATGGAAGTAGGGGTATCATTACTGATGTCAGATGGAACTTGGCTGAGAGCAGAGAATACTAGAAATACGCTGCTTATGATTTATTGACTGTGCAAAGGCTTTTAACTGCGTGAATCATGACAAATGATGGATAACTTTATGAACAATGGGTACTCGAGAACACTCAATTGTGCTCATGAGGAACCTTTATGTAGACCAAGAGGCAATTGTTCAAACAAAACAAGGGGATACTAAATGGGCTAAAATCAGGAAAGATGATCACTATAATTGTATCCTTCCACCATACTTATTCAATCTGTATGCTGAGCAAATCATCTAAGAAGTTGAAATATATGAAGAAGAATGTGGCATCCAAATTGGAGAAAGACTCAGGAAGACCCAGTGATAGCAACAATCCCCAAAGTAACAACTGTGAGAGTGGCCCAGAACTGGATATTTTTTCGTTTTTTCTGTTGTGCCTAGGATCGCTATGGTTTGGAATTGACTCCGTGACAATTCCAAAATTGACTCAAGGTCAGCAGTGCAAACCCACCAACTGCTCCTTGTAAACCCTATATAGGGTTGCTTTGAGTCAGAACTGACTTGACAGCACTTAACAACAGCTACATTGTGTTATGTTTTTCAAATCTAGACAATCTATTCGATTCTTATAAACTCAAGTTTTGTGGTAAAGTTGTATCTTAACATTTATTATTTTGTTTGTATTAATAAATTTTGAAGTCCAGATCTGCTGTTGTTGTTGTTGTGAAGTGTTGTCGAGTCAGTTCTGACCCATAGTGACCCTGTATAGGGTTTCCGAGGAGCAGCTGGTGAGCTTGAACTGATGACCTTGCAGTTCAAACTGCTTTACAGTCTGGCGCATTAACCAACAGCGCCATACCAGGTCTCCTAGCTCCACCTATTTCTGTGTTGTGTTGTTGTGTGTTATGTGTTTTCTTGATTTTGTTTCATTAGTATAACTGGTTAGTTTTTATTGAATGCTTAACTTTTTGTAAGAAAAATTATAGTGATTCTAGATGTTATATTCTTCCAGAGAGAAATCAACCTATTTTGGAAATTCTGATCAGCTGTTCTGCAGGAGAAAGATGAGACTGTCTGGGACCAGAAAGATTTACAGTCTCAGAAACCTTGTGTAGGGTTGCTATGAGTTGGAATCAACCCAGTAGCAGTAGTTTTGTGTGTGTTTGTGTTAGGTTCTTACCTATGTTATCTTACTTTTTTATTTTTCACATAGTCAGGCTCAAGTAACTTGTTCAAGGTTGTTTATAAAAGGTAGAGACAAGGAATACACTTCCTGGCCTCCAAACCTTCTGTTCTTTCTATAATACTAGGCTGGTACAGTGCTCTAGATACACATTAGTCTGCTAACCTCAAGGTCAACAGTTCAAATCCATCAGTTGATCCTAGAAAACCATACGCAGTTTCCTAGGATTAACTGGTGGGTTTCCTAACAATAACCACAAAGGCTCAATGTGGGGCAAAATAGAATATCTGGTAGTGGTAAATACTATGGTGAATACATATTTTGATACCTGAAGTGTAATCATTTAATTTTTTTAATGTTTTTTTGTGAATTATGTGATAGTTTACATGGGAGAACATTAGTTTTACATTCATCCTATCATATATAGTTACATTGCCATGGTTACAATCCACTCCATACATCATCAACCAACCAAAGGATACACGCCACAAGCCTGCCCCCTGGGTCATCAGCACACAGCCCTTCTCCATCTCTGGATCTAAAGTCCCCAACTGCTCTATCTTTCCACATCATCGTCTCTGCCTTCCTCTCAGGCATCACTGTTTCTCTGGGTAGGGTCCTGCTTTCCACTCTTCTCCCTTGATGGTCCCAGGGACCACCACTCCTAGACTGCAAAGTCAACCATTCCCCTTCTTTTGCTACAAAACGTCTACCTTTAGAAATGTAATCATTTTAATGGAGAAACTCAGATTTCCCAAGTAATGTCTATTAGATCAGCAAAGCTTCAGATTTTGAAGAAAATAATTTAGACTTCTGACTTAAAGAAGCAGAAGGGACTAAAACGAGTAATTCAGGGGGAAAAAAAAACAAGAGAGAGCGACTGAGTGGTTAAAAGGGGGAAAAATAATGTGTATGTATTGAGGGTGGAGTGGTAGTCTAGAGTTGTAGAGGCAGAGCTAGGTACCAAGTTCTGAAAGGCAAAGGTATATATTGTATGAAAGATGTGAACGGTAGCAGTGCCTTTAACAAAGTGTTGAAGTAATAGGTTCATGACCTGAAAAGCGTTGAAATGACACATTATCTCAAAGTTTTTAAAAATCAGCTTTCTAAATTCCACTATATAAATGCTTCTCTCTTATCTGTAGTGATGAGAGGCAAGACAAGAATGGCAGGAAAAGATGACAACTAGAGGTAATGACAACTGAAACATGTCTTGCATGCTGTCATGCCTTTGGACCAAGTTCCTCACATGTACATTACCTCAGAGCATCTCTGTGAGACAGACATGGAAAAAATGCCTTGGAAATTCTATTCCTACTTACTGTAAAGCAAAATTTGAAGTAAGGTGGATCCTGATGTGTTCAACAGAAAAAAAAAAAAGGTAAAAATAAATATCAAGGAGCTCTGGTAGCATAGTGGTTACAAATCAGGCTGCTAATCTCACAGTCAGCAGTTCGAAACTACCAGCTGTTCCATGAGAGAAAGATGAGGCTTTCTGCTCCCATAAAGATTTACAGCCTCGGAAACCCTGTACAGGGTCCCTGTGAGTCAGAACCGACTCCATGGCACATAACCATCACAATCTAACAAATGTAGCCCAGACAATGGAAAAGGCAGAGCTTAGTTGCTTCCCTGTAAACTTGCACTATACGCAAGGTAGAGAGCTGGGTAAAGAGAAGAGTGAACTCTCTAGAAATGAGTGATTATGGAAAGATTCAAGGGAAGAAAGCAGATAGAGAAGTGGGTTATCTGTGGCTCCAGATTTGTGGAAGCAGCAAGTCATGAAAGGGAATCTAAAGTGGCATGCCCACTGGGCAAGCTACAAATAAATACTAAAGTCAGCTGAAGGATCTTCTGGGTTTTAAGTAAGCCCAAATTACCTTGGCCAAAAGCATTTTGTACCTATATTGTAAAACTACACCTCACTTCTGCTACTTGGAACAAACCTGGGCCCAATAGTTGGGGAGCTTGCAGAGGCAGCAAGCCAGCCTGGATCTCAACTCAGACATTTATGCTGAGCCAAGAATGCAGTGCGTCTGTAGGTTCTCCAGTTCTCACAGTGAGATAGAAAAATTGACCAGGTTATGGTTTCCCTGACTGCTATATATGCTGCTGCTTGCTTGAAACCAGTCCGTTTTAAGCCTCTTGCTCACCTGTATGTGCTCATCCTTTTAGAATGTTTCTGAAATGTGTAGATAGCATGAAACGAGCTTCCTGCTTTCCTCTGTAGCCCAGGGGAGCACGTAACCTGGACCATCTGAGCAAAAGGAGAAGAATTGAAGAAAGTATGAACATTTATTGCATATTGACTATGGTTAGGCACTTTCCTCTTCTCTTCTATGTTAATCTCCACAAAAATCATTGTGGCAAATTTGAATCTGTCTGGTAGAAAGACTTGGAATTTCTCAGGATAAAGAAGGAATGGATGGAACCTGCCTGCTTATTTTCTCTGAGTGCATTTGGCAAGACATGTTAACTACAAACTGTTGTTATGCTTAGATAATATACATACATTATAATACCATACCTAAAGGCTCACATGTAATGCTACTAAATTACCCATACTTATTTAACTAAATAGAGTCCTGGCATGGCGCTTGCTATAGGATAAGCACTGGACTGTTAACTACAAGGTCAACAGTTCAAATCCACCAGTCACTCTTCAGAAACCCTATACAGGGTCCACTATGGATTGGAACTGACTCCATGACACTTAACAACAACAACAACATTTAACAAAATGAGTAATTATCATTTATTGTGTTACCTGTTCATGTGTTCTGGTATTATTTAGTTTTTAGTATCAATTTAACTAGCATTTATTGACTGTTTTATCATATGGTTGGTTCAAAAACTAGATAAAATAGGCAGGTCTTAGTAAGCAATTGGATAAGATGGAGGGGATGTTAGAAAACATTTAGGGTACTCGCTGGGTTTCTTGCTAGGTAAAGAGGAGCAGCATGGGAAGAAGATAGTGGGTATCATTTTGGGCATGTTGAATCTAAAGTTTCTCAATGAGCCCAAGAAGATAGGTATCATTTTTGCCCCCCAGTGCTTCCAACATCCAAAAAAGCGAGATTTTTATCTTCCAGTAAAGATTTACAGGAGAACAAACAAGAGGGCAGATCCGGTGGAAGTGCAGTAAAGGAACTCTGCCAACAACAACACAGAATACCCGACCAAGCAGGCTCTGGGGATGGTCCCAGAACTCTGAACCACATAAAAAGGAATATTTAGAAGGTTGGAAGGCTTACAGCTGGGGAATTTGTGGCAGAAGCAAGAAATCCGTTGCTTTCTAGTCCGGGACGCTCGGCTGCTCGAGGAGCCGCCATCTTGGGTGAGACCAAGCGGGGGAAGGATCGGAGCAGCCACAGACGCCTGGCAGAACCGCAGAGATAAAGGTGTGGACATTCTTCTCTTTTGGTAGCTGCTCATTGGTCCCTTGCTGTCTGTGCACCTCCATTCTGGTGACTATAGGGGTGACTGAGCTAGTGGGCACCCCAGCCCCACCCTTGGAGGGTTCCACTACACATGCGCATAGATCTCGTTGAAATTTAAAGAGACAGTTTCCAATTAAAACCAAATGACCACAGCTGGCCCTGAACTGTTTACAACTAGAAAAAAGGCCTGAACGGAGATTGTGGAGCGGGACAAGCAGACAAAAAAGGAAATAGGTAGAAAATTAAATCCTAAATTACGTCAAAACAACCAACAGTGGCATCTTGAAATTTCTCAAGAAAAAGAGTGAAAAGGGAAGCCCATTTCCTGATCACATCTACCTGGAGGCAATCAGAAAGCATAAAAAATACCAAAATACATACCCATCTGAGTATTAAGGCC
>NW_006408725.1:4674687-4728784 GCF_000296735.1 Chrysochloris asiatica
TTTAATAGTATGGGGGGAACGAAAGAGTCCCCACTGAATAGCTGTCATCTTGTCTAGATGGGTCTGGTGAAAAAAGATGGGGATAAGATTTGTAAGATTCAATAGTGAATAACTGTTACCATGACTAATCGTGACTGTCACAATTGTAAAGGTAGAAGTTTTGTAACAAAAAAAGGGGAGTGGTTAATCTTACACTCCAGAAACAGAGGATCCTAAGACAATCAAGAGAGGGAACACACAAGCAGAGTGCGGGACCTTATCCAGAGAAGCAGCGCCAGACATTGGGGGCATGGAGAGGAGGAGTGGCTGAGGACTCTAGATTCATGGACCAAGAAGAGAAGGACTAAGAGCTGGTGGCCAGGAGCAGACTTGCAGAATGTGCCCTTTGGAAAAGTAAATTATTATATATGTCTGAGTGGGTTTTTTTTTTTGTGTGTGTGTTTTTTAAAAAGCTAAAGTGGATAGAGAAATATACTGTTAACTGATGGTACATGGAGGGGATTATAATCAATGTAATGAAACAAGGTATATGATTTGTTGAATGTAAAACTGATGATATGCCCTGTAAACTTTCACTCAATCCACAATAAAAACCTTGGGAAAAAAAAAGGATTTACAGACTTGAAAATCCTGTGAGTCGGAACCAACTAGATGGCATACAATAACAACTATATGATAGACACTGTGTTGAATGCTCACCATCCTTCTTATTTAATCTTCACATATATGTAGTAGGTATCATGACTATCTTTATTTGAAAGAAATGTAAACTGAGCCTTCGAGATGACTTGCCCAGTTTGTCCAGAATGACAGTAAGTGACAAAGGTGAAGTTTTCAATTTCAGATTCATTGACTATGGTTGGTTGGTTATGTGCTGTGGAGATGGTTCCGACTCATAGTGACCCTGTACAGGATTTCCGAGGCTGTAAATCTTCATGGGAGTAGAAAGCCTCATCTTTCTCCCGCGGAACAGCTGGTAGTTTTGAACTGCTGACATTGCAGTTCGCAGCCCAATTGTTAACCACTACGCTACCAGAGCTCCTTGACCATAGGTGGTAGTTAAACTATAAAAATTGTATATCTTTGTGTAAGAGCCTGTTTATTGGGAAGGACAGTAAGGATGAAGGATGGAACTCTGGATAATGTCAATATTTAAGTAAGCAGAGGAAAAGAAGTACTCTCTGAAAATCAAGAAGTGGTTAAAGAAATAGGTAGGGAAACAAGATTTTTTTTTTAAAAGAACAATCAACACTGACAATTATACAAGCATTTGACAGAGGAAGGTCTGAGAAATATACATTGCATTGACCATTGTAAATCTCATGGTATCTTTAGCTAAACCTGGCTAAACAACACAGGGTCCATGGGCGCAATGCCAGTGTCCACTGGTTTAAGGAGTAGCTGCTGTTGTTGGTAAGTACTGTTGAGTAGGTTCTGACTCACAGTGCCCCTGTCTGTATAGGGTTTCCGAGAAGCAGCTAGTGGGTGAAACTTGACTAGGTCACAGCTGAATATGGGACCTATAATAGGATGGGTCCATTACTATCTCACTGCTTGGAAATGTCTGTTTAGTCTTACTTTTGATTATCGCAAAATTTCAAACTAATTTAATAGGATGACTGGAAGAGGGATGGGGGTGGAGAGAATTCGCCCATGCAGAGAAGAAATGTCCCCCTGAAACACCACTTTTTATGATTACAAGAAACAGAAATGGAAGAGCAAAGGAAAACTTTCTCTCAGGTCTTCCTTAAAGTCTCTGTGTCAAACACATTAAAATATGGGAACCAGGCAAAACCTGTCTTTTTCCTTATTTCATTGTTAACGAATATGTACTAGATTTTTAACTAAGTAAGAAAGCTTCCTCCCTCTCCTACCTCAGGCATGTTATTTGCATGAGGGTGGTATTGTATGGTTTATGTGCCATGGCACTTGTGATTTGTCACATGTGATTATCATATCAACTGATGAATATGTCACAAAGTGCAACTCCTGGCTTCCACCTCAGAAGGGAAACTCTAAAGTTGGAGGACATTCTGCTTCCAGATGAGGCAGCTTTGCCAGCTTTTGATGCCAGGAAAACCTTGGGCAGTAATCAATACCCAAAGGAACTATGAATAGGACCACCCAAGGAGTGTATGGCTGGAAACCAAACTTCTTTCCTACCTTGGTCTGATCTTTTGACTAGTTCCTTGTTAGTCCCACCTTTGCCCCCACATACTTGGAGAGGACTCTCAAACCAGGAGTTCCTTTAAAGATGATGGGACAGACTGAGAAAATGAAAGGCCATTCTTAGGCACTGAAAGGGTTGAAAGGAAGAAAATTCTGGTTATTTACATCATTCAGGGATTCAAATTTTCATAAATATTGATAGCTAGAAGTTAAAATTAAAGCCAAGGAACAGTCTTTACATGCTTAGAAATTTTGGATTACAATTCTTGCCCTCCAACTCTACCCAAAAGGAAGCCTCAAGAGGATAGCAAAATGGTGATTAAGGAGCATTCTCCTGTGGGGCCTATTAAGCTCCCAGGCCAGTCCTGCAGCCAGTTTGGGAGATTAGCTGCAGCTTCTGCCTGAATCTCCTCTAGACATCTTTTTGCCAGATGGTCCTTCTAGCATTTTGAAGGTGCTTGGCCCTCCTGGTTCCTGCAACCAGAGCTGAACTTCGGTCCACCCATTTCCCGGTGCTCTGCATTTTCAGCAAGCTGGGCCTGGCACCTAGACAGCCCCTGTTGTTGTTAAGCGCTGTAGAGTCGATTTTGACCCATAGCGACCCTGACCTTGTATAGGGTTTCCAAGGAGCGGCTGGTGAGCTTGAACCTCCGACTTTGCAATTCAAATGGCTTTGCAGTCTGGTGCATTAACCCACAGTGCCACACCAGGACTCCATAGTCAGCCCCTGGGTGAGGGTAAATGGCTAGGCCATTTGCCTTGGGTGCATAGTGTGCACTGCTGGGGGGGGGGGGGCGGGAGGAGAGAAGGCGGAGGGGGGGAGTGCTACTTGATTTATCTTGAATTCTTGAGGTTTTTAATTACAATCCAGAACTGCAACAGATTGCAAATTTGAATGTAAACATAATTATAGTGTGGATTTAAGCCATTTGTAGATGATAATAGGGAAAGAAAAGTAAAAAAAACCCACAACGACGGAAACTATCGGAAAGAAAGAAACTGCAGGATATTTGCCTTGAGGATTTGCTTCCCTTGGGAACTCTCTAAATGCGTTCCCCCAGCTCTTTGTGCCACCACTAATGCAGGTGATGTCCCGGCCCCAGAACGCCAGGGCCTGGTTTGGTGTAGCTGAGGCCTTAGAGGATCCGCCGCCCCCGGGAGTAAGATCCGAGAGCCTTTAGCGCTCCGACAGCCTCAGGAGGTTTGGGAGGAAAGTGCGCTGTGTGACCCCCCAAAGGAGGACTCTGCGTCTGCCTCACCTTTCATGGGGCCACAACCGGTCCCGGGAGCCGGCTACTGTCTCTCCCTGGGCATCCGGGTTCTCAGTCCTGGAGTTTCAGCTTTGGGATTGCGGGACACTGCCCTTACTAGTCTTCAGAGGATATCTCTATTCTTAAAGGACAGAACTACCCGGCATGGAGACTCTGAATATAGGTGCGGGGCTGCCCCGGCTGGACCAATCCCGCATAGTTCGGCAATATTTGAACGCGCTACTCGAGAGAGATTGAGTAAACGCTGCGCGAAGACATTTACGTCTATAAATTTTGTATACATTAAAATTATAACTATTTGCCTGACATATTTAGCACGTGTGCAGTATGCTCAGTATGTTTGTTAAAACTCTACGTATCTTAGTTGGTATTAGTATGATTGTTGTTGTTAAGTGTCTTCGAGTGGATTCCAAGTCATAGTTAACTCTGTATAGGGTTTCTGGTTCGAAACTACCAGCTGTTCCGTGGGAGAAAGATGAGACTGACTGCTTCCGTAAAGATTTACAGTCTCGGAAACCCTGTGCAGGGTCGCTATGAGTCGGAACGACTCCACGACACACTTAACAACAACCGGTGAATTTGAATCGCCCACCTTGCGGTTCAAATGGCCTTAACTATATGATTGGTTGATATTATTTATTAACCATGACAGGAATGACAAGTGGGTGATTTTAGGGAATCCCTCTCGGAAAAGCACTCAAAATACAAATGGAGACTTTGGACCATGTTTCCAGGCGTCTATCTCTGACCTCATTTCACTGTTGATACCTCTTAGTCACCAGCAGTGATGACGACACACCCGGGACAAGGCAACTTTCTCTAAAGGGCCGCCATCTCCCTCCTGCTGGCCAGAGGTCGCTGGGTCTTCAAGGGAAGCAGCATGCTTAGGAGATGCTAGGAACCCCTGACCCCTTTCTCAGACCTTTGTCTTGTTCGGTCGCTGTCAGGGACAAAAAGAAACACTATAACGCAGCTGTGTAAATGAGGGTGGAGAATAAGCGAGGAGGAGGAAGAGACGCAGGACTTTTTTAGTTCAGGCTCACGGACTGTGGGGACAAACCCAGCTGTGCCTAGCGTAGCGTGGGAGAGAACGGAAGAAACCTCCTCTCCTTAGGAGCGTCCTGCAGGCGCCACGGGGAAACATTTCTGTGCAATTTACAACGCGTTCACTAGAATCAGTTGCACTGGCACGTGCGGCGCTGGTCGCAGCAGCTGCTTTGGATATCTTCACTTAAGTCTCCCCCTCCTGCCAAACGCCCCACTCCGCGCGTCCGGGGTGCCCGCCCGCCCCCCACGCGCGTCTCTCTTGCCCGACCGCGCCTCTCTCTGGAGCCTAGACGCGAACAGATGTTTACTGCTTAGAGCCCCGGCCGCTGGGGAGAAGGAGTGACAGGCGCGCCGCAACGCGCGGCGCTGGCGGGGGTCTGGACTCCAGGGTGGGGGTGCTATCGGGTGAGGGGGGAGAGGGAGACCGAGGGGTGGAACGAGGAGGGGGGGAAGTGGGTACACTAATGATGAAAAAGTCTCCTCCATCCCGGCTCCTTAATTAAATGCATGGAAAGAACCGAGGCGAGCACATCTGGTTTCAATCTGTAGCCCTTTGATGGCATCAAATGTTCTTTTCCCAGATCAGGGCTGGAAGTTCTGGGCTAACTACGGTCCTTTGGAGCTCAGAAATCATTTACACACACTCGGACCCTTCTTTCTCTCCAGTCAAGCCTCTAGGCTACAGAAGAAAAAAAAAAAAAATTAGCAATCAAGGGAGCTAGGGTGTGTGTGTGTGTGTTTAAAGAACATAAAACGCCACAAATAAGCACTTAATATTTTACTTACTCGTCATATAGTAACTCATTTCTAATGAGACTATTAAAGTTGTTACCAAATTCCAACAGGTCATGAAAATATCGCTCAGCACCTCTCTGCCCTCTGTCAAGTTAGGGCTCAGCAGAACAGACGGCAGAGCATTATCTGTCGATTTAGATGGGGCTTCTCTGCGCCCCCTCCCTTCTCATCTCCATCCCCTGCACCTCTTCTAGACCCTGAACCACGCTGAGCCTAGCCCCACCGCTAGCTCTCTGCGTGCCCTTGCCTAATCCGCATCTGGGCAATGGAGACCCTTTCTGATTAGCTCATGGATTGGGGAAGCGACCTTGGCCACACCAAAGAGGTTACAAAATTGGTTAGTGAGTGTGTGTTTGTTGAGGGGGGGTGGTGGAAGTGAGAACGATTATGACTTTCTCATAGAGTCCTTCCTCTGACTAAATAAATATGTGAATTTCCTATTGCTGAGGCGGGGAGATTCCTTTTGGCGGTAAAACTTTGAATCCGCTCCGTGCCTCCTGGATCTTTCGGAACTTGCCTTTAGTCTTCCGGAGAAGCGTGGGAGAGTCTCCCGTTATTATTATTTTATTACTTTAATAGGCTGTCTCTACAGAGCCGAATGTAGCTTTCATACGCTTGCTTACTCTTTCGCTCCTTCTCAGCTCCCCTCCCCCCCCCAAGAAAGTTTTAGAAAGCAGGAAACGCTACAAAAAAAAAAAAAAAAAAAAAGGCAGAGAAGAAAATTTGATTGCAATAGTTGTGGATTTTTTCCAACAAGTTTCCCCGCAGCTGTTATCAAAACATGCAAATGAGATTTTCTAACAGAATCTTAAACAAATCTGGAGGAGTTAATGCCGAAGCAAAATAATCAGTCCGTTTGAAGTGACTGTGGGTTTCAGTTTGTCTTTTCTCCCCAAGATACTATTGCAGGGGAATGATAATTAGACCTTTACTTAAAAAAACCAAAGGGACTCTCTAGCTCTCCTCCCTTCCTCTGCTCTCCCTCCTCCCTCTTTCGCTGTCTCGCTCCCTCCCTCTCCCTTTCTCTCTTGCTCAGATGTTGGCAAAGGGGTTTTTCTTAATCAGACTGTTTTTTTGGTCCGAGGGAAAGGAGGAAGGAGATTGTGATGGAGAAAGGGGGTCTGTAAAACGTCAGGCACTGCACAAAGGCTTTGCCACGTAATTACAGGCTCCTATTAAGTCGAGATCTGCCCTCCCAGGGGTCTCCAATTTTCTTGTATTCCCTACAAAGCCTCCTCTGCATGCCAGTTTGTGCCTTTTGAAGTGCCAGAGAGCTTCTTGATCCAACTGAGAAGGAAAAAGAAGTTCAGCAAGAAGAGGGGGAGAGAGCGAAGGGAAAGGGGGAAACCCACCACCACCCTCCTTCGGACTCTTGAAGCCCTTTTTTTTTTTTTTTTTTTTTTTACTCCTTACGAAAAGTAAAGTGAGAATCCTGCTCTCCAATACATCTGCAAGACATCACCCTCTCCTCCTGAAACCTTAGTCACTCCTGAGAATCCACAGGAGTACAGAAAGGGGGGAACACGTTTTCTTGAAGATGTTTTAAAGCTGGAACAAGCCTTCTTCTGTTGGTGCTTGAACTCTTGCCTGGGAATAACTTTTTTAACCTTTTGAAAAAAACCCACTTTGATTCTTCTCTCCCACCCCTTCTTCTGTCTTCTTCTGTTTGCCTAACTCCCCCGCCCTGCTGGCCTCCCCTTTCCTCTCTCCCCCTTATTATTATTTTTAGTGTGTGCGTGTGGACGATTTTGGAGAGTTGGAAAGATTTTTTTCTCCTGACTTGAACATAGGGTGACTTCTTAATTCTATTTTTTCAGTGTGGATTATCTCTTTGGGCCGCGCCGGACTTGGCCTCGGGAAAACAGATAGGTTGTTGGAGGCTGCCAGAACAGAGAGCTCTGCTGTTCAGAAGGGGGTCCGCACGCCCTCTTTTCCACTTTTTTTTTTTTTTGTCTTCCCCTCCTTCTTTCTCTCCCTCTGTCTATCTCTCTCCTTCGCTCTCCCTCTCCACTCCCCCCTCTCTCTACCCCATTCGGTTCCTCTCCCCCCTCGCGCCCACAGCGTTTGGTGTTGATTCGAGCGGGAAGAGGGGGGTGGGTGGGATCGGAGGGGGAGACCATGACCTCCAGCTACGGGCACGTTCTGGAGCGGCAGCCGGCGCTGGGCGGCCGCTTGGATAGTCCAGGCAACCTCGACACCCTGCAGGCGAAAAAGAACTTCTCCGTCAGTCACCTGCTAGACCTGGAGGAGGCCAGGGACATGGTGGCGGCGCAGGCGGACGAGAGCGTGGGCGAGGCGGGCAGGAGCCTGCTGGAGTCTCCAGGACTCACAAGCGGCAGCGACACCCCGCAGCAGGACAGTGAGTGAGCGGCGCATTCCCGCTGGGGTTTGGGGGCGGCAAGGGACTGAGGCCCGAGTACACGCCGGGGTCAGGAGGGAAAGTTCGGGAGGTAAGGAAAAAAGGTGATGGTTCCTGAAGGAAGGGCCGGCCGTCGGCTGCGAAAAGATCAGGGCTCGACTCCGCAAACGCAGGAGGGACGTTCGGAGGCTGGGGCATCACTCATCCGCCCTGAGATCAGGGTTATGTACTCTGATCACTGCTGACTTCTCTCACGCCGACAGAATTGACTTTCCGTCTCAGTTATTCGCGGCTGCGGGCTCTTGCAGCGCACTGGGCTATCGACTGGGCTGGAAAAATGGGTCTCCGAGAGGAACTCAAGCTCAGAGATCCTGCCCTGTTAGGGAAGACAGCGGGTTAAGGATGCTGAATCGGGTGTGAAGGTGGCGAGTGAGCCGACTGGGGCTCACCGTGGCGGCCCGTACAGTCACAGGGCTTCTGTTGCGCACCCGGCCTGGGCACAGAAGGTCAGGCGCGAGCGGCGAGCTGTAGCGGTCCGAGCTGCTCTGTGGCTTCTGCTGTTCCTTCACCAGAGATCCAGCAGAGTCTTGGCTGATGTGGGAATACTTGTACAAAGCAAAGGGAGTGTCCTTTAGGCGTGAAACCCGAGCTGCTCACCTTGATGAGCCCGCACCTTTGTAGGTGCGAAGTGGAAGCCCGGATTCCAAAGCATAAATTTAGAACTTTCTTTCTTGGCCCCTTAGACTTCCCAGCCTGTCCAAGCACATTCTTTATCTCTAATCTGAGTAGCAACCTAGGTTTTAAAAAGGACTCAAATTGTACCAATATGTCCCCAAGCCCGTTAATAGACTTGCCGCCTGGCTCGTTCCAGGTGACATAAGACAGTATAAGTACAGTTATTCTCTCCTCTCCCTGAGGTTGTAAGAGTCTGAACTTGTTCTGCAGTTCTAAAATGAGAATTGATTACTTTCTATGCCATCATTATTTGCGAATTGCTATTTTGTCTTCAAGTTTAGAACCCTTAGACTAGGGACCAGCAAAGGCATTCTGTTATTTTCAAAGCACAATGTCAACCTCAAAATTTCAATAAATATACATACAAAGCAATTTGAACGCAGAAACAGCTGAAAACAGGACCTCAGCAAAGTGGAGGGAGCTCCGGGGTCACGCTAAATAGCAGGCCCCAGTAGAACCCCACCCGGCTTCCTTGGTCCAGGCCTGGGCGCCTCTTCGGTGTTTTTAGCCAACAATGATGTGGTGTCGATCCATTCCAGCTACTCTCACCCACAGAGGACAGAGGACGACGAGTGCTGCCTGAGTGGGTTGGCCTGGCTTTCCCCTAGGAAAATTGGCCAACTCCAAGAATTGAAGACCTGGGGTCCGAATAACAGCTCCGCGCAGAGGCGGAGGTGTCGCGTTTAGAGTATTGGTGCCGGCGGGAGTTGCACACTCAAGCAGCTGTAAAATACTGTGCACTGCGAAATACTATGATTATTTTTAAATGTTTAACTAGGAAAAAAATTAAATATGAAAAGTAGAAAAATTAGTATTTTGACAATTCCCATGTGCCTAGCACCCAGCTTCACCAGTTCGGCACATTCTGTCCTTCTTATTTCCCATGGCTAATGGTGAATCCCAACAGTGATCACTCCTCAAAGAACTGGAGGCTGGAACCTGACAGAAAACAGGTCCTAAAGAAACTGCTGCATAGATTAGGGCAGGGCAGGAGAAACCAGTCAGAATTGTTTTGCCCAAACTGGTGGAGGGATAGGAAGAGCAGGCCCAATTTCCTAGGTCACACCAACCCGAGCGGCAGTGGGAGACAAATAGTGCAGGACTAAAGGATTGCGGACAACTCCTATCGTTTACCTCCCAGCGGATGCTATGAAAGGGGAGCGCAAACTTTGCTTTGGGCTCCTAGTGGACAAGGAGAGAGGCTGGACGCAGGGCGCTTGTAGGAGTGCTCCCGAGCATATGGCAGAGGCCTCCAGTGTTGGTTGGGAGACTCACTGAGGGTAGAGGGATGGTTCCTACAAGACCTCCAGGTTGCGCGGCATACCTGGCTTCCGCCAGAGCCAGCCAGGACACAAATCGGGGCCAAGGGAGGAGTTGGGGACTGTGGGTCTTGAGAGAAGGGGATGAGACTCTGTAAAACCGACACGTTTTTATACTGGCGCATAACTCATATTTAAAAGACTCGGGGGGGGGGGGGGGGGGGGGGGGGGGGAGAGGGCCCCGGAAGGCAACTGAGGATGGAAGTTCAGCCAGTGAGAAAATGAGCTGTGGAAGCCAGGTCAACAGTCAGCTTCAGGAGAAGGTCAGAGACAGCAAGCAGATCCAGGTGATGGGTATGAAGTAACCAGCCTCTTGAGACTGGCAAAGTCCCCTAGAAAACACATTCAGCCTTTGCTTCCTGTGTGAGATGGTCATGGTGGTGGTGGCTATGTGCCGTGGAGTCGGTTCCAACTCATAGCAACCCTGTACAGGGTTTCCGAGGCTATACATCTTTACAGGAGCAGAAAGCCTCATCTTTCTCCCACCCAACAGCTGGTAGTTTTGAACTGTTGACCTTGCGGCTCACAGCCTGATTCATAACTACTAGTCTTCTGATAATTTGTTGCTTTTAGACTCTAGCAGTGTTCTCCCAACCTCCTTCCCTTCCTCCAGAGATCAGAACAGAAGGGTCTGCTGATAAGTCCATCTCAGCAGCAAGAGTCCTTACTTATGGGTCCCAAACCAGGAGTTGTCAGTACTAGGAAGTTAGGATCATAGAGCCTCTAGCTTATTGTGGTTGGTGAGGTTGCAGATGGTGAATTCGACAAAGTGGGGAGTCTCAATCTATGGCCATGAGAGGGCTAGAACACCAGCTTCTACCTGCAGTGAGTGGGCAGAGAGGGGTGGAACCAAGACTCAGAGGTTCCTGGCAGTCGGCTTGGACTCTACCCCAGAATGGTGAAAGATGGAGAATAGTTAAAAGAGGACTTTTATTCTGCCACGTATTTAAGAATATTTTAAATCCTTGTCCTTCCTAATTTTCCTTTTTGGCTGAAATTGATTAAACAGACTCCACTTACACTCACTATTAGATTTTAATTTTGCAGATTTAAAAATTATGGCCTGGGCCTAGTTTAGCAAATTGCTTATTCCCTTGGTTGATATTCACTCCTATTTTTTTCTATATAGAATGATTTTATTTTCCCCTTTCCTGATTCTCCTAGCTCAGTTTAATTCTCAAACTTTTGGGTTCAAATAGCTTTTAAGTTTTTAAAAAAACAAAACAGACGGTTCTTCAACCCAATTAGCCAATATTATTATTGGCTAAGGGGTGGGTGGTGGAGTTGGGGTAATCAGGGAAAGGAAAGAGGAACAGATCATAAAACATAGGCAGACCAACTCTTAAGAGCACCCGGAGTTCTGCTGTCATTTCATCATCTGAATTTCTGCAAACTCTACCAAAAGAGAGAGAGAGAGAGAGAGAGAGAAAAGTTTCTGCCTTCCACGTTCCCAACTTCTAAATTAGTGAAACCAGATTGTCCTAATAAGACCTTTTGTTGGAAACACATGTAGTCATAAAAAGGTAGACGGAAAGTCAATTAGACACGCGTGCACACACGCACACACTCACAAACCCGTGCTAAGTGTACCCGGCTCAGCTGGACCCCGGCCCCAGCGGGATGAAAATTCAGAACAGTGGCAAGGGAAATTGATTTGTCACAAAGAGAGAGGTAAACGTGGCAAGAAGGAATCCTCTGCCTAAACTGCCTGCCACACTACGAGTAGCCTATCTTCTAAAAGTCCTCTTTGCCAGAGAAACGCATAAGGAAGCCAGAAATTCTTTAGGGTGCTCCCTAGTTGGAATTCGTATCAGAATAATATATATATATATATATATATATATAAACAAACTTCTACCATGGAGTTCCATTTCCACTCATAGTTACTATGTTGTTGTAAAGTGCCATCGAACCGGTTCCGACTTATAGCAACGCTGTATAGGGTTTCTGAGGAGTGACTGGTGGGTTGGAATCACCAACCTTTCTGCTCTGACTTTGCAGTCCAGCGCATTATTCTATACAGAGTAAAACTGCCTATAGGATTTCCAAAACTGCAATCTTTATGGAAGCAGCATGCCAGATCTTTCCTTCCAGGAATGGCTGGTGGATTCCAATTGACAACCTTTCCGTTAGCAACAGAGCACTATGCCCCCAGGTCTCCTACCAGAATAATAATAGTTCCTTAAAAGTCTCCTTTCCACTAAAGATGGTGCCAGAAATTTTCATCTGTCACACTACCCTGGGATCTTTGGAGCTCATGCTGGCTGGCACCCCTGAATTTGGACACCAATTATTTCTATTTAAGGGCAAAGTCAAAATTCCAGGGCAACCTGGACATTATTCTCTGTAGAGAGGGCAGTGAAATCCAGGACCAAGGGTGTTCTGAGTCCCTAAGGCCAAATGTCAAGGCCAAAGCGGCTATGAATCCTGTTTGTTTTACATGCAGCGGAAGGAGGCTGGGTAGTCTTCTAATATTTTGGAGAAATTAATAGTCCATTGACTCCTGGTCATGTTTGAGGCAAAGGACGGCTTCAAGTTTGAGATATCATGGAATTAGTTGGGCCTGTGAAGTCCGAGGTTCCAGACTGCCAATCTGTGAGTCCCTGTCCCCACTGCTCATTTTGCGACTGAGATCCTAGTGCGTTTGGCTCTGTGACCCATCTATGGCCGCGCTTGAGTCAGATGGCCAGGAATTTCTTTGTCTTCTCAGGGGCGTCATTTAAGATTTTATAACACCAGTGAATAAATTTTCATCCCTCAAACCAACAAGATGTCAACCTTCCCCTAAGAACAGAGCCCAGCAACTTCAGCTGAGATGCCTTCCTACTCAACTTCCAGATCCGTTTGAATGGAAGCTTCGACTAACTTTCTCCCGCTAGCAGGCAAATCCGGGACCTTTTTATTCCCCACTAAAAGCCAGCTGTAACTTTTCATCTACGAACAACCATAGATTAGTTTGATTTTTAAAAGGTGCGTTTCGTTCTCAATTGCTCTCCTTTGTTTGCGCTCTTCCTCCACTGGCTGGGCACACCCTCGAAGAGCACCCAAAGCTCTTGGAGAATCCGATCGCTTCGTGGAGAAGCCCGGCCTGCGGTCCAGCGATGCTGTAAATGTCTTCGCGGACTCTGAGCATCGGGCAACTCCCTTGTGCGTTGTGCTCCTGGAGGTGCCCACTTTCAACCGCTGTAGGAATACGAATTTATTTTATACCCTTTAAGAAAGATAGGTGTAGCGTAAGTCCAAGGAGCTATAGCTTCAAAAAATTAGGAGAGTGTTTGTAGAGAAGTTTGTGTTTTGCTTAATTTTTGCAGGGATTGGAAAACTTCGGGAAGAGTCTTCGAATTTCCAAATAAGAAGACGTTAAGAATAGGGTCACAGCATCTGAGGAGTCATTTGTGAATTTAATCAACATTTGTAAATTTGTTCTTCCAAGAATTCCTTGGAGCGAGATATTAGACGTTTATCTGGATGAGGGGCAACTCCTTGTGGCCACTTCGTGTCCAAACATTTACAAAACTACCTGTGAGTGCGCAGCATTGTAAGCCGGCTGGGCGCTCGCTGTCAAACTGTGTTCTAATTTGCTTAGGGACCTAGTGCCTAAACTTGCATCACTATAATGTTCTTAAACCCCTTTCTCAACAACTTTTTTTGAAAATGCATATGTTAGCATTGTTAGGTAGCAACAAGTATTTAGATTCTTGTAAACTCGAACTGCTTGGTGAACAGGCTAACAACAATTAAAAACCAACAATTTGAGAAAAGTAATAACTTTAACAAATTGCCACAACCCCATTTCTTTGAATTGTTTCTTATTAAATCAGTAAACGCGGCGATAGGTTATGGAGAAAATTGAGCAGGGACAGCAGGTCGTGGGTGTTTCCGGGTCAGCGGACTTGTTTTGCACGTGTGGACGTTCTGGAGTAAGAAGTCTACACTGTGGTTTGGATATTTGTAGATTGTTGGTGTTATTTATCTAATTTAGTGCGGTAGACTGAATTAATCAAATAAAAAAAACCCCCAAAACGAAAACATTTTCACTTGCCCTGGAACCACCATTCTTGGGGGGGAAATGCTGGGGAAGCCTGTTACAAGGTGATGGCCATTTTAGAGTTGGGGAGAGGGAGGCAGAAACGGTGGAGGTAGATAAACGAAATTTTAGAAACGAAAATTAAGATAACATGTCAGAACAAATCAATTATGCAAAGAAGTGATTTCTCAAAGGAGTTTTTAGACCAATGGACTCACAAAGATTCTGCTGGCTTCATAGCTTTCACATAGAAGAATACTACCTGAGTATGGACCAGAATACTCTCCTTTAATACATAGGCCAGGCCTTTTCTTCATGTCATAATGAGGGAACTTAATCCCAAGAATTTAAGGCCATGTGTGTGTGTGTGTGTGTGTGTGTGTGTGTATGTACATTGTTATTGTTAAGTGCTGATGAGTTGGTTTTGACTCTTAGTGACCTTACATATTGTTGTTATGTACCTGACTCATAGGGACCCTGTATAGGGCTTCATAGAGCGGCTGATGGGTTTGAACTGCTGACCTTGCAGTTAGTGCTTAGCAGTCTTGTGCTTACCCTACAACACCACACCAGGGTTCTGTATATTTATGTATGTATGTTATATATATATGTGCGTATGATGTGTGTGGGTGTGTGCTATTGTGGTGGTAGTGGTAGTTGTGTGCTGTTGAGTGGGTTCTAACCCATAGTAACCCTATAGAGGGTTTCCGAGGCTGTAAATCTCTAAGGGAGCACAAAACCTCATCTTTCTTCTATGAGTGACTGGTGGATTTGAATTTCTGACCTTGTGGTTAGCAGCCCAACTGGTAATCCACTATGCTACCAGGGCTTCTATGTGGTATATGATTGATTGATTCCCTATGTTCAGTTCTAAATGAGGAATAAATACATTTGAAAAATGGAAAGTATTTGAAAAATGTTTATTAATTTGAATCCCCAAGGTAGAGTTAGGAGAAAGGGTAAGGATGATCCTCTGGGTCCTATTTTGTCTGCTTTCATACGTTTTTTTGGTAGCCATTGGAAATTTTCTTAACCCGTGAGGAAAGACTATTAAGGCTGAACATCCGACTGTCTGAATCTAAGTTTTGGAGGGTGTGTGGGTTTCAGGTGGGAAAGAGTGAAGAGGAATTAATTCAGTGAAGAGTTTTAACTTCTCAATGTTTGCGGGGCAAAGATGCAAACACCCCTACCCCCATCCCTGTCCTTTACACCTAGCTGTAAGGATGCTTGGGTCCTGCCTGCCCTCCGCCAGGCGAAAGTGCCCATGAAAGCCCATCAGATGCACTATTTCTGAACTTCTCCCACAGGAAGTAGGCAATCTCCTGCCAGTAAGGGGCGGGGATCCATCCTGCCCTTAGAACCTTGAGTACTACAGTAGGAGAGATAGTCTGAAAGACCCTCCCCACACGCCCCAACAAAAGATAAAAATACCAATAGTTTGAATACACTTCAGGTACTGCACGTATGTTTGCTACCCATGTGCGTTGTAGTTTAACAAATACGGTGGTTAAAGTGCTGCCCTCCACTTCTTCTATGTTTCCTGTGAAGTGAGGAGGCAGGAGCCATTGAGTAGGACCTGACAACCCTGGGGGATGTTATGCTGGACTCCTGAGCTGCATGAGGAAGGAGGCAGTCTGTCCCTATAGAGGTGGGTTCAACTTTCAGGAACTTTGTATTTAATGAAAGAGAGGACTATTGTGATATGCTACAAAGCTGCCACAAAACCCTTCATACTACCTGGAGTTCTCAGATGATACAGAAAACCAGCCACTCTAGAGTTTGGCCCTCAGATTAGGGTAACCCTTTTTCTCGAAAAGAAAGGTCAGCAACTGCCCCAAGTCTGGTATGTGCCTGCAATTTGGACATCTAAAGCCATTCCCAACCCCTAAATTGGATTCCTGGCCTCCACTGATTCTCCCTTTATAGACAGGGGTTTGAAGAGACACATAAAGGAGGATGTATTCTTAACCCCTGCCCCCCAACTCTGTAAATCTTCAAATTTTCTGCGTCACTCCTTACCACGCCCTGACATTGGAGGTTAACAAGGCAAGGCAACACTGGGAACAACAAACTGGCAGAATGAATGGTTTGTCTTAGCATAAAGCCAGTTGCTATGGCGTCAAGCTCTGACTCTTGGCAACCACATGTATATCAGAGTAGAACTGTGCTCCATTGGGTTTTCAATGCCTCATTTTTCAAAAATTAGATTTTCAGGCCTTTCTTTTAGGTACCTCTGGGTGGACTTGAACCTCCAACATTTTGGTTAGCAGACAAGAATACTAACCATTTGTACCTACCAGGGATCCCCTTCTTACTTACCCACTGTAGTTTAGTTGGTTCTCTCTCAATGTGCCCATAAGAGTAGAACTGTTCCCTATAGTTTTCAAGACTGTAACGTTTTAGGGAAGCAAATGACCTCATCTTTCTCCTATGGAGGGGCTGGTGGGCTGATACCATTGACTTTTCTGTTGGCAGTCCAATGCTTAACCTACTGTCTTACCAGGGCCTTTCTTCTTAATTTGTTAAGTGCCGTCCAATCTATTCCAATTCATAGTGACACTGTATAGGATTTCTGAGAAGCTACTGGTGGGCTTGAATTGCCGACCTTGGGGTTAGCAGCCTAGTGCTTACCCTACAGTGCCACACCAGGACACTATCGTCTTAACACACTGCTGTTGTTAAAGTGTTATCAAGTCTGCTCCCACTCATAGTGAGTGACCCTATGCTATGATAGCATTTCCGTGGAGTGGATGGTGAGTTTGAACCACTGACTATGTGGTTCAAACCAACCTTGTAGTCCAATGCTTATCTTATGCCATACCAGGGTGGTAGTTAATACATATCTTCAAAGAGAATCTGAGCTCGGATGACCACTGGAAACAGAAGCAAGGGGCCAGAACTGTAAGGGAAATTGCTTTCCCACAAATGTTTTTCTGAGAGTAAGAACATCCACCCCGTTCACTTAATTTCTCATCATCAGTCATGTCATTATATTTTAAAGGACCTCACAGTGCTGGAAGGTAGTGTAGTTATAAATAAGCATAAAAATAGACGGGTGTTCTTCCAGTATTCTAAATGTATGTGGGGAGGCCAAAACTTTTCAAAGAGGATTCAGATATACAACTGAAAGGCCAAGGGGCCCAACTCAATCAAAAATTGAGCCAAGATATGCTACATTCAATCAGCTTGACTATGGGCAAAGTGTAAGGCCTAGCCAGCATTTTAGATACCTACAAAAAAACACATTTCCTAAGATTTCCATTGTATATATTTGCATAAATTCAGTGCTAGTTTTCAGAGGGATCTGTGGAATTGGGTCGACCTGGTGGAACATGGGTGATCAGTATTTCTATTTCTTGTCCTTGTGTACCATCTTTTTCTTCTTTGTACTTCCTCTGCCCCATCTAACTAGCCAAGATCTGTGCTCTGTAAAGATAACTGTGTCCTAGAAGTCACAGAGCTTCCCTAAATGCTGTTTTCAAGAATCCTTAGAAAAAGGTGGGCTGACTGTTGAACTCCATGATGTCAGATATACATATTTTCATATATTTTTTTCTCTCATTAAAACAAAACAACAACAATGAAAAACAACAACAATGTAATCAAGTGGATTCTGACCCATAGTGCCCCTAAAAGGTTTCTGAAACTGTCAGTCTTAAATGGGAGCAGACAGTCTATTTTCCTTCTGCAGAGCAGCTGATGAGTTTGAACTAACAATCTTTTGGCTAGCAGCCCAATGCCTAACCCATTCTTCTCCCACCTGAGCTCTTTGCTAATTCATTGGGACTTCAAAAAGTTCATGGAGAAATACCATTATTTTTCCAGTTCCATTTTCCCATGAACTTTTTAATGTCCAGTTATAATGGCTCATTTAAAGACTTTTTTTAATAGATTGGGGTTTGGGGAAATGGTTACCATCCTGTTTCTTTTTCAGGTTCCTCATACATTTATGAAGTTGTAAATTCTAGTGGAATTTGGTATTGAGTCAAAACCTTTACACCTGAGTATTAACATAGAGCCTCATTAATCTAATCTGGGAAGTGACATTAAACAAGCGTTACATTTTGTCTTTCTTTTCCATTTTCCACCAGTGCTACTTTCCTACATACTGGGCTGCACTGCAGCAGTCATACGTTACTGGGACAGCTGCTAAACTGTTGCCTGTGCTCAGTAAATGCTTAAGTGATAAAGTGAGTGCCCCATCTTTAGTAGATTTCCTTTCTAATCTAGTATAAATACGAGCCCTCCTCCCTTCCTTTTCACACTCTGTACACTTTGCCTAAGAGATTGCATCTAGGATCTTATCTAGGTCTATCATTTTAATAGCTCTCTATACACTAATGATTCCCAATTTATAGTTTCAAATCCTTATTTGGACTTGCAGATCCATATTTGCAACTACTTTTTTGACTTTCCATTTGATCTTCACTATCCATAAGGACAAAACATGGAAATCAGGAACTTCCCCCTCCTAGTCTGAGCTTTCTGTTGGGTATAATAGAGCCAATTTTTGACACATAGTGACCCTATGTAAAACAGCAGAATGCCTCATAGGGTTTTCTAGGCTATAACCTTTATGGGCGTAGACTGTCAATTTTTCTTTCAGTAGATGAATACTTAACCATTGTGCCACCAGAGCTCTTTTATCCTCTTCATGCTTTCTCTATTTACTTGCTTGGCAGCATCTGAGTGCAAAACCCATAGTTTTCAGGTGTATCTTTGACTCCTCCTTTCATCCCTCTGTCCAATCTATCAAGTTCCCAACAAATCTACTTTCTAAAATCACTTGACTCTATCCACTTCTTAAATCTCCATATCTCAGGTGTATTGCAGTACCAGTCACGTGAGTCTTTGCATTCATGCAGGTTTCCCTCTATGTGTAGGTGACAAGAGGGGATAAAACAGATTCCTCCAACATTACTTTTTTGAATGAATGGATGATATATATTAGTGTCTTCTACACATCCTCTGCTCAAGAAAAGCTCTCCTTTCCTTTAGAACTCACAACTGCTTTTTAGCCTTTTTTACATCCATACTAAATTAGTTATCCAGCTTTTTAAAATCTCATTTACTATGTATATTCAAATCCGTGCTCCAACAACCTGCCTGTTCTTATACACAGAGAGAGACAGAGAGAGAGAGAGAAAAAAAAGGGGAGAGAGAGAGGTTCAGATCCCAACCACTTTTCTCCTGTTCCCCAGGATGCTGGTTAGGTTCATATATTTCTCCAGGTGCTGGGCTTTCATTTGTTAATTGGTCTTCTTATCTTCAGTGTCCTTACTCCAGGCTTCTTTTTGAAAGCCTACCCTGGATAATTTTCAAGATTCTGCTCTCATTATACAACTTTCTCCTGTTACTTTACTCTAGACCAAACAAATCTCTTTATTCAGTGCTAATTCTAGAAATAAGCAGGGCCTCCACAAAGTACTGTTTATGTGTTTCCCAGGTATTTTATGGAGTCCTGGTGGGGTGCTGTGGGTTAATGCGCCAGACTGCAAAGCCATTTGAACTGCAAGGTCAGCGGTTCAAGCTCACCAGCTGCTCCTTGGACATCCTACACAGGGTTGCTATGGGTCGGAATTGACTTGACGGCACTTAACAACATCAAGCAGTTTATGTTTGTTAAGTCATTTAATTTTTTTTCTAGATTTTGTTTGCTTGCTAAGTGCCCTCAAAAGATTAGAAACTTTAAATTTTATTTGTTTATTTTTAGTATATTACAAAGCGCACAGCTGCATTTAGCAAATAAATGAAATAATTGTGTTTTTTCTTTTGCATATTGTTTCTGACTCTATTTGCAAGCATTTTTTTTTCATTATGAGTGATAGTAAAGTGCGATTTATACTCATTTATAAAATGTATTATTTTACCTAAAAAATTAAATGGCAATGTAAAAGCATCCATCTTTTATGCCAAGTTCTATTTTGGTGTGAAATTTTTGATACACTTTTAGGTTATATTGTATTGTTGGTGGTGTTGTTATGATGTGCCGTACAGTCGGTTCCGACTCATAGCGATCCTGCATAGGGTTTCCGAGGCTGTACATCTTTACAGGAGCAGAAAGCCTCATCTTTCTCCCATGTAACAGCTGGTAGTTTTGAACTGCTGACCCTGAGGTTGGCAGCCTGATTCGTAACCACTATGATTTCTTGTTTTTTGTTGTTTTTAATCAAGGAAGACTTTTTATTTTTATACCATTTCCAAAGATTGTGTTTCCCCCTCAGAAACACTTATCCCACTCACTCTCATCAGGAAAAGCAAACAATTAAACAAACAAACAACAAACAAAAGTTCCCCAAGGACTGTGAGCGTTGTAGTATCACAGTTGTTTTCAGGCATCTGCAGTTCCACCCCGTATGCTTCCAGCTGCAGAGTCTTTCAGAGTAAAAAGTTTCTCTTTCTTTTTTGCTTGTTCTAGCTGGGAACCTTCCCTAGACATGAGCACATGTCTCCTTTTTGAAATTGGAAAACCTGTATGAAGTACCTAATGGACTTTCCCAGACCACAATGAGAGAACTACTGCTCAAAAATGCATTTTGTAGGTGGTTTTGCATTGCAAGGAAGAGTTTATTAATTGAGTGAGGGCGAAAATTTTGTAGGGGACTGAAACTTTCCAAATACTGTGGAACCTTGTATTTCCTTTTATTAAATATTTTAAGATGAACATGTTTTTGTAATTTAAAAAAAATGA
The DNA here is from genome assembly GCF_000296735.1 of Chrysochloris asiatica. NCBI lineage: Eukaryota > Metazoa > Chordata > Mammalia > Afrosoricida > Chrysochloridae > Chrysochloris > Chrysochloris asiatica. Next base: position 4,695,101 of record NW_006408725.1, read on the forward strand.
AATTTGTTTCTCTGTACAATGTAGAATGATGATCTGGTAGGACAAGTACATATTCTACACTAGGACATGGTGGTGCATTTTGACAAAGGGAAAGGCACTGGTAAAACTCAAAGGTAATGCATTAATCCAGATATGAAAGCTTACAGTATCCCAACCCATTATTATTGTAATTACAGAGAAAATTGATATTATTATTGTGAAGTATATTTAAAAATTATTACCAGACAAGTTGATATTACAACATTTGTCTGATATAATACATATAATCAAGTGTTTTATTTAGGGAAAGTGTTAACAAGTGATATAAAATCTTGTTGGAATAAAAATTTTGAAGTATGGATTCATATATCTTAATAATGAATCTTTCCCTTCATAAGGGGAAAGAGAGTAAAATCACCATTTTTGAAGAGTAAAAACCACTCCCGCTCAATAAAAGTTTCTGCAGTTCCCCACATTGCCTATATCTAAGGGAGGAAAGACAGAGAACCACCCAGAGAGCTCTTTGCCTACAACCAGATGTGCTGCTCAGCAGTTTTAATCATCAAGATTGGGGAAAGACCGCAGGAGGAATCCTCAACACATTTAAGAAATAAAATGTAATTTAGTTTCATTAATCACGAAACTAAAATCTGCAGTTTTGCTAGACATATTTCAAAGACTGAATCCCTTTTGACAAGAGAAACAGAAATTAATATCACTGCACGTTTTGGCTGTTACAATCTGTTCTCGCTGTCTCAGGGAAGAGGAGATTTTTCAGGATACGTTCATTTTTGCTCAGACTGTATGGGTTGCTATAGTTAAATTTTACTTTCTTTCTTTCTTTTTTTACTCCAACATACTTTTTTTTCTCAGGATGGTAGAATCTCTGTTTCCTTCACTGTTTTTAATTATTATTATTATTTTGTTTGGAGATTGAAGACTACCTCGGACAGTCAGGAAATTCAAACTGTGTCTAGGTAGGGCTTAGAAAACAATCATTTTAATGGACTTAGTGTACTCAAACTGATGGAGTGCTTAATTATTTTTCTTGATTACTTGAACAAATTGATGACATATTTTGTCATAAAGTGATAATCTTTCATTTAGCGTTAGGAGTTTCTGAGAGTTTTATGTTGGAATCAGTTTTCTGTGTTACATTATGATTCTATCATTTAGTTGCTGTTTGACTTTAGACAGAATTAAATTTGGGTCTCAATTGCTTCATTTGTAAAAGCTGCATATTAATAGCTACCACTATTAGTGGTATTCTGATTATTTGGAATAATGAAACAATGTAAGCGAAGTGCCCAGCTTCTGATCCTTCCCAATGAAGAAGGCACTGAAATGAACGCTTGCTCTTTTCCTATTTCCAACTTGCACATTTCTGAATTATTCAGACTTGGATATTTATTCAGTATGGTTTCCCAGTCAATGTTGGAAGCCATTTAATGCTACTGAAATTAGGACTAGTCCTATACTCCAAAAACTGCAGTCTTACAGCATTTCACCTATTCAATGACTCAACTTTTTTTTTTTTTTTTTTTTTTTAATCTATAGTTAGAAACTCATGCCTTAGGATTTTTTTAGTGCCACCCATAAGTCCACACCTTAAGTCTCTGGAAGAGCCAGGGGATTGCTCAGAAGTTTCTGACTACGGCCATTCCTTGTAGACCATCCTTTCTTTCTTTAGCACGTCACAGTAATATGAGTCTTTAAAAACCTTTAGATGACACCAGACTTTTATATTTCCACTTGCTTCAATTACCATCACACACTGAAGAAGACAAATCCTTCTCTCCCTATTTAACCACTGAGTTTCATGGCGAATATATTATATGAAGAAGCCAGGTTTTAAGACTTCTTACTTCAGATCTGACATAGCCAATAAGTTTCCATGAGACCAACCATGTTAAATTTTCTCTGTTGTATGATGTCTCTGTCTTACTCCTCTACTGAGATCTTGGCATGGTTCACTTAATTATTTGTACATGAATGAAATGCACTATGTTGTCTTTTAATTTTATTTTCCCATGAACTTTTGGAAGACCCCCCCTCATCCATAAAGTTATCATTCTTTTGCCACCTTAGATTTCCCAACCAGCTGAATAAGATAAAAATTCTGTCCTCAATTTGATATGTGCATGCTTTGATATGAATTGCTTTGAAATCTGATAAAACTTGAATGACATACAGACTGTATTTCTATATTATGAAGCATCCAGGGCTTTTAATATTTTTTGCCAAGTAATTAAAATTAAATCTCCCTGGCATTCTTAGATAACATGAATAAGTCAGTATGGCTAAGAGTTGTTATACATGTGGAGAATATGAGTCACCATATTCTGGGTGACGCACCTGGACAAGCTTTTTGCAAGACTGATGTGCTACTGACCTAAGGAAACAGAACTTCTGTGCCTTAAGCAAGACAAAAGTAGATCATCTTTGAATGTTAGCCAGAGATTAGAAGCATAGCTTGGTTGAGAAAATCAGTTCTGACATAGGGAACTGTGTGTGTGTGTGTGTGTGTGTTTGCTAAAAATGCTGTGTGGTTTTATAATATGGTATAGAGTCAGTCTCCAGTAGGGAGGTAGATGACTCTAGGTTACTGTTATCCTTTAGAGAGCACGGAGTCAGCCCATCTCATCAAGGAAAAGTTTCCCTTTGGATCTTTTTCTCCCATTTCTTTCTTCTCACATGTCTCCCATATTCATATCTAATGATTTAGAGAAAAGAAAAATAATAGACAATGATCGGATTCTTTCCCTAATGCGCTTACAATCACATCCTGTGTATATTACAGTGGGATGCTTGTAACCACATCAGAATGAACTCAAATTCAAAAAAATTCTGAATCTAGGACCTCACTCAGTTCTCAATGGCTCTCAAACATGTGCATTTTTAAATTTCCCAAGTGATTTTTTAGTATGCTGAAGTTTGGCCATGCTACTCTGGATTGCTTTCTTCCTCAGTAGTTAGGTATTGAATGATGTGTGTCCTCATGACAGTCATCATAACTTTGGATTCTTTAACTTCTCATGAATGTCAACCTTACCCCTAAACCAGGTATATACAGTTCTGAACACAAGGGCTGACTTTTTATACATCAGAGCACTCACCCTGGTACTTTTCATATTGTAGGTAGCTTGACAAACCATCACTGAATAAATGAATGAATGAACTAACAAATAAGGAGTAATAGAGAACATATTCATATATAAAATATACTGTCACAATTCTAAGCACCTATACAAAACAAAGAGACAGCGGTTTGAGACAATGACTAGAAAATGTAAACATCCTAAAATGAATCATTTAGATGATTGCTTTCCCAGCTCTCACTCTCTCTTTTAGGAGAAAAAACACATGTCAAAGCTGTGACAATCTATAACACACATACCGATATTTTTATTTACTTTAGCTGGAAGTATGAGTAGCTTTTAAGTGAAAGTATGCCACATTTAGGAGGCTTAGTATTTTGCACCTTCTTTTCGTACAATGTCTTTACTTTCAGATGGTTGCTAAAACATTTGCAGTCTTACTGGTGGTGGTGGTTAGGTGCAATGGAGTTGGTTCTGAGTCATAGTGACCCTGTATAGGGTTTCTGAGGCTTGTAAATCTTTACCAGAGCAGACGCCTCATCTTTCTTCCTCAGAACCACCAGTAGTTTCGAACTGCTGGCCATGAGATTAGCAGCCTGAGTCGTAACCACTACGCTACCAGAAAGAGCTCTTTACAGTCTTACTAGTGATATACAATTTTGCTTACAGGTCTGAAAAAGTCAAATTTTCAGTTACCCATTTTCAGAGATTGGCCTTTGGGAAGGTTGTCTCTGAGATTTCAACATTTCATTTCCAAGTTTACCTTGTTTAAATACAATGGTTCCAACTTACCAGCTGCTCCCTAGGAGTAAAGACTTGGCAACCTGCTGCTGTAAAGATTCTATCCTAGGACATACTATGGGGCAACCCTACTCTGTCATATAGGGCTGCTATGAGTTGGAATTGACTCAATAGCACACAACAACAGGTTTAGCACATACTAAAAGTTGTATCACAGATATCCTTTTTTAGGTGTGCTTCAAAACTCTTGTCCTATAGGATTTTCTACTAAGTATCAGAATTTTTTCATTTTTCCAATGAAGTATATGTAGTTCATAGATTGTTGTCCGAAGTATGGGTAAGAAATAAACTCCTGTGATAGATTATTTTGCTACTTAAAAAAGAAACTACGTTTAGAAAAGCATGTCTGGTAGGAGTTTTACAAAGTTTACTGGAAGAGAACAATAAAGGAAGATCCTCACAGAGATGGGAAGGGTCAACCATGGAGCAGAAAAGCTTCCCTGGAGCCATGTTTTCTCTGTAGCAGAGACCACTGCTGAATCACAGGCCTTTAAGCCCATCTGGGGATCCTTTGGTGACATGAGCTTTGCTCTAGCGGTTTGTGACATCACTGGATCCCCTTGGTGGAATTACAGCTTCATAATTCACAGTGAGCTGTTGTTTGTTTTATATTTAATCATTTGTGGAGTGCACTGGCAGCATACCCAGGGGAACTATGTGGTTAGGCTCCTGCAAATCTTGTTGTTGCATAATTAAATACGTCAGAAGTAATTTACCAAGTGTCACAACATTCCATATTTCAGGCCTTGCAGATGCTGTTCTTGGTTGTGACTGTCCTTAAAGTTATCCTGACTCACCTTCTCAGTGAGTTTGCCTTTTGAGAAACAGCTACCACACACAGCTGCACTTCCTGGTTTCAGTGAAGTTTTCTGAGCAGCAAGGCTAATGCTTCCATAGAAAATCTCCAATGTGACCCTGATTTCTGTAATGAAAGTGTAAAATGTGACTTTGAGCCTATAAACCTATGGGGATGCAAAATGTATCAATGAAAAAATAAAGAAGGTTCCTAGGAAAAGAAGGAGAAGTTGGGATTAGGCTCTGTCATTTCTTTGTGTTTCACTTCCTAGAGTCAGAAATTACCCTTTTGTTTTGTGTCTCTTAAAGTGGTAAAAGAAGGTAAGACATTATTACCCATCATGGATCAGGTACTGTTCTGGGTAAATAATGCTTAAAAAAATATTTTTCCAAAATAATTTTCAGTGGGAGATATTGTCACTCAATTTACCAATAGAGCTTTGAGATTCAGGCTTAGCAATTTTCCTACAGCCATAAGTTAGCAACAGAACTGGACCTTGTGTTGACCTCTCAGGTACAGCATGTTCCATTACCCTCTCACGTTTCCTCCAATGACTAGAAAATTGGAAAAGATGGTTGCATTTGAATTTGTGTGTGTGTGGTGACACTTTCTCATTGAAACATAAGAGTTCCTGTAACTCTTGTTGGGATTGCAAATGAAAAACGACAAACAATCCTTCAGAAATTATATCTCTGCAAAGAAAACCCATTGATAGTACTAGATACCTTGTTGACAGTTAAGAAACACAAATGAGCTCAGTGAATTTGAATGAAGAGCTGAGTTGGAAGTAAGTGTTAGAGAAGAAACCAGCATGAGTCAAAAAGTTTTCCTGAAGATGAGTGGATTTTGATCATGGCCCTTCCCAACAGTATGACCTTGAACATTCCACCTCGCCCTCTGATCTGTAATCCTGTGAAAGGAGAACACCGGTAATATCTTCTTGTTGAGGTTGTTGTTGTTAAGTGCTGTCGTCAAGTCGGTTCCGACCCATAGTGACCCTGTACAGGGTTTCCAAGGCTGTAAATCTTTATAGGAGCAGAAAGCCTCATCTTTCTCCCGTGGAGTGGCTGGTAGTTTCGAACTGCTGACCTTGTGGTTCGCAGCCCAGAGTCTACTGAAGATAAAATCAGGTATGGATTAATCTCCTGCACAGGTGGCACCAAGTTCCTAAATTGTGTCAGGTCTAATACTTAATTGGAAAGCTCTGAAGGAAAACAGGCAGGTCCAAAATTTCTGCTTTTATAGTTATGTTCTTTTCTGCTATGGTAATGATTCACTTTTTATAAAATTTAAGAATAGGATTTTATTAGAAAGATTCAGACAGTCATTTCTAATTTGGTTGTTCAGAACTAGAAATTTATTTGTCCAGATGCAATGCTATAAACAGTGACTAGTCTTCCCAGGCTCCCAGGCCAGTCTCCAAACAAATAGTACATTTGTGATGTAGAAGAACTGTAGCGATGATGGAAGTACCAGAGTGTTGAATCCTGGAAGGATGTGGTTATGAGGCACAATGGTGAAAGGAAAAGGGAAGGTTTTTTTCTCTCCCTCTTCATTTACTGGTATGGGAATGTTGTTGTTGTTAACTGCCTTCAAGTCAGTTCTGGCTCATAGGGACCCTGTACAGGGTTTCTGAGGAGTGGCTGGTAAATTTGAACCACTGACCTTGTGGTTCAAATTGACCTTGAGGTCGAGTGCTTATCCTATGGCACCACACCAGGACCTCAGGTATAGGAATAGTGCTAGGCAAAATTTTGAATTGGATGTGAAGTTATTCTTTGGGCAGCCATATCCAAAGTTTACCCCCAACCCCACCAATGTCTGAACTTGGCGCTTCTCCTGTACACATTCATACCATCATTTATAACATTGATATAGTACATTGTTTCTTAGAATATCTGGTACTGGTGGATTTGGTGACTTATTCACTCTGTTCATCCCTGTTCTCTTGCCCCATGTGAGGAAGATAAACACACAGGACAGTAACTAGATGGGAAAAAATGTTCTGAATTTTCATTGGTTGAGAAAACAGCCAATAACCATGAATACTACGTATCTCCAGATTCTGGGATGCACTGATAAAATGGAGTTGACAGCCTATGTTTAGGTCTGCTATGTTTGCAGAATAATCTCCCATTCCACTTTCATTCACTCACTAATTCTTTTGTATCTTCAACAAATACAAGTCAAAAAGTATTGCTGTTAGAGTTCATAAGTACATGGATTTATTCAAACCAATACATGTTTAAACATGTCTCTGTGATCAGTGAGTGACTGCATAAAAGTTCTCTCAATCATACTGTCTCCTTAGGGTGTCTTTAAAAAAAAAGTCGAATCAAAACAATGACTTTTGAGGGGATCTTCTGGGCCAATTCAATTTAAGGCAGAGATGTCAGCTACGAATGTTATGGCAGCTACATTTTAGGATTCCCAAGGGGTAATCTTGATAGATTTTTATTTTGAAGGGCACAAGAGGATTATGAGGATTTATTATGAGGAAGTCTTAAGAAAATGGAAAACAGCATTGGTGAGAAAAAGGTACAAAAAATTGCACTAAGGGATTTTTCTATTACAACAGGGAACCTGTTCATATTTCAAGGATATCAAGGACTGTCTTATAAGAATGTCATTGTGAAACCTTACTTCATCTACTCTACAACCCCAATCATCCCTTTCAGACATGCTTTTGTTTCCCAAACTCAAAGGACACTTTAAAGGAAATGATTAGAGTTCCTTGACGATACCAAAACTGCCATTTTGATGTGGCATAAATTGAAGAGTGCAGAATTCTTATGGAAAGGGTTAGAATGATGGAAACACCGCTTTCAGAAGGGTACAGACCTTAATGGTGGACATGTCAAGAAGCAATAGCTTCGTGTTTTGGCATCAATGTTTAATAAAGGTTTCTATGATTTTATAGTAATACTTTTTTTTGACTTAATTCTTGTATGCATTGAATAGCTGCTGTGTGCCAATCACTATTCTGGGTGTTTGGGATATAGCAGTGAATGCAAGGAACATTGTTTCATCTCCTGAGAAAGGGAAACAATTAACAAGTAAATAGTGTCAGAGAATAGTATAGATAGATAGAAATTGTTGAAATGGTGTCACTTTTGCTGTGTATATTTTCACCAAAAAAAAAATTAATTAATAATGGTGAATTGTGGTAACTTACATATATATATGTACATACACATATATGTGTATATGTATGTACATATATATATGTAAGTTATATATATATATAATCTCCTAATAAGTATATATATAAAACCTCCTAATAAGGAGCTCTGGTAGCGTAGTGGTTAAGAATCGGGCTGCGAACCTTAAGGTCAGTGGTTCGAAACTACCAGTTGCTCCGTGGGAGAAAGATGAGGCTTTCTATTCCCATAAAGATTTACACCCTCGGAAACCCTGTACAGGGTCGCTATGGGTCGGAACCGACTCGACAGCACTTAACAACAACAACAATAAGTATATATATATATATATATATATATATATATATATATAATCTAAGCAGGGATATGAATGAAAAGGTGCTACATGGGGAACAGCAAGTATAAAGCCCCTTGTTGTTGTGTGCCATCGAGTCGGTTCCGACCCATAGCGACCCTGTATAGGGTTTCCGAGGCTTTATGGGAGTAGAAAGCCTCATCTTTCTCCCGCGGAGCAGCTGGTAGTTTCGAACCGCTGATCTTAAGGTTCGCAGCCCAATTCGTAACCACTATGCTACCAGAGCCCCTAGGAACAGAAAAAATGTCAGCATGACTGAAAGATAGCAAGTGATGGGAGTTTGGTAGCAGATGAATTCAGAAAACTGCATCAGCTGGGCTAGTAGGGGCCTTATAGACCACAGTGAGCTTATCTTCTACATGTGACGGTAATGCGAAGCCATTGGAGAAGTTTAAACTGAAGAGTGTCCTAATCTACTTATGTATTATACAGAAAAATGGGATCCCTGGATGGTGCAAATAATTATAATGCATTTACTTGGCTGCTACCTACAAGGCTGCAAGTTCAAATCCACCTATTCATGAGAAAAACCTGATAATCTTCTTCCCAAAAGTCTGCCATTGGAAACCCTATGGAATGCAGTTCTTTTCTGACACACATGGGGTCACCGAGAGTTGGAGTTGACTCCATGGGCAACTCCAAGAACAGTATAGGGATTTTCAAGGTGGGAGAAGCCATTAGGAGGTTATCTCAGAGGTCCACATGAGAGACGGTGGTGTTTTAAACAAGTTGGATGGACGAGGAACTGAACATGGAGGTTCATTCAGTGTGTGCTTATCAGAACAATGGCTCAGAACAGAGCCAGCTGAGTTTAGTAAATGAAAGAGTAAATGAAGGGACTTTGTCACTGAGGTTGTGTGTCTTGCCTGGAGGACTCACTGAGGGTGCTCACTTTTTTTAGCCTCATCTTTTCTCTGTTTCTATACCTGGGTTTGCTCTGAAACCCCAAGGCTTTTAAAAGTGGGCTCACTGGAAGAAGTTGGCAGAGGAGAGGGAGTGGTTCAGTACGAAATTGAAGCAATTTTTTTTTTTTAGTTTGTTATTTGAAAGTTAGAGTCTGTAATTCAGGTGCTGCCTATAATTTTGCTAGAAAGAAAGGGTTTTGTTTTATGTTCTGGAAAAGCAGGCTCTTTGTAATTTAGCAGAATATTAGAAGGTAGCACCAACTAAAGACCACAGTTCAGATATGTGAAGGCTTGTGTAACTAAAATGACTTAAATACTTATTTGTAATTCCTAGGTTTGATTCTGCCCCCTTAAACATGTACACATAAATGGAGCCAAAGGCTAGAAATAGTCAACCCTTTTCTCTAGACAATGAAATATTAATATTTCAGGTAAGCTAAAATCAGACAATTTCATCTACCACTAGTCATTCAACTAACAACTATTTATTGTGTTCAGCACCATACCAGGCAATTTGGATGATGCTAAAGAAGTGTATGGTGTGAGCTCTAGTGAAAAGAACCAACCACTTAATTGGTGAGATGAATCTAACATTGCATTAAACATAGCTCACATTCAGTGTAATTTTAACATGTTCAGTCCTGAGATCATTGTTCCTTCAACCTTGCCTTTTCCCTTTTCTCCATCACTCAGTGGAATCTCGATTTACCAGGAGTCCCTAGCTCAAAACTTCAATGGCAATCCCAACTCAATCCTGTCTTTCATTCTGCCAGTCTGTTTTCCAGGTCTGCCCGCTCTTTTCCAGAGCCAGCATTTTATGTCACAGAGGCTTGATATTCCTTACATATGGAATTCTCTATGAGACTGAAGTGAATCCAGACTATGAGAATTTTGAACCTATAAGACACTACTCATTAAAAAAAAAACTATCAGAAGAAAATGGTTTGAATAAATAGATCTTGCTTTTAATGAAGATGTTGGACCTTCCAGACACATTGCAGGGGAGAAATAGCTGGGAGGAATAAAAGTTTTAGTTGTGATGGAGTCAGAAAATCTAGATTCCAATTCTTCCTCTGCTTCTAAATATGCTAGACTTGATGCTATCATGTATCTGAAAAACAGAAATGATGGTACCTGCTTGATTTTTAAAATTTGATCATAGGGCCTCGAGGGTCATGATGCAGAGGACAGGATGTAGATGGTTTTCAGTCTGGCCAACATTACTATAAAGTTCTGGTATAATGAGAAAAAACATACTGCTAGGAATTCAGAGGTCAGATTTGTCATGCCCAGCAGGAATGCTTGAAGAAAGGCTTTATGGAGGAGGCAGCATTTGAATAGAACTTGAGTGTAATCTCTTGGGTATGTCCTGTTGAATCTCTTAAGTCTCCCAGGGCTCAAGGGTGAGGCCTGTGGATTTCCTTGGCAGTAGTTAACATTGCTTCACCCTCTTATAGTTAAAAATACAGCCCCTACATCTCTGAGGCCATCAATCTGGTACCGTTCACCAGCATTAAACTCACTTGAAAATTATCTGAAACAACATTACATTAAGAAACAAAATATAATTAGACTTCTACTCAAGGGTACAAAAAAGCACGTTGCTGTTTGCATTCTAGATATTTTTGAAAAATATGGTCTGTTGAGTGGAGAATGGCAAATTGAAAAAATGCTGGTTTAGAAGACCACAAACCTAAGAGGGCAAAAGAGGGCAGCTCTACAACTGGTCACCCAGATTTTTTTAAAGAAGGATCTGTGTGGTGCTGTAGGATAAGCACTGGACCGCAAGGTTAATTTGAACCACAAGATTGGTGGTTCAAACTCACCAGTAGCTCCTTGGAAACATTATTCAGGGTTGCTATGAGTCAGAACCAACTTGATGGCACTTAACAACAACAACATGGTGGCACTGGAGAGTAGAGGAAGCAGAAAGGGAAGGAAAAGGAATGTGGAAGAGAATTTCTTGTTCAAACAACCCCTTAATTTTCAGCAAGGTCAAAACACTGAGAGTTCTCTGGTGCCTTGGAAGTGGGACTAAGGAAAATATGGGTTGCCAAGGTCAGCGCTTTCTGACATGGATTCAAATTCTAGCCTTAAGGGGTAACTATTTGATGAGAACAGAGGAAGAGGTGCCATGAACAGATGCCACTTGACATTGGGAGGTGACAGGCAGCTGCAGCAGCTTGTGCAGTTAATTCCATGAGAGACATTTCCAGAACAAAGAGAGTCACCTCTTAATTGTCAGCATATGGAATACCCACTTGGAGGGTTCCTTTAAAATCTACCATTGGCACATCTCTCTGACTTGCACACTTCAAAGTTAACTTCACTACATTTTAAGAAACCAAAATCACTTGGAAATTGTTGTTGTTAGATGCCATCAAGTTGATCTGTCTTACAGTGACCCACGCTATGCACAACAGAAGGAAAATACACAGGCCCTGTGTTATCCTCACAATTGTTATATTTGAGCCTATTATTGCAGCCACTGTATCACTCCATATCACTGAGGAATTTCCCCTTTTTTCTAACCCTCTATTTTACTATGCCTGATGTCCTTCTTCAGGGACTGATCCCTCCTAATAACGTATCTAAAGTGTGTGAGGCAAAGTTATCCACTCTTCTAAGACGCATTCTGGTTGTATTTCTTCCAAGATAGATTTGTTCATTTGTTGGCATTTCCAAGGTATATTCAATATTTTTTGCTAATACCATAATTCAAATGTATTGATTTTTTTCTTCCGTCTTCCTTATTCATTGTCCAGCTTTCACATGCATGTGAGGCAATTGAAAACATCACACAGTGTGGGTTAGGCACATGTTAGTCTTCAAGGTGACATCTTTGCTTTTTAATACTTTACAGAGGTATTTTGCTGTGCATTTGCTCAATGCAATTAACCATTTGATTTCTTGACTGCTGCTTCCATGAGTGTTCATTGTGGATCCAAGTAAAATGAGATGTTTGACAAGTTCCATCTTTTCTGTTTATCATGATGCTGCTTGTTGGTCCAGTTGTGAGACTTTTAGTTTTCTTTATGTTAAAGTGTAATCCATACAGGAGGCTGTATTCTTTTATCTGCATTCGTAAATGCTTCAAGTCCTCTTCACTTTCAAGAAACAAAGTTGTGTCATCTGAATATTGCAGGTTAATAACGTGATGCCACTTTCTTATTAGTATATAGTCTCGCTTATGGAGTACTGGTGTGTTGTTGTAGGATAAAGCACTGGACCACAAGGTTGGTTTGAACTACAAGCTTGGCAGTTCAAACTCACTAGTCACTCCTTGGAAACCCTATACAGGATTGTTATGAGTCAGAACCGACATGACGCCACTTAACAGTCCAGCTTCTTGGGTTTTTTGCTCAGCATACAGATTGAATAAGTATGGTGAAAACATACAACCCTGATACACAGCTCTTCTGATTTTAAACCAATTTGCAAATTAAACCTATGCAAAACTCAATGGAAAAATAAATAGAAATTATATAACGTTATTCAAACATAGATACAAAAGACTTTTTCACCATCTTTTGTTTTAGGGAATAGAATGAACTTTTCTTTAGTGTTTTTTAAATGATTACACATTGTTTCTCTCCAATAATTAGAATAATCAAGAATCATACGGACATTTTCCCACCCCAGGCCCAAATTTAGGTTTTCTTACTAAAAAAACAAAACAAAACAAAAAACCTATTGCCTCAGGTCAGTTCCATCTCATGACTATCTCATATGTTCCAGAGTAGAATTGCTCCAGAGGGTTTTCTTGGCTGAAATTTTAACAGAAGCGGATTGTCAGGCCTGTTCCTTCTATGTTGCTATGTGAGTTGGGACAATGAACTGTTAGGTTAGCAGTCGAGTTCAAACTGTTTGCACCACTTAAGGATCTTCTCATACTAATAGTAGCTTATTTTCAGGCTGACTACTATTGTTAAATATGTTGTACTATAGGATAAGCACTGGACTGCAAGGTTGCTTGAACCACAAGGTCAGTGGTTCGAACTCACCAGCCGCTCCTTGGAAGCCCTATACAAGGGTCACTATGAGTTAGTACCAGCTCAACAACTAGTCACAAGGTTGGCTCACCAGCTGCTCCTCGGAAACTCTATACAGAGTCATGTTGAGTCAGAACTGACTCCATGCATTTAACAACAACAATATATGGTTAAACAAAAAGTATGATTTTCATGATAATAGTTTTTAAAATAAAAGTCACCTTGATTTACTAATCTGTGCTTACTTACTGATCTGTAGTAAACAATTACACTTTTTTAACCATATCAAAGATTCTGCTTATATGTATGGCTGCCATCTGTCTCTCCCAACCCCACAGCACCTTCCTATAGAATCAAATCCTCTTTTCAAATTTACAATCCTTGACAGGAATAGAGTATCCAGAAAGCAAGATAACACAGGCTTGCTTGTGCTTACTTAACTAGTCTGTAGTGAGCATCTCTGCTTTGATGATTTATGATTTTTTTTTACAAGTCAGAATATTATAAATTAAGTAAAGCATAAGTACCAAAGAAGCAAATTTCAAACCCACATGCAGCAGCTGGTTTTGAGATAATGAGAAAAATTTGGCATTGTACACTTGCAGTCCTTTGAAACCATACTCTGTGAAAAGGTCCATTGGAGGTATTTTGAAACTAAGAATCTCCTTTTCTAGCCTTTTAAAACCAATCTGTTGCCCTACAACCTCTGGGAATCCTTTCCTGTTTGAAGCCAATAGTAGAAGTACTTTGCTCTGAGACAGCAGGACATACTGACTGAGAATGTAGACTTGGTGTGGCATCTAATCTCAGTCACTCCCATGAAGTTCTGTGAACTTACTTTTTGAGCACCACTTTCTTTTTCTCTAATACCTCCCTTGTAGGATTTCTATGAACATTAAATGAGATAATGCTTGAAGTACTTAGCATGGTCACTGACATGTAACCGATCTTGGCTAAATGGAAGTTATCCTATAATAAGGGTTTGGTCCCCAATTTACAATTCAGCAGACATTGTGGAGTCCTTTATCACTCAGCCATAAAAACACTGTGGATATTTCCTTGAAATATTTGTAAACATCTGGAAACAATTTAGTCTGAGGACACTTTAGGTAACTAAAGGGACTCATTCTTAAAATGAATATATAGTCCTAGGAGACTCTGGGGTCAGAGATCAAGTGACCAAATACTTCTACTGAATCCAGAAAGTTACATGGTGAGAGAGAAGAGGTAAAATCGATTTTTAAATTGAAGTTAAGCATCAAGAGTATTTTTAAGGAGAAACAACATGTTGCTTAATCTAATGATTTAGAAGTCAAAGCATTTAAGTTATGTGTCCATTTACTTGCTGTGTGACATCTAAATCCATTTTCATAGCTCTCTATTACTATTATATTTATTAACTTGGATATTTTAGGCACTAAAATGAAAACCTACTATTGTACATAGCAACATTGCACATAGAAAGTGGAATAAAATAAGACCCTATAGAGATAATATTAAGCACCGTATGGGTCAGAAGAAACAGAATGTGCTGCCAATATATACAATTTGGCTTCAAAAATTTCATTTTTCCATGAACTTTTTTGTAGCTCCCTTGTATCTGGAATTTGGCTATAACTATGGCAAAATATTAAGGCATGTTTTTGTTTTCTTTTCTATAAAATCGACTTTATTTATTCAATACATTTGTAAAAGTATTTGTATTTTTAGAAATCGCTCTTAAAGTCAGGCATATTTCAACTTAAAAAAAAATTAGATTCATGCAAGGCTTATTCAGACTTTAGAAATGTATTTAGCAGTAACACTTTATTTGAAAAGTGAGTATCCTTAATCAATAAATTTACCATCTGGTAATAATATAATCTGGAGTCCTGTTGTGGCACTGTGGGCTAATGCGTCAGACTGCAAAGTTGTTTGAACAGCACAGTTGGTGGTTCAAGCTCAGCAACTGCTCCTTGGAACCCTATACAGGGTTGCTATGGGTCGGAATCAACTCCATGGCACTTAACAACAATAAATTTTTTTTTTTTTTGAAGATACTCTCTTTTGGACACCAGGTGGCGATATGGAGTGAGGTGTGGGGTACATGGGGCCAAGAAGTTGGATTATTGTCATAGACATGAAACATGGGTCAGTTGAAGAGTAAATTGGTCAGAAGTGATGCTATTTGTGCTCAAAAGACATCTATACACAAAGAAAAGTAGGAGGAACTTTAAATAATTGGTTACAATTTGCCTGAGAAGGACTAAATCTGGTTGGTTTTTTTTTTTTTTTTTTTTTTCAAGGCAGATTCCAGACAGTACATCACTTGGAAAATTCAGGAGCTGCCAGAGGTCTCTAGATCCTGCTAGCAGTTTTACTTCCGATTTCATTATATACAAGGAATCTCATTCATTTAGCATTTTCTGAGTCCTGGTGTGGCGCTATGGGTTAGTTTGCTGAATTGCAGATTTGCTTTCTACCACATGGTTCGTGGTTCAAGCACACCAGCTGTTCATCGGAAACCCTATACCGAGTCGCTATGGGTTTGAATCTACTCGACAGCACTTAACAACAACAACAACAGTAAACACTAGACTTATTTTATCAAATAAGTTTTGGTCTTTGTTCCCTAGGAACTTAAAGTTCAAAAGAGGCAGACATGTGAACCCCTTAATCAGCAGCCTGTGTGGGTTCTGGGAGAGAGTCAGGATCAAGAAGAGTCCCAAAGGGTGGAGCTGTCAGTCCTTTGAGTATGAAAAAATCCTCATAGGAGATAGAAACTCTGACCTGAATAGTGGCTATATGTACATCAGTTAGAATAAACTGAGGGAAGAAAATTATTATAATAGTCCATTTTGCTAAGAGAATGAGTATGTGTATGAGAAAAGTTGGTTAGATATTAACATTTACTTATAGTTAAAAGTGCAATTGCAATTGCTAATCTACTTTTGGAATTTGAAAATAACTGTCTGGCAAAAATATGCCCTCTCCTCATACGTGAGAATTTGTGCAATGAAAGTAATAAGAATATATATTAGGATTTAAATACTCAAATGCTTTTAGTGGGTCAGGGTGGATTAAATATGAGCCACATGGATTATGTGTCTGAAAAGTTCTCAAAGTACAATTCTAGAAAGTGTATAAATAAAACTCTAGAAAGTATATAAATAAAACAAAAGTCAGAAGCTATTTAAACCCACCCACTGATGTTGAGGAGTCTTGGTATGGCACTGCGGGTTAATGCACTGAACAGCAAGGTTGGTTTAAACTGCAAGGTCAGTGGGTCGAGCTTACCAGTTGTTCCTCAAAAACCCTTTACAGGGTTGCTATGAGTCAGAACCAACTCAATGGCACTTAACAACTGATGTTGAGCCCTGGTGTGGTGCCCTAGAACAAGAACTAGACCACAGAACTGCTAACCACAAAATCAAGGTCGGCAGTTCAAACCCACCAGCCACTCTTGGAAGCCCTAAATAGCATCATTATGAGTTGGAACTGACTAGATAGCACATGATTAAAAACAACTGCTGTTGAGTCCATTCCGGCTCATAGTGACCATAATGGACAGAGTAGAACTGTCCCATAGGGTTTCTGAGACTGTAAATTGTTAATGAAGTAAACAGCCTCATCTTTCTCCCACAGAGCAGCTGATGAGTTTGAACTGCCAACCTTGTGTTAGCAGACCAAAGCTTAACCCACAACACCACCAGGTGTTCGTCTTCTATCTAAGGATGAACATTTTGGAGATGAACATTTTCAGAAAGTATAAGAGAATCAAGAGAGAATTCTTCATTGTTAATTGGCTTGATGAAGTCACTGATGTGGACATGAGAACAAGGGAATGCATGAAATTGGCAAGAGATAAATCCATTAGAATAGGCTGGGTTGTAGGGAGAAGGTACCTATGATTTGGTTAGGCAGACACAGCACTGAGTCTAGAGAGGATGATGTGGTACAAAGGTCACTGACAAAGCTTAGGGGTGGAGAGTACCATTTATGTGGGTTCCAGGAGGCTGCAGGAAAGAGCAGTGTAAGCCTTTCAAGGTGAGGGATGTGTTTTGTTCACCACGGTGCTTTTAGTGCTGATCATAGGACCTAGAAAACTGATGCTCCAAAAGTAGTTGCTGAATGAATAAATTTTAAAGAGCAGGTCGACAGGGTATTTGTCAGTGATGAAATATAAATTAATATCTCTTAGAGACTACTGATAGATTCAATTAAATGGGCAATGAGAACCAACCTGTTTTTATGGAATTGCCATTGTAATGGATTCTTAAATCATGGGGAAGAAATTCCCTTCCTTCCTTCCCTGTTTCTTCTTTCCTTGTTTCTCATTTCCTTTCTTTTACCCCTTTTCTTCTTTTATATCCCCTTCTTTCTCTACTGATCCTTTCTGCTATTTTCCCTTCCGCATTTTCTCCCCTGCTCTCCTTTCTTCTTCCATTCCTCCTTCCCTACTCTTGTATGTTGTGACAAATACAGTTCTGAAAATAAATGAAATAAAGGGGCATAGTCCGAAGGATTTAGTGTAAAGTGGGAAAATATCAACCCCTGTGCGCTGGGTGCTTGACGGAGTTTCAGCAGCAGATTCAGGAAGTATGGGATCATACATAGAATTTGGAGGAATTAGTCTTCTCTAAAAATTTGTTTTTGTTAAGTACCATGGAGTCGGTTCCGACTCATAGTGACCCTGCACAGGGTTTCCAAGGCTGTAAATCTTTACGGGAGCAGAAAGCCTCATCTTTCTCCCGTGGAACAGCTGGTAGTTTCGAATTGCCGACCTTGAGGTTAGCAGCCCGATTCATAACCACTATGCTATCTCTAAAAAGTAGCCCTCATGATATTATGTATGGGTAAACCATTGGGTTGCTAATCAAAAGGTCCACTGTTCAAACCTGCCAGCTGCTTCTACGGAGAAAGGTAAGGTTGTGTACTGCCATAAAGATTTAGTCTTGAAGATCCTATATAGGGTTGCTATTAGTCAGAAAAAGAAGAAGACCCCTAATGAGCTGGATTGGCATAATGACAGCAGCAATGGCTCATTCATAACAATTGTGAGGCTCGTCCAGGAAGTGACAGTGCTTCTCTCTGTTGTGAATAAGGTCTCTATGACTCAGAACTACCTTGATTTGATGGCACCTAACAGCAACATGAGTCAGAATCAAACTGATGTCTCTGAGTTAAGTTTTCTCTGAAGGAGTCCTGGTGGCACAGAGGTTAATAGCACATTTTGAAATCTGAAGTTGACTCTATGGTAATAGCTTTAGTTTGATTTTTAGTTTTCTCTAAGCCTGCTTTGTTACACTTATACAAGAAACACATAATGAATAACGATTGTGTACAGGGTTCTATATTAAGCTCTCTGAGGGATACAAAGTTCCTAGTCCTTCAAGAAACATAAGAGTTGGTAGATCTATCTGGAATCTCGACTTTAGAACTGATACATAGACAAAATAAATATAGCACCAAGTGGAAAGTGATGCCATGAGAGAGGAACAAATGACATAGTTCAGGAATCATTTATATTTTGACAGTCTAAACTTGCTGTAGGATCTATTCAAATTTACACTTCCAGGAAAGAATATATACTTGTATTAACAATTGTTCAGGATCAGGAAGTTCCTCTTGAATACTGACATCATTCCTTATGTATTAAGAATCCATTAAAAAAAATTTTTTTTCCAAATAGTTTTCGCTCTTTTGATGAAGTCTTAAGTTGAATAGTTTAGCTCTAGAAAAGTACCTTGTTGCTGTTGTTAAGTAGTGTTGAGTCAGTTCTGACGCACAGTGACCCTGTATAGAGTTTCTGAGGAACAGCTGGTGGGTTTGAACTATAGACCCTGTGGTTCGCAGTCCAGTGCGGATCCTATAGCATAACACCAGGAGTCCAGAGAAGAAACTACATGCCCCAGTAAATGAAATTAGTGAGGCTGTTGGAATGCTCTTCCTTGATTCACTTTAAATTGTTCTTTCAGAATGTAGTGAACATTTATTATGTCGTTAAAGAATCACCTTACCTGTTGTTGAGTCGATGCCTGCTCATGGTGACCCTATAGCACAGCATAGAAGTGCCTGTAGGGTCTCCCAGGCTGTAAACCTTTATAGAAGCACTCTGCCACCTCTTTCTCCGGTAGAATGGTGGTGACCTTTCAGCTAGCAGCTGAGTACCACTAGGGCTCATTAAAGAATCCATGTTGTGTTTAAGTTGATGAATCTGTTTGATGATGAATTAAAGCTGTTTTTATTTCAGGCAACTAAGCTCTTTAATTATCTAAGAATCAGATCCATCCTAGCTGTAGAATCACTTTTTTCCAAGATGAGAAGTGATAGTCACCACAAGAACCTTGATGGAAGTGAAGGAGAAAAACCTTAAATGAAGTAACGAACTGTCTTTATGACTAGCTGCCATAACAGAAATACCATAAGTGGCTCACTAGAAAGAACAAAAATCTATTTTCTCACAGTTCTGGGGGCTTAAAAGCCAGGGTGTTGACTATGTCTGTTTCTTCTGTGAAACTCTCTTAGTTTCTGGTGTCTGTTGGCAATCCTTGGTATTCCTTGGCATCTATATTTGCCCTGTGTGTGTAACTCTGTGTCTATTCTGGTCATTTTATAACCCAGAAGTGATTAAGTTTAGGATCCATTCTACACTGGCATGACCTCGTGAACAGAACAAAATAAAAACCTTATTTCCAAGTCGGATAGCATTCACAGGCGCAAGGACGTCAAGGGCTTTAATAGACATTTTGGGAGGGACATAAATCAAGTCTATAACATGAATCAATTCTCTTATACACATGTGAGGGGACCTCAAAATATATTTCGTAGGCTTTTATGAAACTGGGACTTCTGGAATTTTTAAATCATCAGAGAAGCTTATCTTTTGCAGAAAGCCCTTGACCTAGAGGAACCTTGGGAAATTTTAGGAACTAGCCTAATCCTATGTATATTCCAGGTAAGTTTTGACAGTCTTGTTGTTTTTCATCATGAAATGATCCTAGAATTTTTCCTAAAGAACAAGGCATGTTAACACCAGCATCTTGATTCAGTTCCAACCCAAACTTTAATTTATTTTACTCAGGCTAGCCATATCATTCTTCTCCGTTTTCTGCCCCCCCACCCCCCTGACTTGAGCCATTCCAAGAGACTCCTATGTGTGATGTTAATATTTGTAGAGTTTTCAGAAGACAGAAGCTATATATAAAAGCCAAATACCGTGGTTTGGTTATTATTACTAATCACAGGGCTCTACCTCAAAGGAATGTGGGTGAGAAGAGATGAATTAGCATTGATAAATGACTTGCAAAATATAAAATGCTGTAGGAAAGTTCTAAATATTACTATAAAGAGTGGAGACAGCATGTAAATGTGATTAGGGAAGACGGGGTCAGAGGGTAAATGCTTGAATATGGGTGCACTTAGGGTCAGTGTGACTGAATTCTGCTATGATGTAATTTCCTGCACATACCAACCTCAGAGGAAGCCTTTCAGCAAACAGGATATTTGATATGGCTGTACTGCTTTACTTATGAAGGGGGCCAGGGAAGAACAAGAGTTGACTTTCAAGCTGGGCTGTAATCCCCTTTGTCCCCTATTCCCTACTCCCTACTAAATTCAACAACCACCCTCATAAATAACTTGAAAAAAAAAAAATTCTGTTGCTCAGTTAAAACCTGCTCTGCTCCAAAATGGACAAGTTTTAGGAATGAGAAGTTTGGTAGTATGAGGCATACCATGGAGCTATGGGGTTGGTGGGTCATGTATTACTTTGGAAATTGAATAAAAAGATGAGAAGTTCAGACCCTGAATCAGACTAAATGCACATCATGAAATGGGATCAAGGGGGAGTGTATTCTATGAGAAATCTGATTGGATTGGAGGAAGGTAAAATGAAATGTCAAGACAATGTGTTTAGATAGTATAAAACTAGGTGGTGCTGGGTGGTACAAAACATAAAGGTGCTCGAGTAATAGCTGAATGGTTAGTAGTCTGACCCTCCCTAAAGGTATCTAGGAAGACAGAGCTGATGACTTGCGGCTGAAATGTCACAGCCTTGAAAACCCTATGGAGCAGTTGTACTCTGAGTCACAAAGGACTTGATGACAACGAACAACAATACCAACAGTAGAACACTCAGGGGAGTTTTGTACCCATAAACTAAAATAGTTGGGAGCAGCAATTTCATCGTATATACACATATTTGATTCCAAATTTTCATATATTTTCTGCTCATGAGAAGTAGGAATAGTGCTGTTTACCACATACAGAACACATGAGGGAAATAGAGTATTGGTTACTAAAGCACTTTTACACTTTTCTTGGAGGAAACTCACTGCCATCAAGGACTTCATTACCACATACTTGGGTTTCCTCGTGCAAGTGTATCCACATTTTCAGGTGCAAATGCTTCCAAATTTCAGCTCCATAAGGCTTCAGTTTCTCACTTGTGTTTGTTATGGTACCTGCCAACACATGAAATGCAGGAAAAGGGCTGGGCTCTTTTTAAAAAATAAATTTAGGAAAAAGCAATAACTTTCAGAAGCATTGATTACAGACTTGAAAGAGATCTTATAAGTAATCAAATCAAACTTATTCTGACAGCTGAAATCCATCTTCTGGCATTCCTGGCAGGTGGCATCCAGCCTTAAAGATTTTTCAAAAGATACTAAGTAGTACACTGTCTCACAGAGCAGCTGTTTCCTTAATAGTGTAGAAATTATCTTTATAACATATATATGAAAAGTCTCTTTATGTATGTGTGCACACACGTGCACACACACACACGTCATGCTGTGAAATAAAGCACTGGACCACAAGGTTGGTTTCAACCATAGGTTTGGTGGTTCAAACACACTAGCTGTTCCTTGGAAACCCTACACAGGGTTGCTATGAGTCAGGACCAACTCGATGGCACTCAACAACAACTATATATATATATTTCTCTTGTGGAGTGGCTGATGGGTATTAACTGTAGACCTTGTGGCTTATCAGTCCAGTGCTTATCCTATAGTCCAGTGCCACCAAGCATCCTAATATATGTAGTTACAGTTTAAAAAGCACATATTTCCTATATTGTTTTTGTTGCTAAGTGTCATCGAGTAGGTTCTGACCCATAGCGACCCTGTCTAGGGTTTTCTAGGAGTGGCTGGTGAGCTTGAACCATGGACCTTACAGTTCAAGTCAACTTTGCAGTCCAGTGCCTTGACCCACAGCGCCACATCAGGATTCCATTTTCTATATTGATTGGTTGGTTATGTGCCATGGAGTCAGTTCCAACTCATAGCAACTTTGTATAGGGTTCTCAAGGCTGCAAATCTTTACGGGAGCAGAAACTCTCATCTTTCTCCCAAGGAACGGCTGGTAGTTTCTAACTGCTGACTTTGATGTTAGCAGTCTTACTCATAACCACTAAACTACCAGAGCTTCCACATTTCCCATATGCTGCTGTTGTTAGGTGCCATTGAGTCAGTACTGACCTATAGTGACCTTATGCACAGCAGAACGAAACACTGCCCGATCCTGGGCCAACCTCACTATTGTTGCCACGCTTGAGTCCATCGATGCTGCCACTTGGCCAATCCATCTTGTTGAGGGTCTTCCTCTTTTTCTCTGACCCTCCAACTTACCAAACATGATATCCTTCTCCAGTGACTGGTCCCTCCTGACAATATGTCTGAAGTATGAGAGATGAAGTTTGGCCATCTTGGCCTCTAATGAGCACTCTGGCTGTACTTCTTCCAAAACGGATCTATTGGTTCTTTTGGCAGCCCATGGCACTTTCAATATTCTCCTCCAACACCAGAAATCAAAAGCATCAATTGTTCTACGGTCTTCCTTATTCACTTCCTTATTCACATTTCTTATATAAAGCTTGTCAAATGGACTGAAAAGTGTCTTAGTTTCTTAGTACTGCTGTAACGGAACTATCATAACTAGGTGACTTTAAAGTACAGAAACATAGTTTCTCACAGTTTAGGAGACTAGAAGCCTAAATTAAGGGCACTGGCTTGAGGGGAAGGCTCGCTCTGTCTTCTCAGGAGAGAAATCCTCATGTTAACTTCTCTAGAGTTCTTCCCATTGCACCTCAAAAATTAATCTATCCTCCCTTCCTGCTTGCTTGCTTCTGTCTCTAATCTGCTCTTTTTATATCTCAAAAGTGATTGGGTTTAAGGTACACCGTACACTATGACCTCATTAACACAAAGAAAATTGTATTCCCAAAAGGAGTTGGAATTTATAATGCATAATTTTGGAGGCACAAATCAATCAATAACAAGAAGTTTGAATATCCTTATAGGAAAAATAAGATAACTTTGTAGAGTCTATAAAAATCTAGGAAATGAGCCCATAGTATTTACTGCTGGTTTTGGAATTCATATTTATACTTTTAGTAGCAAACATTTCTTTTTATTGATTCAGGGACTTCTACTATTTTACAATGAAAGCAGGCTGTAAATAAAGTTTTACTGATTTTTTCCCCCCTTTTCCTGTAATAACCAAGTGCTTTTAGCCACTGGAGTCTAATGAGTAACAGCTGTGTTCGAAGTGTTTCTGTTGATAAAAATTAAGAGCATGATAATATATAAGAATTTTTTTTGCTATTGGAATAACAACAGACTTCGAAATTTAAGAGGTGGCTAAGGGCACCAGTTCTTCTAATTGGTCACTCAAATTTTTTCATGTAATAAATGAGGAAATTGGCACAGTCTCACAGTCCATTGCATTGGAAAAGATGCTGAGGTATCTTTCTGGTAGTTGCATGAACATGCAATGGAAGATAGTGTAGTTCCCTGATAATGGTGGAGAGGTTCACTCAGATGTCTTTGGAGATCTGATCTGAAACATATCTGTTAGTTTGAACAAATGAGATGATTGTACTGCATTGGTTGTTAGAGCTAGAGAGAACTAGAAAGGGTGTTCTTCCAAACCCCTCATTTGCAAAAGGAGGAAACTGAGGTGGTTTGTCTAAGATCAACAGACAAGTTATAGAACAGTGTCTGGTACCCAGGTATCTGTTTTTTTTTATTGTTGTTGTGGCTTCCAACTCATAGTGAGAGTCCCTGACGAAGTACAAATGATTAAGGCCAGAGTCAGATTATCCAATAAGCAGGGTAAACACAAGTTTACCTGTGCTTACTTACTAATCTGCCAAGTACACTTTCACCTTTTTTCATAACAGTCAAAAAGATTCTGTATCTACGTATGACTGGTAACTCTCTTCCAACCCTACAGCACCTTTCTACAGAATCAAAGTCTCTTTTCAAATTTACAATCCCTGACAGGGACAGAGTACCCAGTAAACAAGATAAGCATGGGTTTACTTACCAATCTAGAGTGAACAGTTTCCCCCCATGTGAAATGTCATTGAGTAATCTGTTCCTGGGTTAATTATTCGACTACTAACAGAAAGAGTGGCAGGCAGTTCAAACCCACCCAGAGGAGCTTCAGAAGAAAGCCCTGTCAATCTGCTTCCAATAGATGACAGCTTTGAAAACTGCACCATGGAGTGTACTTC
Organism: Chrysochloris asiatica; assembly: GCF_000296735.1. NCBI lineage: Eukaryota > Metazoa > Chordata > Mammalia > Afrosoricida > Chrysochloridae > Chrysochloris > Chrysochloris asiatica. The sequence goes on from NW_006408725.1 coordinate 4,719,685, forward strand.
CACTTCACATGCATGAGGTCACCATGACTTGGCGTCGAATCAATGGCAACTTTTTTTTTTTTAATGTTCTGCCAATAGCTTTTGCAAGGTTTCAATATGGTTATTGTTGTTAAGTGTCCTTGAGTTGGTTCCGACTCAGTAACCCTGTATAGGGTTTCCCAGGATAAGCTGATTTGTTTGAACCACTGATCTTGTGGCTAGAAGTCCAGTGCTTATCCTACAATGCCAGTCCAGGATTCCAATATGGTTGTTGTTGTTGTTGTTGTTGTTAAGTGCCATTGAGTCAGTTCCAACTCATAGCCACCCTGTATAAGGTTTCTGATGCTGTAAATCTTTACAGGAGCAGAAAGCCTCATCTTTCTCCCACAGAGCAGCTGGTGATTTCTAACTGCTGACGTTGCGGTTAGGAGTCCGAGACACTCAAAATAATATGCTATTTAAATATGACGTATTTTAGCAATAATCAATAATTCTGTTTTTTCTCTTTCCTTTTACCAAAACCTTCCTGGAAAACATGTGCCGCTAGTGTCCTACATTTGTTCGTAGAAATCAGCAGAAGGAATAAATGTTCTGGGATGGAAGGCCCGTCTTCTCTTTAGAAAACATGTACAGGACGGAGAGCCTCTACTAGACCTGAAGAAGAATATTGCCTTCTTTAAGAAAAGTCAGGACCCAAAATCTTTATATTGCCAACATTAAGACTTGTTTTTTTTTTCATTTGCAAATATCAACTCTCAGTCCTATTAGTTCAAATCCACTTTCCCAGTTCAGAAATCCATAAGCTATCACTCAGCACTCTCTCTTCTCACATTTCACCGCATACTCCCTTTCTCTCTCCTTTCTTTTTTACATGGCTTTGTATGTTAAGTATGGGCTTGCATCTTTCCCCTTGACTATCCTGATCCCTCATCTTCTCCAGATTTCCACATAAAAGGCATTGGGGCTTTAGTTTAGTTTCCTTTGTCTAAAATAGTGAGTGCACAGGGTCCTGGTATGGCACTGTAAAATAAGCACTGGACTGCTAACCGCAAGGTCGGAGGCTCAAACCCACCAGTTGCTCTTCAGAAACCCTATACAGTCACTATAAGTCAGAAGTGACTTGATGGCACTTAACAACAACAACAACAAAAAGCATAATATATGATATTGGGATTCAAGTTGCCTCTTTTTCTCTAACACAAATGTGTCACTGCCAGTCATGGCTAATGATGTGTTTACCACCATTCCTGCAGTGGGGTAACACCCAGTGAGTTTTCAAATAGCCAAAGAAAAGCATGCCTGGCTTTCCTTAGTGCCATCTGGCTGGGACTTTTTCATGTGTCACTCTCTCCTGGGCTTTTGCCTACCTTGCTGGTATGAGGGACACGTACCACTTTCTGCTTCTTTCTCTACTGGCTTTTGGACTGTGTTGTTGTTAAGTGACCTCTTGTCAGTTCTGACTCATAGCAGCCCCACATAGGGTTTCCAAGGAGTGGCTGGTGAGTTGAACCACTGACCTTGTGGTTCAAATCAACCTTGCGATCTAGTGTATTACCACATAGCACCACTCACTGCTTTATTCCCTAATGTGAGATTCTCAGATGGGAATGCACCACAGTACTCCACAGATATGAAATAACATAAGGTCCAGCCAGGGGTTGAAGAAGGATGTGGTTATGATTTGTCAAGCTATTTGAAGCCATTTATAAGTAAAAAATAATCCGATGACTCTTGCAAATCCAATTTTTCAGTTAAAAAAAGGCAAAGAGCACCTTTTGCCATTTGTGCTAGAGATTGCAACCCCTCATTTACATGCAAATGACTTTAAAAGCTAGGAAAACCTATAAAGTTTTAAATGCTCCACACCAGGGAGCTTAAATAAGAGTCTTTGTCAAATAAAATGAGTTCTCCCAGATCTGCTTTGAGCTACTTTCTTTGCATCTAAGCACAGCCTCTCTTAGAGGAAGGAAACAGTAAAGTTCTCACAGAGAGAGAACTCTTTTACCACTCAGTAAAAAATCTCTGGGCCTTGCTCTATGAAGGCTTTAATTTAGCTCAGCTCACTCCTTCATGAGTTAATTTAGAGCGCCAGTAAAAGGAGATTAGTTTTGGACTGAGAATCTGCCTGGGACATTCTTTGAACTTAATGGTGCTAAATAAAGCTCTCCAAACTCCTGTGAGTTTTTAGGAGGAGGACATCTACAAGTGATAGCATTGTAATAGTTTTTATGAACATGAAGGAACATTTTCTAATCTGGAGAGATAGGTACCTCATACACAAACGGACCTATATCTTAAATACACATTAACAGGAAACGATATGACGTGAGCACACACATGCATCTATCTATCAGTCCAGGGGACAGCAAGTTAAAGTGGAAAGAGTGTGGGCTTAGAAATCATCTGTGTCATGGTTTTGGTTGTGACATTTAGATGATTTCCATTGGGCAATAACATGTTCTCTTTGAAGGTCAGTTTCTTTATTGTAAACTGGGAATCATTATCTCCCTGGGAGGGTTATAGCATCATCAGCAAAAGCAGTTTATAAATTCATAATCATCATGATAGACTACCGTGTGGTATTTTAGTTTTGATTTTTCCCTTGCCTGTATTTAGTTTTCCTTTGTGTTAATAAGTACAATACAAGTTTACCATAGAAAACTAAAGGGGAGTACAGAAAAAAAGGTAAGGAAAATAATATCCATTATGGTACCACACATTTTGACTTAATTCTTTCCAATATATATATATTTTTTAATTGAGTGATAGTTTACATAGGAGAACATCTGCTTTATAATGATGAAAATCTCCTCCATGCATCATCATTCAATAGTATTTGCTTCTGTGTATTTATTTATTTATTTTGATGTACACTCAGGACTATATAATCATTCAAACAACCAAAGGGCATACCCTACAAGCCTGCCCCCGGGCCACCAGCACACAGCCCCTCTCCCTCCATTCCAATCTTTTTTGTTTTTTAATGAGCATTGTTTTATATAATTTAAAATATATCACATATATAACTGTCATCCTTTAAATATATATGTGTGTATATATATTATAAATATGTATCTTCTATAGCTTCAAAAAGCTCTTGTAAACTTATCTTTTACTATAGTATGAGGGTAATTAAAAAAGTATTGCTATAAAATCATAGAAATTTTTATTAAACATGTTTCAAAATGTGAACCTATTGTTTCTTGATCCTCCATGTATCTATACACTTATGAAGCAGTGTTTTCATTCTATGACCCTCCCGCGAAGAATTCTTTCCTCTGGTTTACACCACATCCAAAGGGCAGTTTTGGCATCCTGAAGACATGCAAATTGTGTTCCTTTTCAATGTTCTTTGAGTTTGGGAATAAAATCAAGTCTGAGGGTGGAAGATCAGGCCTGTAGGGTGGATGGTATAAGGTTTTCCAGCAAAATTCTCATAGGATAACCTTACTACCAATGAAGAATGAGCTGGTGCATTGTATGAGAAACAATTGCTCAGCACACTCTCCTGGCCTTCTTATCACCAGTGCTGTTTCCCATTTTCTTAAAACTTCTTTCTTACAAGCTGTCACGATTATAGTGTGTTCTTTGAGAAAATCTACTTAGATAACTGCTTTGGAATTAATAAAAACAAAACCCACAATTACGGTAACCTTCTGAGCTGACCTCTCTGCCTTGAATTGAATTGGCTGAGCAGATCCCCTAAGGACCTACTGTTCTGAATGAAATGTGTTTTGGAGGAGCCCTTAAGGAGACTAAGACAAATGAGAGATCTTGTCTGCAGCCATCCTCTGACAGCAGAGACAGGCTTAAACATGTTTTGTTTGGAATAAACACAGGCACGTAAGAACTGAAACCCTAACTTACTCTCATATAGCTCCCCTCCCCTTCATCATCTTCTTTATCTTTACCCAATACCATTGTCATCATCATCATCATCACCACTTGTTGAACACTATGCCAAGTACCATGCATTCTATAAATTATACATATATTCTGTTTCCTCACTTTATTCTCATGAATTACTAATGTTTATATCCTGAGGCAAATACAGCAATAAAAATAAAAGCAAAATTATTGAAATGACTAATCATATGATGGAGTTCTGGTGTGGTGCTGTAGGATAAGCACTGGGCTACTAAACCACAAGATTGGCAGTTCAAACCTATCAGCTGCCACTTAGAAATCCTATACAGAGTCACTATCAGTCAGAACTGACTTGATGTCACTTAACAACAATAATATAATATTTATCTATAAACCGTGCCCTTGAGAGAAACTAAGATAATAACAACGAAAAACCAAACCAAAATAAAACAAGGAAGCCCAAGCTACTGCTATGAATTTTTTACAGGAGCAGAAAGCCTCCTCTGTCTCCTGTGGAGGGACTAGTGGATTCAAATTGCTGACCAGTACGTAGCAGCCCAGCGTGTTAGCAGCCCAGCATGTAGAGCACTGCATCACTAGGTTCTAGGACCATTTAAAATAGCCTAATGGTAGCATTGGAGTCCTGGTGTGGAGCTGTGGGCTAATGCAAGATTGGTTTGAACCGAAAGGTCAGAAGTTCAAATTCAGAATCAGAAACCTTATACAGGGTCTCTGTGAGTCAGAACCTACTTAACGGCTGACAATAACAACAACAACAATGAGAGCATTATCAGCAATACTGATAACAGCCTTAAACGTCATTGGAAAATTAAAACAAAATAGATCTATGTAACTATATTTTCTGAGCCAAGTCTCTTACCATATATGTAACCACTTGAGAAGAAAACTAATTTAAAGGCTGGAAAACCAAGTAGCTCTTTTTTATTCTGTTCCCAAGAAATGAAATAATTTAAATATGGTTAATGCCTCAGTGAAATACAAAATGGTTTGTCCAAAACTTCACAGACACCATTCATTTTAGAATCACAGCGGAGATCTTCTTTTTATTGAAATATTATTTTTCTGACCATTTAGTATCTTGAAGCAGTTCAGAGGAATAGCACTATATTTCTTTAGTTTTCTAAGATCAGTGTTGTAATTTCTATTTCTTATTAACAGCATGTATTCAGAGTAGAATTGGAGTAAAGTTATTTTTGACATGATTTGACTGATAAACTCTCAAAAGAAATAACAATTTCAGAACTATCATAGTTTTGTACTGACAGATGTTGGTCTACCAGCTTCTGCTAACTGATGTGAAAGAAAGAATACTCGGGCTAGAGACTCAGTCCATAAGTAGGAAGCGGTGGGTGAGGAAGGTGAGAGGGTCTCTGGAGAAGGGGTCCCTGGCTATTAACTTTCTAATCCTCCCCTCAGTGGGGCCTGTGGGCCGCTGAGACCTGTTATCCTGTGTGCGTTGTTGATAGTCTGTAATCCTTTGTCAGAGTAATTGACGGTGAAACCTGCACTTTTGCAGCTAATGATAAATAGGGCTTTTAAAGGTTGTAATTTCTTGTTTAACTGATGCCAGTTGCAAATACTTTGTGCTGAGGAATAATTCCTCTCTGCCAAATAAAACACAGTGGAAGTCTGTGGCGTGTTTTTCAACTTATTGTTAGTCACAGCTTGCCTGACAGAGCACTTTCTATGTAGCAGATAAATGCTCAGGCAGTCCGCTTGCCAATTTAAGTAGAGAAAGGACTTTTCTTGTGGAAAATACTTTTCTGTTTCTCCAGCAAACATTAATACATTTGTTGGTTTGTTTTGATTTTTTTTTTTTTTTACTTGTTATTTTTATTCTTTTACAAAACCATTCAGAGCGATAAATGTATAATTCCATGAACTATAAATGATTCTTTGCATTTATAAAGGTAACTCACTTCTTTCTCTGCTCTGATGTGCACACAACTTCTCTCTAGTCATAAGCTTTGAGCTACTAACCACAGATCAGTGGTTCAAATCCACCAGCTGCTCCATGGGAGAACAATGAAGCTGGCTGCTCCCGTAAAGATTTATAGTCTCAGAAGCTTTGTATAGGGTCACTATGAGTTGGAATCAACTTGAAGGCAGTGGGTTTAGTTTTGGGTTCTCTCTGGTTAGCTCACAGAAAACTATATTATGGGCAATAGGATTGGGGAAGAGGTACCCAAGGTATCGTCCTATCTCAAGACCAAGGGAAAAGCTATAGTGAAAGAAAGGAGTCCTGGTGGCACCATGGTTAAGCATTTGGCTACTAACCAAAATGTTGGTGGTTCAAACTCACTAGTTGCATCTTGGGAGAAAAGAACTGGTGATCTGCTCCCATGAAGTTTACAGCTTAAGAAACCCTATGTTGTCAAGTGCCGTTGAGTTCCGACCCACTGCAACCCTGCACAGAGTTTCCAAGGAGTGGTTGGTGGGTTTGAACCACTGACCTTGTGGTTAGCAGTACAGTGCTTATCCTACAGAGGAAACCCTATGGGGCAGTTCTGTTCTGTCCTATAGGGTCACTATGAGTTGGAATTGACTTTAAGGCATATAACAGTAAAAGAATAGCAGTGAGGAGAGTCATAAGGATTCCTTTGGGCTCAAAAGGAGACAAGATTGCTTGGATCTGAAATGAAATTATCATCTGTTAAAATGAAACAAATAATACCTCAAAGTACAAATGGGTGAATTTCTGGGTAACTGTAATCATATTTTTTAAATTTATCAGTGGAATAAGTGATTAAAATCAGTATATGGTAATTTTTTAAAACAAGTACATTTTTATATATGCTTTTATATTTTTGGAAATCTTCATTTTTTTCATGAATTAGAATGCTTAAAAAGAGGCTTCCCAGGAGTCCAGAAAGTTTCCATAGTAATCAGGTCAAATTTTGGAGGATGCCCTCATATCCAATTGGTATAGAGGAATTGTGTTGCTTCAGGTTCTTAATAAAGGGCTGTATGGACATCTAGAATACATATTTGGAGCATCTGAAAGTATTTCTGGGCTCTCCCAGACATTAAAATAATTACATATCCTTGTGTTCTGAATTCATTTTTGTTTCCTTAGTCATTTAGATACACATATATTTTATAGATTTAAAAGAAGATGGGAGTCCTGATGTGACTGTAGGATCAGCACTGGACCGCTAAGTTGGTTTGGACTGCAGGTTGATTTGGACCACAAGGTAGGTGCTGCAAGCCTACCAGCCCCTCCTTAGAAACCCTATATAGGGTTGCTATGAGTCGCAACCCACTCGATGGCACTTAACATCAACAAAGAAAGACGAGAAGAAACATTAAAAACAGGCCCAGACAGGGGTAAAGGTGGAAGGAAATGAACAGAGATACTATGCTGGAAGCTTTGGAATCAGAGAGGCTTCAAGGAGAGCCCTGATCATTAAAGCTATCAGGACAAGACCATATTATTTAGTATGTTGTTGTTAAGTCCCATCAAGTCGGTTCCGACTCATAGCAACTCTCTTTAGTTTTCAAAGAGCAGCTGGTGAGCTTGAACTGCCAACCTTGCAGTCCAGTGCATTAACTCACAGCGCCACACCAGGACTCCCTATTATTAGTATTGGTCTTCTAAAGCTGTAAAACATCAATGCATGTCTCGTGTTCAGCCCCAAACCAAGCTTGATGCGATTACTAGTATGCTTTCTGGAAGGCAAACTTGGTCTTGTCACAACTCCCCTGCTGAAAACTTTTTACTGACTTCCCTGCAGTAAAGGATGAAGTCCCAACTCCTTGTTGTTACGTACCATCCATTGCCTGGATAGGGTTTCTGAGGAGTGGCTGTTGAACCACCCACCTTGCAGTTAGCAGTCCAGCGCTTATCCTACAACAACACACCAGGATTCCTTAGTATTTTATAAAAGGTTCTTCACCAGCTGATCCTCTTTGTCATATAGCTCCATTTTTCTTTTCTCTTCAACACTCCCTCATACTTAGTGATTGAAAGGCCAGAGAGTCATGGTTACACCACTTCCCAGCTGGACGTTCTTGAGAGGACTGTTTTCTGTCAACCTGTAAAAAAACTAGGACAATGACACCCTTCTTCATAGTACTGTTTTAAAGAGCATATGAGTGAAAATCCACTAGTAGAAATGAGTAATACCACCTTTAATAACTGTGCTTTGTGCATTGCAAAACATCTTTTCCCATTGGTTAAATATGTGTAATATCCCTTCCAAATTTAGTGAAAATAGTTTGTGTTTTCTGTGACTCTGGAGTTCCTGGGTGGGGCAAGAGATTAACATGCTTGACCTTCTGACCAAAAGGTTAGAGATCCAAGTCCACCTAGAAGCATTTTAGAAGTCCTGGTGATATCTTTTAAAAATTGTTGTTGTTGTTAAGTGCTATCGAGTCGGTTCCGACCCATAGTGACCCTGTATAAGGTTTCCAAGGAACAGGTGGTGAGCTTGAAGTACCGACCTTGCAGTTCAAACAGCTTTGCAGTCTGGCGCATTAACCCACAGCGCCACACCAGAACAGCCATTGAAAACTGTATGGAGCACAGTTGTACTTTAATACACATAGGGTCACTGGAGGTAGAATCGACTTGATGGTAATTGTTCTTTTTTAAGTTACAGTTGATCCCTCTTTTGTGCCACAAAATGAGTATATGCCCCTCTTTTACTTAATGTAGTTTTGAAGTTATTTATTTATACATCTGTTTTCTTCAATAATCTATAAGCTCTTTGTAGGGGTAAAGACCACAGATTGTGCATACCCATCAGCCAATCAGTGGTCAAGAAGTATATGTTCCAATGAGTAGAAAGAAAATGCAGGATAGGAAATCTAAATTGTGATTTATCATTGCAGCTTAATTTGAGTCTTATGGTTTAAAGGCTTATATAAGTCTTGGGCATGAGCACATTTTAGGTTGTGGGCATCTAATCATTCCAATTCTGCTCATGCCCAATGCTTTGCTTGTTTTGCTCAAGGATTATGCAGTTAATAAACTCCCTGAAGAGATGGAAGTGTCAAGCATGTGTGTGAGAGAAAAGCAGACTCACATTTTTGTTAAAAATGTAATTTTAAGCATGAAAGGAAGAAAAAGGGAACTAGTGTTCATTGTTGTGAGTCTAGTCAATGCCAGCTCATGGCCACCCTTTTTGTGCAGTCTGCTCCATAGGGCTATCAAGACCTCCATAGGGCTATCAAGACCTCCATAGGGCTATCAAGACCTCCATAGGGCTATCAAGACCTCCATAGGGCTATC
>NW_006408725.1:4728884-4755687 GCF_000296735.1 Chrysochloris asiatica
ACCTCCATAGGGCTATCAAGACCTCCATAGGGCTATCAAGACCTCCATAGGGCTATCAAGACCTCCATAGGGCTATCAAGACCTCCATAGGGCTACCAAGATCTGCTTTTGGAAGCAGATCACTAGTGCTTTCTGTTGAGCTGCTTTGGGTTGTGTTAGAACTACCAAACTTTTTATGTTAGCTACCAAGTGCTTGTAGCGTAGTGGTTACGAATCGGCCTGCGAACCGCAAGGTCAGCAGTTCGAAACTCCCAGCAGTTCCGCGGGAGAAAGATGAGGTTTTCTGCTCCCGTAAAGATTTACAGCTTCGGAAACCCTGTACAGGGTCGCTATGAGTCGGAACCGACTCCACGGCACTTAACAACAACAACAACCAAGTGCTTAACCATGTGTGTTTAGCCAGGGACTTAAAAAAAAAAGGGAGGGCCGGGGGCGTACTACCTAACTAAAGTAAAAAAGATTTTTTGCTAAGAATATATATATATAACAAAATATTTGTCACTTCCATTTTTTTTACATGTACAGTTCAGTGGAATTAATTACATTTATTGGCTTTCTGGTATGGCACTGTTGTGTAAGCATTGAACTGCTAACTAAAAGATCGGCAATTCAAACCCACCAACCGCTCCTCGGAAACCCTATTCAGGGTCGCTATGTGTTGAACCAACAGCACTTAACAACAACAAAAACGATTACATTTATCACGTTGTACAACCATCACCAGTGCGTTTTCAAATCCTTAGTTCTAGAGATGATTTTCCATGTTCATGTTAGACGGTAACAATTTTTGGCTTATTTTCTCATATTGTTCATTGTTCTATCAAATAAGCACCCTCTGAAGGGCAAACACATTTAAAATTATATTTTTATAGTACTTACAACAAAGAAAAATATGATTCTCCCATAAATGGCAAGAGCAGAGTATTTTAAACAAGCTGGAGATTCCAGAAAGCTGAGGTTGTGGCAGTTCAGTGATTTATGATGCTGAATGTAATGGAAGGGTACTAGATCTATGCAATTATCTTCTTCCCATTGGCTCCTGCATGATCCAATTTATGCTTCCATGGTGCTGACAGGAATTTGTACCTAGTTGATTGGGGTAAAGAATAGAAATGTCTTGTAGTCTCCAACTTCAATTCTCAACATTAGCAAATTGAGGACCCAGAAACCTTTCTCTAAGAAAACACCTCTCATGAATGGAACTTACAGTAGTCGGCCTAATTATTCCAGTTTCTGGGTTAACATTATACCCAACATTATTTTCACAAGTCCTAGCTACTTCTTGAAATTTCTCCTATTTTCTTAATAGTTTTTCGGAAGGAAATTCCATAACCTCTGACACACCAAAGCACATTTGCAGCATCACTGGATGTGGGAATGTCAAGTAAAGCAGAGCATTTCTGACCCAAACTGTTGTTGTTGTTAAGTGCCATCGAGTCAGTTCCGACCCATAGCGACCCTGTACAGGGTTTCCGAGGGTGTAAATCTTTACGGGAGTAGAAAGCCTCATCTTTCTCCCACGGAGCGGCTGGTAGTTTCGAACCGCTGACCTTAAGGTTCGCAGCCCGATTCGTAACCACTACTCTACCAGAGTTCCTTTTTCCGACCCAAACTACCAGGTGCCAATTGTCAGAGTTGTGTCCTTGCCCTTGGCTCGCTGAACCTCAGTTTCCTCATCAGCAATATATGGATTATAACAGTACTACCTCATAGAGAACTACCTCATTGGAGTCCTGGTCTGGCACTGTAGGATAAGGACCGAACTCCAAACCACAAGGTCATCAGTTCAAACCCACCAGCTGCTCCTCAGAAACCCTATACAGGGTCACTATGAGTAGGAACCAACTCAAATGTCACTTAACAACAACTTTACATGAACTCTTGACTTTACACTTAACAACAGCATAGGGTTGCTGTGAGGACTGAATGAACGATCCATGTAAAGTTGTTTCTGGTAAACAGTAGGTACTCAATAATTATTTGTTATTGTTGTTGTTAAGTGCCATTGAATTGGTTCCTACTTAGAGCGAAGCAGCTGGTAGGTTTGAACTGCTGACCTTATAGTTCACAGTCTGGTGCTGCTCCTACAATGCCATACCATGAGTACGAGTCTGATTTTATTGTTGTTATGTGCCGTGGAGTCGGTTCTGACTCCTAGTGACCCTGTACAGGGTTTCTGAGGTTAAAAATCTTTACGGGAGCAGAAAGCCTCATCTTCCTCTCGCGGAACAGCTGGTAGTTTCAAACTGCTGACCTTGTGGTTCACAGACCGATTTGTAACCACTACGCTACCAGAGCTCCTTCGCTTTTATTAGGAAATATTTATTAAGTACTTACAATGGAAGCCACACAGGCCCAACATCACATTTAGATCCTGAGAGGTATATATGAAAAGCACAAAATATTTCTTCTGTCTACAGTTTATAATAAGAATGCCTTATGCACATACACAGTCTTGCTAGAGAAATCGTCTTATTTGAACCTGATGACAACCCTTTAAATTGTTTCAGAGCTATTAGGACTTTTAGGATTTTTTTTCTTCTTTCATTTGTTAATTAAGAAACTGGAGCTCACAGAGAATAAATGAACTTGCTCAAAGACAATGAATGAGAGTCAGAACTGAAATTGTCAGACAAACAGCTTTTGTCTTCTAGTTAGTGTCAGCAGAAAAAAAAAAAAAACCAAAGTGTGACAGAACACAGCAGTGCCGGAATTTGAGCGACTCATGCACTTACTGCAATTAAAGTTCACTCTGGTAGCGTAGTGGTTACGAATCGGGCTGCTAATCTCATGGTCAGCAGTTCGAAACTACCAGCTGTTCTGCCGGAGGACGATGAGGCGTTCTGCTCCCGTGAAGATTTACAGCCTCGGAAACCCTTTACAGGGTTGCTATGAGTCAGAATGGACTCCACGGCACATAACAACAACAACATGCACTTAGTACAATTAAAGTTAAGTAAAGAGACTAGTTAATATGGCTCAGAGGAGCTGGGAAAGTAAAACAAAAATTTTAATTAAGGTGAAAATAACGGACCCACTGATTGACCATTGTAAAAATTTTAAATTAATTTCCTTTGTATATTTAAGAAATAGGAGTTACATTTCTTTAGTTTCACTAAACTGTATTAAATTATTAATATAATTTTTTGCTAAAATTATATTAACTGCCCCTTTCTTATACGTAAGGAATTTATAATATAAATGAAATGGTAGTGTAGGGGCACTGGACTGCAAAACACAAGGTTGGTGGTTCGAGCCCACCGGCTGCTCCAAGAGAGTAAGATGAGGCTTTCTGTTCCCGCAAAGATTTAAACTCTCAGAAATCCTATTCAGGGTCACTATGAGTCAGAACTGACTCAAAGGCAGTTAACAACAATATAATTGAAATAACATATGTAAGGTATTTTATGTTCTTTCAAAAAAGGCACCATATAAACACAACCTCTCAACCCACAGAAATTATGAACACAATTACTTTGTCTTCTCTTAATGGAATTTTGCTCTCTCCAATTACAATGAGAATAAAGTGGGGAGCATAGACTTCTAGTCTTTATCCTGAGGTTTAAAAATCTTTAAGCTGTGGTTAACATTTGGCTTGAGACAACAACAAAAAACCACACTCCAAATATCCATCATATCCAGAGGTTAAGTAGGGTACACAAGACATAATTGATTTATTGACCATTGGTTTCTGCAGTCAGTGTATAGGACTATATACAAATTTGCCTTCTAGACTGTATTGTATTCGTAAAGGGACCTTGGGAAGCAAGATATACTTTGAAAATCCAGTGACATACATCTTCCTGTCTCCTGTCCTGAGCCCTCACAGGCAATGTAGCTACAGAAACTCACCTTCACAATGGCCTTAGTTGAAACATACTTGATGGCCAACAGATTTGTTTCAATGGATCTGTGACCTTAATCTTTCTTCTGTAAAGAGACTACAAACCAAACCTTTTTAAATCTTAAATATTAGACTTTCACTCTCAGTCTGGGGAATAAATTGTTTTTTTGGATGCTTTCCTTTTGGAAGAAGCATCAGCTTGGAATCTAACTAACAGACCTAGGTTCTGTTGTTACTGGATCTTTTGCACCATTATTTTTCCAGCTTTGACAAGAAACTGCTTTTCTGGAGGGACCCATAAAATTTATTTAGTGGCTTTGGTCTGGACTTTGAAATGTATACTGAGAATGGTTCCAAAGTTTCACATATTACTTGGGTCCTGGTGGGATGGCCTGAATGTATAAACTTTTAGAGTTTGATGGAAGAAAAATATCCATCCTTAGCAATCCATTTGTAATATACCCTATTCATTTTTTTTGTTTTGTCACTTTCTTCTTCATGTTTGCATTATGCAGCAATTCACGATCCCATTGATAAAGTACTTGGTTGCATCTATCAGCACACCTTGGTAATTGACTTCACTTGGAACCTTACATACTCTGCTTGGTGGTGACTGCTTATTTAAATTGTAAACATCGAAGGTATCTATTTAAAATACAGTTTTTGTTTACAACTGAGTCCAACTGGCAGTGATATTTATTACATGAGTCATTGTCTGGGAGCCCCTATTTAGAAACCAATATGTCAAAGCAAGTTACCAGATACAGGTGGTATTGGATTAGGTCATGATGATCGTGCTCTGCAGTTTTAGTGGGCTATGCAGAGTCTAAACAATAAAATTATTCACAATATGACCATTGGCCCTTTCTTCTGTAGGAAATTGGATAGGCTTCTATTTTTTATGGTTATAAGACTGTTGTTATCATTTCAAATGAGCATTCACTAAACTGATAAACACATACCACACAAATTCACATGTCATCATTAGGTCAGCCTTAACTCTCAATGTTAAATTATTTTAAAATCCCAGAACTTTATAAAAGTTAATCTTTCATCTTTGCTCTCATCTCAAATGTTTGAATATCTGATAAACCTAAACAATTTCCTTAAAAAAAAAAAATTAATGGAAAATAAGCATCCATGAAATGTTGAAATACCCTGATATCCACAAAGATCATCATAATGCCGTTTGAAATATCAAGGACACTGAAGATTTGACTATAAAAATGTGTATTCATATAATTACTTAATACCCATTGTTCATTTCCTAGATTCCCAATTTGCAGCTAATTAGTATATAAATATATTGTTCTTTACTATATATGCCTTTAAGTGCATAGATTTGTCTATTGGTCCAGTATTTGAAGGGAAATTTATAATTTTAAGTCAAGATGAAATATTAAGAAGAACCTGTTACCATGCCCTTTTTTTTTGACAAGAGAAATGCAAACCAATGTTGACAAAGTAGCATTCTTAAAATCACATGAATTTTTAGGACTACACCCAAGGTGAGGATCCAGCTCATCCGACCTCTCATTACTGGCATTTCTTTGCTCCTCATTACATAAATTTGCATTGATGATAAAATTCTATGGAAAAACTCTTACTTATATTTATTGCTGAAAATTTGAGGAATTTCCCTATTGTGTAAATTTGCTCTGGGCTGATTAATTGTGGGAATGTTGTGGTTCTGTAGGATAAGCTAACCACAAGATTGACAGTTTGCACTCACCAGCCACTGAGAGGGAGTAAGATGGGTCTTTCTATTCCCACAAGGCATTACAGTCTTGGAAACCCTAAATAGAATTGCTATGAGTTGGAACCAACTGGACAGCATTTAACAACAAATTCATGACTAATTCAAGATAAGATTTGATTTTAAAAATGGGTTCTTTCAGGTTATATTGATAACACTTGGTGACCAGGAGAGGCAATACTAAGTAGTTATATTGGCTTAATCAGAAAATGGCCTTGGGAAACTGTAGGGCTCGTGCTAAAAGTGGAAGTCTCTAGGAAAGGAAATTGTGATCATCCTTCTAGCTAGTCAAACAGCATCCCCTCAAAACAAACAGATCTGTATTAAAGGAAGAGCTTTAATGATGCTTTTAAGGGATACATGACCATGACCACTATGAATCTTAGTATAGAATTAACCCGGCAGGGATCCACATTTGAATGTAAGGAAGGGGCAGATTTCCTTGAAAATTACCTTCACTTTGGTTGTTGTTGGGTGCCATTGAGGGAACCCTTGTGACAGAGTAGAATTGCTTCGTAGGGTTTTTTTTGGCTATAATCCTTATGAAAGTACATTGCCAGGTCTGTCTCTTGTAGGGTCACTGGGTGGATTCAAACTGCTAATAGTCAAGTGCTCAACTGTTGTGCCATTAGAGTTCCTTTCTCTTTATTGTTGTTGCTGTTAAGTGCCATTGAGTTGGTTCTGACTCATAGCAACACTGTATAGGGCTTCCTAGGAGTGGCTGGTGAGCCTAAACCAAAAAGTTCAAACCAACTTTGCAGTACAGCGCATTAACAATTAAAAAAACTACAGCCTAGAAAATTCCGCCTTTACCCATATCAGTTACTATGCACATACTTTCTTTAACTGATTTGTATCAGAAACTGTGCCTATAAAATAATATAATATACCAAAATCTGTCACCTATTCACTGGATCCATTTATTTTTTTCTTTGTTTTGAGTCCATAGCATCTTCATGATTACTCCTAAGATACCTTCTTTTGAAAGTGCTGATTTCCAAGTACCTGAACCACTAAGTAAATCCTGTGCCATTTAAACTGGAATTGTAGAGGAGCTGAGAAAATAAAAAGAATACTGTCAAAATGAATGTTCTATCAATGATTGGGGGAAGCTTTATAGTGGAGTTGAGGAGGAGCTCATCCCAGTTTATTCTTGCTACTGGTTTAACATGTAACTATCAACTCTGTTCCTAAAAAGCAATTTCAAATTAGGAAAATTCTTCATATGGAAAACTTGAGAAAAGATCCAAGAATTTAAAAGGAAGAATGTCTGGATTTGCCTCGAAGGCATGTTGGAAAGAGACGATGGAGACCGACCTACAAGATGGCTAAAAACTTTTAGTCTTTATCCTTGGTTAGCCTCTATTTATAGTTATCATTTTCTTTTTCATCAATAAAAGTTTTTATTAGGTCTTTTCTCCATTCTGGCTTCTTCCTGTTATGAGTTGAGCAGTCTGAGTTCTTCTTGCCAACTTGCAGATGATGGAGATCTGGAAGTGGTGCCTATGACATGAGACACTATGACACACAGATTACTCATATGTTTCCACTCCCAACAGACAGTCATCTACTAACAAGGAGCTCTTTAGGGCTGTTGGACAACAGGGGACATGATTCAGTGGAATATGATTATTGCGCATGGATTTTTAGATGTTTCATCCAAATTAGACTTTTTCTGATGTGATCTTAGTACATCAGCTTCCTTACCAGTTAAAATAGTCACATATCCCTGGAGAGGAAATCACCATATAATTAAGGAAGGTGTGGTTGACAGGCAGTAATGTTCCTGTATGTTGGAGAATGAATTACTCAAGGCTTTTGCCCAAGCTCCTTTGCCAGTGAAAGGAAACAGAAAGCCCAGTGTCTGTAAATAGCTAACTAGAAGAGAATACAACCTGAAGTGTATTTGTGGGAACATAGAGATGGCTGTCTGTAGCTGGTCATGTCTTTCAAGACTTGGCTGGAGTCAAAGATGGTCAATACTTCCATATAGTTCATCATTATCATACTTAGTAGTGAGCACTGGTTGAGTCACTGGGAGGTAGAAAAGTTAAAGTGCTTGGCTAACAACCAAAAGGTTAGTGGTTGGAATCCACCAAGAAGATCATCAGAAGCAAGGCCTGGTGATCTTCTGATGGGTCACAGCCTTGAAAACCTTATGCAGCACAGATACGCTCTACAATATATAGGACTGTGGTTAGTTGGAGTCACTGATTTGATTACTGAGCTGTATAGAGCTCTGTTCTACATACTTTGTGTTCAAGGCTGTAATCTCATTAAGAGAAGATTACTGACAAAAAGCCATGCAAAGAGGAAGTGCATGGAAGAGCTGGACAACACATGCTCCTGAAATTTACTTAGCGTAGTGGTTATGAATTGGGCTGCGAACCTTAAGGTCAGCGGTTCGAAACTACCAGCCGCTCCGTGGGAGAAAGATGAGGCTTTCTACTCCCGTAAAGATTTACACCCTCGGAAACCCTGTACAGGGTCGCTATGGGTCGGAACCGACTCAATGGCACTTAACAACAACAACAACAACATAGGAGAATAAGGCAAGTCTTCAGAACAGGAATGATTGTGTGACAAGACCTTACAGAAGTGCTTTCCTGCAAAGATGATCAAGCTTGGGGGCTGAGTGTGAATATTGCAACTGCTCAGGTAACGTATTGGTTACAAATCGGGCTGCGAACCTTAAGGTCAGCAGTTCAAAACTACCAGCTGTTCCACAGGAGAAAAATGAGGCTTTCTGTTCCCATAAAAATTTACAGTCTCAGAAACCCTGCACAGGGTCGCTATGGGTTGGAATCAACTCGACAGCACTTAACAACAACAACCTTTTGGTTAGAGTGTGCAAAATTATCCCCAAGTACAGTTAACATATTTATTTAGTTTTTCTAAAAACAATGGCTGTAATATGCCAGACACTGGTACCAGATACTGGGACACCACAGTTAGCAATTCACTCATGTCTTAGAGTGTTTGAGGCAATCAGCATAAATAACTACAGTTTGTTGTTGTTGCATGCCATTGAGGAGCAGCTGGTGAGTTTGAATTGCCAAGTTTGTGTTTCAATCTGGCCTTATGGTTAAGTGCTGAGCCTATAGAGTGCCACACCAGGATCCAATTACAGATTAAGGAGCTCAGGTAGCGTAATGGTTATGAGTCAGGCTGCTAACCTCAAGGTCAGCAGTTTGAAGCTACCAATGGTTCCATGGGAGAAAGATGAGGCTTTCTGCTCCTGTAAAGATTTACAACCTCGGAAACCCTATGCAGAGTCACTATGAATCGGAACTGACTGCACAGCACACCACACCACCAAGTATTATAAAGCTATATTGAGAGAAGGGCTACTTCAGGTCAATGGTCAGAGAAGGTCCTAGTGAAGAACTGGCAAGTAAACTGAGGGTTGGAGAAGAAGGACCATCAGTGTAAGGAGTCTTTAGATAGGTGTTCTGTTGTTAAGTGCTGTAGAGTTGGTTCCGACTCATAGCGACCTTGTGTAGGATTTCCAAGGCTATAAATATTTTTAGGAGTATAAACCCTCATCTCTCTCTTGAGGAGGGCTCAAACCACCAACCTTGTAGTTCAAAGTCCAATGCTTATCCTACAGAGCCACCTTACTCTCCAGATACGGATGGTGGTTATGTGCCATGGAGTCAACTCCAATTCATAGTGACCCTGTATAGAGTTTCCTAGGCCACAAACCTTTACAGGTGCAGAAAGCCTCGTCTTTCTCCTGTGGAGTGGCTGGTAGATTTGAACTGCTGACCTTGCAGTTATCAGCCCAACTCATAACTCACTATATTTAGAGATAAGGTCAATGAAGACTATAAATAAAAGATAAATAAAATATGTTTAAGTCAGCAGCCGCAGCACAGTTAAAATAGGGTGACTGGAGTGACAAACCACAGTGTAATTAAAACGGCTCTAAATTCCAAGTACGATAGAGACAATCTCATGATGATTATGTCTTCTGACCCTCTTCGATGGCTCTGTCCTCCTTCCAGTCCACTGCTGACCCTGATGGACACCGATCCTGATGGAATCTTTTTTTCTGCTGTTACTTTACTTTTCAAGTAATTATAATGTATTTCCTCACATCAGTTATGAAGTTGCTGAGGACAGATTACATGTAATATTTCTCTGTATCCCTCAAAGCATTTACTTGTCTAGCATGTAGAAGGTAGTTAATAAATATTTGTTCAAGTGAATGAATAAGGTGCCAGCAAGAGGATGTGCAGGTGAAGATTACATCTGACCCATGTTGGTGGCACAAATTTGGAATTAGTCTTAGGTGGTCAAGATAGACAGTGTTTGTAGTAAGGCGACTGTTACCAGTCCATGGTTAGGAGGTCAATGCTGGTAGACGAAAAAGAGCATGCTGCTATTTTCATTTCCGGTTAATAAATTTAGAGGATAAAAATAACCATCTCAGAAATCTTTCCTTTTTTTGTGTGTGTGTCAGTATTGTGATTATGTTGTTATTGTTGTAAAGTGTTGTCAAGTTGGTTCGAACTCATAGCGACCCTGTATAGGGTTTCCAAGGAGCGAATGGTGGATTTGAACCACTGACCTTATGGTTCAAACTGACATTGCAGTCGAGTGCTCATCCTGTAGTGCCAATAGGTAAACTAATTTGTGGTTATGTTGCTGTTGTTATTAAGTGCTAGTTGGTTCCAACTCATAGTAACTCTGTATAGGGTTTACAAGGAGCTACAATGCTATAAGTGATAGGATAATATCCATGTGCCTACAGGGAAGCCCAGTTAATACCACTATTATTCAAATTTATGTACAAGGAGCAGCTGGTGAGTTTTAACCACTGACCTTGCGGTTCAAAATGACCTTGTCATCCAGTGCTTTATCCCACAGTACCATGCCAGGACTCTAAAAGCAGGGTTGGAGAACCATTTTGCTGCCAAAATTTATAACATTTGCAGGCCATACAAAATTATCAACTTAAAAATTAGCCAGGACTCCTGGTATGGCACTGTAGGATTGGCACTGGACTGTGAACCACAGTCAAAAGTTCAAACCCACCAGCTGCTCCTTGGAAACCCTATACAGGGTCACTATGAGTTGGAACTGACTTGATGGCACTTAACACCACCATATTTGAACACATATTTATCTCACCCCTAACGGACTCCTGGTGTGGTGCTGTAGGATCAGCACTGGACTGCAAATCACAAGGTTGGCAGTTCAAACCCACCAGCGTCTCCTTGGAAACCCTATATAGAGTCACTATGAGTTGGAACCAACTTGATGGTGTTTAACAACAGAAACAATGTGATGGTTGGAACTTCAGTTGCCTTTACAGGGTCAGACCAAATGATTTCATGGGCCTCATATGGCTCACAGGCCAGACATTCCCCAACCCTGCTGTATAGGGTTTCCAAGGAGAAACTGGTAAGATTTGAGCCACTGGCCTTGTATTTAGAAGTCCGATGCTTATCCTATAGCACCAGACCAGAATTTGAGGCTAAAGGTAAGCTAATTTCTTTTAAAATTAAGGTTTCTACTGATTTCTATTTGGAGAATAGAAATAGACAGGGAGGAATAAAATTACTCAAGCTTGTCTGAGGCATGGATAATATATCAGTCCTTATGCAATATTTCATTGAGCTAAATGTTTTCTGTAGTTCTGGTGTGGTGCTGTAAGATAAGCACTAGACTGCTAACCACACGGTCAGTGGTTCAAACCTGCCATCCACTCCTTGGAAACTTTATATAGGGTTACTATGAGTCAGAACCAACTCAACATCACTTAACAATACCAGGTATTTAAAAATATTTAAACAAACAAACAAAAAAAACCAATCCTATAATCCCCAAATGCTGGATTTGAAAGAGGCTTTATTTATCTAATCCAACCTGTACTTCTGTTAGTAAGGACCCTGAGCCTAACATCACAGATCTAGTCAGTCTGTCATCCCCCCAGATTACAATCCAATCTTCTGGGTTCCCAATGCAAAGGCCTTTCCACAGGTCTCCCTAATAGAAGTTAAAACAAAATATATAGAAATGTGCATAGTGAGCCGTTACATTTTATTATTTTAAATGAATATTTTATTTGTATCATAAACAACTGCTGATTTTACAGACAAGAAAATGGAAATGTAGATAGATGTTGCAATGTGGCACATTGCTAAAAAAAAAAAAAGTGAAAATATGAATTACTGCTGACATTTTGGCGTTTCTTGTTCTTAAGAGAGACTTTTAGAGACCGGAAGAATTAGATAGTGCCTGGCTACCATTATTAACTGTTCTGAAAGGGATCACATTAGAAGGCCCTCTATAGAATGAGAGAAAATGTGGAACAAAGCTCAAAATATAAAAAAGACTAGGTTTACTGGTTAGAAAGAGACTGTAGGAATCTGAGACTATAGTCCTTGGTCACCCTTCAGGCCTTGAACAACACTCAGCCTCATGGTTCAATATTCAGCCAAGTAGTATATAAATATAAAGGAAGGATAACAACTTAGTGAGGTGTGCTCACCATGGAACAGTCAATCATTCAAGATGGAAAAGGCAGCATTTACATAAGGAAAGTATTCAGAAGGGCTGCGAAGGAAATTGGGATGGAAACACAAGTCACAGGAAGGACAAAGGATGAGGGGATTGTAATTGTTGAAATGAAATGAACTGCATAATCTGTTGAATATAAAAAAAACTGCAAAAAAAAAAAAGTTAAATTATTTTCACTTAAACAATGTTTAAACATAAGGTTTTTTTTGGTTCTGTTTTTTGTTTTATTATGTTGGTCATTTCAGCACATTTTGTTCTTCAAATGAGTTAGTTTCATATCAAAGACCAGAGTAACACCTGAGAGGAGCTGTAATTTCTCCATTAAAACCAGTTTCTGTCAAGTTAACGACAACCCCTGGCAACCCACGTGTGTCTGAGTAGAATTGTACTCCATAGGGTTTTCCATGGCTGAGTTTTGGGAAGGAGTCTTATCTAGGGCCTTTTCCAAGTTGTCTCTGAGTGGAGTTGAACTGCCCAATTTTTCATTAGTAGCTGAGCATGTTAACCCTTTGCACTGCCTGGGGCTTCATTTACTTTATTGAGTATTGCAAAATTATCTTTGTCTTCTCTCTTGTAATGAAAAGCTATGTCTTTGCACCCCACAGTGTTCTCTGGGATAGATCTCTCTTTCTTTTTTAACTCGAAATGAAAAATGATAAGAATTTGCAAGCCATGCATATATTTTCAGGAGTTAAAATACCTCATAATTGTCCAGGTCGTTAACAGAAGGTTCTGTTCCATCACGTCTTTCCTTCCAAGAACTACACTTACTCATTAGTGATGTGCACACCCTTTATTGATGTTTGCTTCCAGTACTAATGTTTTAAAAACCTACTTTTAATTAGGGAATTAAAAATTATTCTCAAAATACAAATTGCACACACACATATACAAAAGACATGCAGAGGTAGCCTACTATGAAGATAAGAGTTTCTACTGGTAATGTCAAGATGGCTGTGTCTTTTACACAATGACAACATTCTTACTACAAAGGGAAAGTATCATCAGAGGAAAGCAAGAGCTTATGCCTTATCTAGACCTCTGTCCGTACCCCTATTTAAGATGCAGTTTCAAGAAGACCACACATCTGAATACTGAACATTTAGGAAACCTTTATAATTTCTGTCAGAATTTTGCTTTCCTTAATTTTTTAAAAATCTCTTTGGAATTTACCAAAGTACATTAAAAAAAGAAAAAACGTCACTGAACAAATATTGAGAGATATGATCCAACTTCCATGTTTTTATACACGTATACACATGGCAACCAAATTTGACAACTTGAGGCTAACTTACTGGGAAATAATTGAAATGTCATAATCTGTCTTTCATCATTTGCCTTCTTATTTTGTCTTTCTCTCTAATTTATTATTATTTTTTTTTATTTAACTCATTTCTAGTGAGCTTTCTTATTAAGGATACCAATTGCTTGCTTGTCTTTGAGTGCTGAAATAGACTTGCTTTCTGAATCTTTCTTTTTAAAATTTGAATTTAGACAGGAAAATAGGCTTGTTAGAGAGTATGAAGGTAAAGGTAAACAGCAGAAAAGTGTCTCAAATGGTGCTTTTTGGAGAAACACCTACATGTGATTTTCTTGTACAACTTAAATTCTCAGCTTTTGTTGGTTTTTAAAGCTTTTATCCTTTCTTTCAGCTTCCTAGATCACAATTATATTCTCTATCAAGCCATGCAAAGCCATATTGACATTTTTTGAATGGCTTTCTCACTTTCTCCAGTTATTCAGTTAAAAAAAGTCTTAATACCAACAAGCAGGGAACATAAGGGGAAACAACCAAACAGCAACAAAAGTTTTTGAGTAGGAGGAATTGCCACAGCCATGCTAGCAGTAAATCCCACCACTTGCCAAATTCCTTTTTGTGCCATAGCCTAGTTCATTAGTCCTCAAATGATTGTGGGAGTGGGCAGTCTTATTCCTGTTTGATTATTTTGGAAACTGAGGCTTAGAGAATTAGTGTGCCTTGTTCCCAGCCACTCCGTAAGTAGCACAGGTCCTTCTGATCCCAACCCAGTTCGCTTTCCACTAGACTCTACTGCAGCCATCTTCAGTTAGAGGTAGTTGGGTCCAGTACAAAGATTTGTGTTCCCTACCTTTTTTTGTGTGTATCCTGAAGCGGGTGAGAAAATGAGTAAATCGGTGAGAAATTTTGGGTAGTTTGTATTTCTAAAAAGAGCCCTGGTTAGGCATTGGGTTGCTAACCACAAGGTTGGCAGTTCAAACTCACCAGCCACTCTTTGGGAGAAAGATGAGGCTCTTTGCTCCCATTAAGATTTACAGTCTTAGAAACCCTATATAGATAAGGTAGTTATGAGTCAGAATGGATTTAGTGGCAGTGGGTTTTATGTCTGAAGCCCAATTTTTTTCTTTATCTAAGAGAAGAAAGTATTTGCTCAGTAACTCAACTCTTATAATAAAATGTCTGACTATTAATTTGTATTTACTGAGCTTTACAAAGAGCCTTGGTTAAACGAAGTCCCAACATTTTTTTTTTTGGATTGGTTGTCTAAAATAGATAGTTACATGGAAACATAGAAGCATGGAGAAAGTATCTCTGTAACCTCAGAAAAAAGCCAACGTTTGAAGATAGGGTTGCATGGAAATATTTGCTATAAGTTTAGCATTTCATGAAATTCTAATCAGGAGTTCTTTAAGGAAAATGTATTGAGAAAATGAAAACAGGTAAGGAAGTGGGAATTGTGTTCATGTTTTTGGCTCTGTGTAAGTGCATGGAGAGTTGAAAGAAACAGATGCAACCAAGAAGCAGAAAGAAGTACAAATTCATATCATAGTACTTCAAATTCTTCAGTATTTTCTGATTCTCAAAGGAGAATTTGCTATAATGAAAGAGTGAAACCTTGATCTATGTCTACAAAGAATGATCGTGGCTTACACAGAGCCAGTGACTAGTCTTTTTGGTCAGATCTATTCAAATTAATATGCTTATACAATTTTTTGAGCATTTCATTCTTGGAAGACCATGTCTTTCCCCAAATTACATTTAATGTTCTTGAATGTTATTTACTAAGATTCAGACTAATATTTGACTGAAAATAAAGCATGTCTGTGCCATGTGGAGTCCTGGTGGGCCAATGTAGAATAAGCACCAGACTGCTAACCTCAAGTCCAAATCCACCAGTAAACACCTCAGAAACTCTGTACAGGGTCCCTGTGGGTCAGAACTGACGTGACAGCACTTAACAACAACAAATACCATGTGGACAGTAAAGGAAAAGATACACACATCAAAGATCAACATATAAAGTTTGGGGTCTGGCAACTGTAATGCCACAGTGCAGCCTAAGTTGACCAATAGCAGAGCAGTTGGATATCTGTATTGGTAGAGACCTTGCCACTCTTGACAGTTGCTGGCTTTCCATGGTCAGGTATGTGGTTGAGAAGGTGGATGTGCTGCTAACCTTGGTTTGGTTCATTGCGATGCCCTAAGTTTGGGCTGCATTTTCACAGTCATCCCAGTTAAGTGAACCTTGTGCTGTTTATCAGGGCTCGTATTAATCGGATACTGTCCTAATTGCAGTTGAGTCTAAGTGTAACCAAAGAGACTCAAATAAATGCCACAGCTGTATTTTGCTGCTTTTCATAGGCTTTGCAATAAAAGCTAAACAGTTTTTAGTGGCTTTTGCAATTATACTGCCCTTCAATTTTCCAAAGGTTACAGGGCCTGTACCACACAAATCCCATTAAAGTAAGTAGCTGTTGTGCAATATAAGTTGCTTTGAAAACATTCTTCAATGCCCATAAAATGATCGGCGGGCTACACTTTAGATCCGCTTGCCTGTCCTGTTTTCAACCGAGAGGCATATGACGAGCTTTGATGTGGTGGTCAATTTCTGCTACTGAAGCTGTCATTTTATCTTCTTGCATCAGATTTCTCCCCAAATTGATGTGACTCAGGGATAGCAAACACATTTTTCTTCAGATTTGATTCCTAAAATATGCCTTTGCCTTACCTTTAAATTACATTTGGCTCAGCATTGAATTGGCTATCTGCAAGACTGCTCCCACAGTCAGGGACTTTGGAAGTTGACTGAAGCCTGCACCTTGAGTTGTGTTAAGAGCCACTGAGTCAGTTCTAACTCACAGCGACCTTGGATAAGGTTTCTGGGGAGTGGCTGGTGAGCTTGAACCACCAACCTTGAGGTTCAAACCAACATTGCAGTCTAGTTCATTAACCCACAGTGCCACACCAGGACTCCTCACCTTGAGTAGAGGGTTTAAATGAGGAAGGATCACTACACACTGCCTGGTCCTCAGTTTGGGGATGACGCTTCTCTAGGTCTTCTCCATCTTTCCTACAGTGCAACGTCAGCAGCTAGATGTGGAGTCAGAGTGAATTTCATGCTAGAGTAAAAGACAGAGCTATTGTTTTGTTTAACTCATATTTGAATGCACAGGGGGCAATCCTACCTTGTGCTCATGGATCACTTGCCTTCATAGGTATTCTAGCATGCAAAGCCAATAGAAACATCTTATCTCTAGCAGCACCGATTTCTTATATGTGTTAAATTTGTTTAAGCCATTAATTTATTGTGCATCTGCTTCTCTTAGAAGAAGTGAATATGAAGAACTATTGGTGTGGCTCTGTAAGATAAGCACCGGACCCAGAGGTTGGTTTGAACTGCAGGGTTGGCAGTTCAAACTCACTAACCGCTCCTCAGAAACCCTATTCAGGGTCACTATGAGTCAGAACCAACTCAATGGCTCTTAACAACAACAATCCCTGCATTTACAAAGGAGTCAGTACCACGATGGTTATTCCATCTCTAAAACTGATGACTAGTCTATTTTCAAAACAAAACACTAAAAGAATATTTTTATTCTAGGGTAAGCACTGGAATACTAACCACAAGTTTGTTCAATCCCACTAGTCCCTCTTGGAAACCCTATACAGGGTGGTTATGAGTCAGAACCAACTCGATGGCACACAACAATAACAACAGATAAGATTATCCAGAGAAGACAGCTCCTCAGATTAACCTAGTTATTTGCTAAGCATTGTTAAAAAGAATAATGGGAGTTCAGAAATTACTGGGTGCTTTTAAACTTTAGATAAATCATCAAGATTCTAATTTTCTTGGATTGCTTCTACTCCATAATACAACTCAAACTCTTTCAAATATTATTGTCACTTAATTTATCAGGGGACTCATTTCTTTTTTATAGATATACGTAAATGTATTGACTGACAAAACATTTACGTAGAAAGAATTACACCATAATTTCTAAAAAGCATTTGATTTATGGGCTAAAATAACACTACTTGCCATCAAGTCAACTCCAATTCATACGACCCCATATGTGTCAGAGTGAAACTGTGTTCCTTAGAGTTTTCAGTGACTAATTTTTCATAAGTAGATTGGCAAGACTTTTTCCTGAGGCACTTCTGAGTGAACTTTAGTCTCCAACCTTTTGCTTGGCAGTACAACACACTAATGATTTTGCACCATTTGGGGTTTCCATACTAAATTATGTTATAGGAATTAATGGAGAGATCAGTGTGGACTAGAGCTATCAGGAAAGTTTCATAGAGAAGGTGAAACTTGAGATGTGTCTTAGGAAACAGAGATTTTGAACTGTGTCCTAAAATGAAAGAGAAATACCATTCCGGTTGTGGGGAGAAGAAAGGGACATAGAGTTGTTTCTGAGTCTGTGAGACTCCATGTCACAGAATAGAACTGCCCCATAGGGTTTTCTGTGCTGTAATATTGGGGCAGATCCCTAGGGCTTTCTCCTGTGAAGTCATTGGGTGGGTTCAAACTGCTAACCTTTCTGTTGTAGCGGAGCACTTAGCTGACTGCACCACCAGTTCTCCTTGATTTGGATATACTACTATGCTAAAATAACTCAGCATATATGCAGTTGATAAAGTAAGGATGTATAGAGACCAATGAAATAAAAATATAAGAACACTGTATCAAAATCACTGCTTTAGATGAAAACAGTTCCAGGTTTTGTAGCTGTTCTAGTAGGAATGACAATATATGATATACAGGATTCTTTCTTAGACATTCTTGATTTTCTCTCGTATGGAAAAACCTGTTTTGCCCATAAGTATTCCTGGGCCTTGATTTCTATATAGGCCTCTGGTAAGTCTTTGTTCCTCTCTTGAACAGCATATGTATTATCATTTGCATGGAAGAGTGGAATGGAATGAGGAGTTCTGGATTGTAGTTGTGACTCAGTCACAAATGTGCACTGTGATTTTGAGCAATGTTTGCTTAGTCGGCTTCGTCTTCTTCACCTCATCTGTAATATAAGGGCAGTGTATTGGATAGTATCTTCAGTTTTATTTGGTGTTCATATTTAATGACTCATGAATCTAAGGGAGAATATACTGTTCATAAGGTCATGTTGTTTTTGTTAAAAAGAGTAACAATAGTCACAAATTTGCAATTTACTTGATCATCGATAAAATAACAAATCCACAAAATCCATACATCAATCTATCTTGGATGTGAAACATTATGACTTAGATAAGAACGCTTCCACGTTCCCCATGATATCTGCAGCCTGGTGAACCCTACCCAATTCATAATTCCAAAGAATGAAATGCTTCCCGATGTTCATTTGATTGTTAGCATCTTTGAGTTAAAAACAGGAGCTCTGGTAGCTCTTGGTTAAGTGCTCGGGTGCTGACAGAAAGGTTGGTGATTCAGATTCACCAGTGGAGAAAGACCTGGTGATCTGTTCCCGTAAAGATGGTAAACTAGAAAGTCCCGCGGGGCAGTTCGAGTCTGTCAACATGGGGTTGTAGGAGTCGAAATAAATTTTACAGCAGGTAAGGATAACAGCATCATCCTTAGATAGCCTGCTTCCAAATCAACCTTTGTTGAAGTTGCTTTTATAAGGCGGATGATCCTCTTGTAATGATAAAAATACACTGCTTTCTTTCCCCTGCATTCAACCAGAGCATAGAATCTGATAAAAACGTTATCATGGGCCTTGCATTTGTAAACCTCTACAATGTTTATGTTTCCTCCAGTGCTGCTGTATATCCTGTGTTGGGTTCTGTTCTCCTGTGCTCTTCAAGGAAAACAGGGAGCTCACAGTGAGCAAAGACAGACAAGCCTCAGGGCTGCCACTCAAGCTGTCTCAGTTGCCCATTCATTGTCTCTTCCTATTATCCTTGTACTTCGAAGGACGTTTACCAGATCCAGACTCCCTGGACCCTTCCTATTTGCATGTCTTTTCTCACCTTCAAAATGATCTGGACTGGTGTTTTCATTTGTTAAAAACAACAT
Source organism: Chrysochloris asiatica (assembly GCF_000296735.1). Classification (NCBI taxonomy): domain Eukaryota; kingdom Metazoa; phylum Chordata; class Mammalia; order Afrosoricida; family Chrysochloridae; genus Chrysochloris; species Chrysochloris asiatica. The sequence continues at coordinate 4,748,290 of NW_006408725.1, forward strand.
GGACATTCACTGGGAAAGTTTTGCTGGCACCGTTTCAGGTCATCATAGCTATTTATATCCTGTCATAAACTATAATGCTCTACTTTCCCTACTCCCATGTCAGGGGAGTTGGTGGTTTATGGTGGACAGTCAGTGAGATGTGAGTGAACAGTAGAAGATTTCAAAGAACTACTGAGAAATTACGTAGGCAGATTGTGGTACTAAGGAGAAAGCGTAACATATTCTGGGTCTTCATCATACTTTGGCAGTGTAAGTAAAAACCGGCTTACAAAACAATATAAGGATTTAGAGTTGAGCATTTATACCTGAGAAAGAATTTTCTTTGAGAGAAGAAAACAAATCATGGGACTGGCTTAATAAGGGATTTCCTTTTTGTGATGAAAAATAATAGCCTAAAGTCTCTGTAATTGGTCTCAGTTGGGGTGGGTATGGAAGGCCAAGGAGTTTTTCAGACTTCTGTCTAACTGAGTCATGGAATTCAGATTGTGGTGCTGTTGCAAAGACCTGGATGGTCTACAAAGACTCAACATGCAAAACACATAGAACCGCAGACAAAAAAGACTTGGAAATGAAAATGGAGACAAGAATGTCTCCAAATAGTTAAAAAGAAACGAGAGTACAAATACAAGACAACTATTGAAAGGTGTTGCTTCTAGGTGTTGAATTCTAATGCTGATATTACTGTAAGCTAATTTTAAAGTAAAAAAAAAAAAAAAAATCAGAAAAACCCTAAACAAGATGTACTGACATAACAGCTATAGCAATGAACTCCAACATACCAATGATCATGAAGATGGCAAAGGACCCGTCAATGTTACACACAAGGTCGCTATGAGTTGGAGCTGACTCAATGGCAGTTAACAACAACAAATAGTGATATAATCAGTGGTGCTGGTTGGAATATTCTAGACCTTGATAGATCTCAGAAATCATGATGATTTGATTGGTTCCATTCTCAAGATGTCGCTGATCTGGCTTTCTTACTAAGAGTGTCATAGAAGTGTCATCAAAGCAGGCTTCTAGTTGAGATAGATCACAAATGTGAAAACCAAGAGAAGTCAATTTCAGCTTTGTTATGAAGCAGAGAGAATGAGTGTCAGCAGCTTCTTGAATGGAGTAATTTAGTTGAGATCCTCTGATTTTTTTCTACAGGAACATATTCAGCAAGCATTTAATATGGCAGGGCACTTTCAATATCAAGGGGAAGTATGCTGATTCCATTCTGTGTGCCAAGGGGGAGGCTCCTGGTGAAGCAGTATTGAGGAAGAAGGGATCTGGGTGAGCCCGATAGCAGAACTGAGAGGTTTCCATCATCAGTCACTGAGAGATACTGGCTAGGAGCATCCCTAGGCAATAGCCTTTCACTCTGAATCTACACCGAAATCTAGAACATACCCTCGATGTGTAATAGGAATAATAGTGCAGCTAAGGTAGGACAGTATGCTTTGTGCTCATAATTTTGTTGAATGTGTTGAGTGTTTGCACTCAGGATTAGGAGACCTCACATATAAAGTGGTTGAGAAGTGTTCTCTATGAAATGTGAGAAAGTGGTCAAGCTCTCCTTTCTTCTTACATTTTTCTGGTGTGAGTCTGACTATTGGAAAAGTAAGTTCACCAGAATGAACATGTGATGTGGACTGTTGTAAATCTCTGAGAGATGCATAGGCCCTGTAAGTGGCATAGGCCTCAGGGGGACGGTTTGATGGAGGTGTTAGCACAGCTGGAATTCTGCTTAGCATCATACTGCCATCACTCATGACAGGGGTGGAAAGAGAGGAGGCAGGACAGGAGTACACCATTCCTTGACTTCCACAGACAGGCTGCATTATTAGCTTCGAGGGAATTCAAGGACAACCAAGGAGGTGTTTTGAGAGGCAAAACTTGGGGTGGTAATTCTCCAAATTCCTAAGTGCTTCAGGGATCTTTCCGTTTGGCTCCCTGTTTTTGGGACCTCATGGGGTGAGTTCCATGCTAATGTTAGCTTGGGCAGATGGTGGTGCAGCACTAACTTTGATCTAGGCTGAGGACCCTGAAACCATGGTACCTGAGAGAATGTAGGTAGAAATTACTTCTAGGAGTGTTCATGGTAAGACAGAAACCCTTCAAATTTGGTTTGCAAATGATTTCACCTTTCTCACTCTGAATTTATACCCATGTGCACGCATGTGCTGGGAGAGGAAGAACTAAAAGATAGTTGTTGAATTATGAAACTAAATGAATGAATATATATTATCTAAGGAGAATAAGGTACAAAGCGATGTACCATTCTCCCATCTCTGGAGAACTTCAGGGAACATTGGCAGAACTCAGATTTTCCTTTAACCCTGTTTAACAACAGGCTTGAAGGAGAATACATGATGTGTCTCTCTAAGAGATTAGTTCTGGCCCCAGATTTCGAAGCAAAAAGCAAGCCTATAAACTTCTGGGAGTTCTTGACATATAAATTTGCATCCATATTTGCATATTTAAAGTGACATTTGGCTGTGAGACAGGCATGAGCAAATGAAGTAATATATATCTTACTGTAGGTATATATAAAGAAGTGCTGATTGGGAATGTCAAAGTGATTTTGGGTCCTTATCATCAGTTTCTTTCATTCCAGATGATCAGCTGAACTCAGAGGAGAAGAAGAAGAGAAAGCAGAGGAGAAACAGGACCACATTCAACAGCAGCCAGCTGCAGGCTTTGGAGCGCGTCTTTGAGCGAACACATTATCCTGATGCTTTTGTGCGAGAAGACCTGGCCCGCAGGGTGAACCTCACTGAGGCCAGAGTGCAGGTAACTCATGCTGTGGGAGCTTGGTACCACATATTTCTTTCCCCAAAGGCACTACATCTCAGAAGACTGTTTTCAAAAATCCCATTTTAGGTTTCAGACTGGGGCTAGTACTCAAAAGGGTTACAAATGGGCAACATGAGAACAGAATCCAGTTTCTAGCTGATGCTTTAGGCAGCTTTTGTTGTTAGGTGCCGTCAAGTCGGTTTCAACTTATAGCTACCGATTTGGTAAATTCTTTACATAAAGCAAATCTGTTTAATACAATAATTCAATGAGATAGGTAATATTCTTCATCTTGTAGTTGAGGAAATTTTTCCAGAGCTACATAGCCAGGAAGTGACTGAACTAGAATGTGAACACAGATAAGCAGATGCGAACTTATGCTCTTAGCCAGTACAATAAACTTGGAATAATAAGAGAGTCTTGGCTAAATGCTCCCCCAAGTGTTTAATCTGCTGAAAGTCAGATTATAGGGGTTTTATTGTCTCCCAGTGGTCAGCTACTGTTTTGATGAGATGGGTGGATCCAATCTGTCTTGTCTTCCTAAATAAATTATTGTTTGTATATCTTTGTTTAGTCTGAGTTTGAGAGACTTTTTTCCTGCACATGATAACCCCTTTGACTAATGGAGACTTTAGCTAGTTTAAAGGGCCTTCTGGGTTGGAACAATGTTTCTACCAGGAGACACAGTAAAATGTGACAGATGCTTGAATTGAGGGATAGGTCTGAAGAGAAACTGTGCAGGTGTTTTCTGTGTGAGGAGACAGAGACTTCATGTAAAAGCACTCCCTAAGAGACAAAAAGGAAAAAGTCAGTATCAAAAGCAGAAAGTTGTCTGTGTCCTATGGAGCCACCAGAGCATAGGTTAGAAGAATGCATGGGTGAAGGTACACACAATCCCTTAGGGCTCAGGTAAAAGTGTTGGAGAGTCAGTTCCAACTCATGGTGACCCGGTGTAGAGTTTCCAAGGCTGTAAATCTTTATGGGAACAGAAAGCCGCACCTTCCTCCTGCGGAACAGTTGACAATTTTGAACTGCTGACCAGCAGTTAGCAGCCCGACTCGTATCCACTATGCTACCGGAGCTCCATCAGCTGAGAGTAGTCCATAGAAACAAAACTCAATTTGGCTGTTTCCATCCCACCAACTAAAGCAGAACTGTGAAGTTGTTTTCTTATGTTCTTTTCCCCATGGTAATTCCCATAGCAAAGAGCCCTGGTACCATAGTGTATTAGAAGCTGGGCTGCAAACTGTAAGAGCCGCAGTTTGAACCTTTCAGTCACTCTGCAGGAGAAAGATGAGTCTTTCTGTTTCCTTAAGATTTACAGCCTCTGAAGCCCTATACAGAGTCACTATGAGTCAGCACAGATTCCATGGTACACAACCAGCAACAAAAACCAATTACCACAGTTCTCTAATCATGCTAGCTACTTCTGTTCTTAAATCCCTACCTCTTTCTTCCTGTCTCTGGTGTTTTTTATGTCCTGAGGTTGGCCTGCAAAATGAATACTTTTAGAATAATAAACAAAATAAATAATTTTAGAGCAATAGAACAATGTATCCGGGAATACCCTTTTGCCTAGAGATTTAAATTAGTCAAGAAGGAAACCTGGAGAGGGTAATGTTGATCACACTCCCTTCTCCACCTTCATAAAGTTTTATTCTTTCCCAGTATAAAACAATCCCTTCTGATTCTGGGTTTCCTTGCCTATGTGAGGGTAAGTCAAAAGATATTACTACAAAATCATAGAAACTTTTATTAAGAAAAAATATCAAGATGTGAAGCTATTGTTCCTTGACATGTCTCTATCTAGGGCTGTATACTTCTAAAGGTATGTTTTTCACCTCTCTAACCCTTTCTATAAGGAGCTCTGGTAGCGTAGTGGTTACGAATCGGGCTGCGAATCTTAAGGCCAGCAGTTCGAAACTACCAGCCAAGCCACTCCGTGGGAAAAAGATGAGGTGTTCTGCTCCCGTAAAGTTTTACAGTCTCGGAAACCTTGTACAGGGTCGCTATGGGTCGGAACTGACTCAATGGCACCTAACAACAACAACCCTGTCTATGAGGAGTCCTAGTGTGGCACTGTGGGTTAATGCCCCAGACTGCAAAGCCGGTTGAACTGCAAGGTTGGTGTTTTATACAGGGTCGCTATGGGTCAGAACCGACTCAACAGCACTTCACAACAACAACCCTTTCTATACAGGGCCACTATGGGTCAGATATGACTCAACAATACTTAACAACAACCCTTCCCTCAAGAATTCTGCACTCTTTAATCTATACCATGTCAAAATGGTAGTTTTTGGCATCCTTGAGGGACTCAAATCTTGTCTCTTTTAAATGTTCTTTGAGTTTGGGAAACAAAAAGGAGCCTGGAGGGGCAAGATCAGGGCTGTAGGGTGGAAGGGATAAGATTTCCCAACAAAATTCTCGTAGGACATCCCTTGTTACTTTTGAAGAACAAACCCTGTTGTTATGGAAAAATTTCCTTGCACAACTTTCCTGGCCTTTTTCTTACCAATGCAGTTTTCAAGTTTTTAAAACTTCCTAATAAGTTCCAGTGTCCTTGAGAAAATCTATCAAGATGATCCCTTTGGAATTTCAAGAAACAGTCACCAAAACCTATTTAGTTGATCTCTGTCTTGAATTTGACTGACACAGCAGATTCCCCTGGAAGTCACTGTTTTGGTTAGACTGTTTTTTTTTTTTTTTTAAAGGCACCCTGACCCAATTAGAAGTCCTGGTGTGTTACTATAGGATGAACGCTGAATTTCTAAATTTGATTTATCAAACCCCCAGCTGCTCCTTGGAAACCCTATACAGGGCTGCTACGAATCAGAACCAACTTGACAGCGCTTAACAACAACAACAACAATCACATCAGGAGTCTTGCTTTGGCACTGTAGGAGTAAGCACTGGGTTGCTAACCACAGGGGTGGCAGTTCAAGCCCAGCAGTCACTCCTTGGGAACCCTATACAGGCTTGCTATGAGTCGGAATCAACTAGATGACACTTAACAACAGCTATCAGATTAAGACAAGTTTATCTGTAACAATCCACTGTTCACAGACATGTTTGTACACACTTCGTGTGGAATAAACCTGTGCCTGTATGAACTGGAACCCTAGTAGCAATCCTTTTTAGACTTACCCTCATATTATTTATAGTATTTGCAGCCCTGGTGTGGCACCGCAGGATAATGTACTGTACCACAAGTTTAGTTTGAACCTCAAGGTTGGAGGTTCAAACTCACCAGCCACTCCTTGGAAACCCTATACAGGGTCACTATGAGTCAGAACCGACTCGATGGCACTTAACATTTATATTATGTATTATAATGTATCATGAGATGTGTGTGGGTCGACTTCCCCACTAGGTGTTAAGGTCCTCTAGGATGGAAGTTGTTCCTTATTCATCTTTGTATGTCCCATAACATCTAGAAGAGTCTTGCAAAATTCATTTGTTTCTCTTTTCCTCTTTTCCTTCTCCTTTCCCCCCCACCCCTCAAACATTTATTTAGCAGCTATTCTATACTTGGAGTCTTGGTATGGCTCTTAAAGGTATATGCACTAGACTACAAGGCTAGTTTGAACCTCAAGGTTGATGGTTCAAATTTACCAGCCGCTCCTTGGAAACCCTACACGGAATCGCTTTGAGTTGGAACTGACTCAACGGCACTTACAACAATAATTCTACACTTGGGAGCATGGTGGCATACATAGTGATCCTGTGTAGGGTCTCCAAGGAGCAGCTGGTGAGTTTAAACTGCCAACCTTGCAGTTGAAACCAACCTTGCAGTCCAGTGCTTTATCCTACAGCACCACACCAGGACTGTCCAACTCTGTTAGATGGACTTTAAATTTTACACTTTCTACTGCAGTAGTCCATAAAGGAGATAATATTAAAGTTGAATCTTAAGAAACATATGGGTTTTCACAGCTGGACAAAGATAGAAAGAATATTATAGACAGAGGAAGTATCAGCTATGAGTATATGTGGGGGAAACTACCCTAACACATACTAACATAGTTTTCAGGTTGTTATGAGCTCAAAAGAATCCTGGTGTTGTGCTGTAGGATCAGCACTGGACTGCCAACCCCAAAGTTGGTGGTTTAAACCCACCAGTTGCTCCTTGGAAACCCTATACAGGGTCGCTATGAGTTGAAACCAACTCAAAGGTACTTAACTTCAGCAGCAATAACAAACGAGCTCAGAGAAGGAGTCGGAATGATACTGGGCTAGTGCTGGAGTGATGTAGGATGTGGTCAGATTGGTGGGTAAAGAGCTAATTCCTGAAGAGTCTTTTGTTCCATGGAAAGAAGTTTTTATTTCATTCTGTGAGTGATGAGGAGCCAGGATGATATATTTGCAGAGTACTAGTATGAACTCCAGGAACTGGTCCCTCCTGACAATATGTCTGAAGTATGAGAGATGAAGTTGGACCAGTCACTGGGAGAAGGATATCATGTTTGGTAAGGTGGAGGGTCAGAGAAAAAGAGGAAGACCCCAACGAGATGGATTGGCAAAGTGGCAGCATCGATGGACTCAAGCGTGGCAACAGTAGTGAGGTTGGCCCAGGATCGGGCAGTGTTTCATTCTGCTGTGCATAAGGTCGCTATG